>NW_028327174.1:176891571-177194601 GCF_987537825.1 Furipterus horrens | reverse complement strand
CATTCTTAAGACAGAGTCCACAGCAACACCATCTACCAGGTGCTATCTTCTCTGGGATTTAGACATAGGAATTAACTCTTGTGAATCCAGACCAATAATGTGACATGATATGTAGTCTATCCAGGACTTGGGAGAAGAAAATGTCCATGGGTGGTTATTTGAAAATCAGTAAATAGGATTTGTGTGTAATAAGGGGCAAAAGAGAAGCACTTGACTGCCAGAACTATTTCTAGCTTGTGAATAAGCAAATCAATATGAAAATATTAATAACCACACTAACCTCCAGGCACAATAGACTCAAAGGTTTGATGAGGTCTCATGATTTCTCCTTAAAACATGCAATTGACTTCAAGATACATGCTCAGGAAACCTTCAATAACTGGAGTTTATTGAAAGGATGCAATAGCAGCTCTCAGCCAATGCTCACTGATCTCTCTCCCTCTCTCTCTCTCTCTCTCTCTCCCCCTCTTCCCTCTTTCCCTCCCTCTTCCCTGGAGTTTCTGCTTTCTCTTGGTCTCCAGTTCAACTGCCTTAAGCAGACACAATCTTATAGGGCTGGGTGATGAGCATCCAGTAGGAGTTTCTCTATTAGGCAGACTTAAACTCCTATCAAAATGGGAGAATTTGTTCTGCTTAAAGCATAAGACTTTATAAGCCATAAAAAATTGCTGAGAAACTGCTTTTCTCAGAAGGGAAGTACATAACTGGTACCTTAGAGGCTGTGTAAGGAAAAAAATAAGAGTATAAGCAGTAGATAAAACAAACTAGACATTTTGACCAAACTAGAAAGGAGGTAAAAGAGACTTCCTAAATTTCTCCTGACAGTTATTGCTGTCTTTGCCTCCATGCCTTTTGCTCTGATGCATGAGGTTGAATGAAAAACTTAGTATTTGACTGTTATTCTCTTACAGAAATGTCTATTTCACTAGCTTTGATTGTATCTATTAGTTGAAATACCACTGGCTTTCCCTGCCACCATTTTGTATCCAAATCCTTCGTATCTTTTAGGGCCTAGTCCCAATGCCAATCCACCATGAACCTCCCTTGTGTCTCCCAGCTGAAAGGAACCATGGTCCCTTCCCAAGGCTCTGCATATTAATTTACTATGACCCTAATCACTGACCACATTGTATTGAAGGTATTCTACACAGCTGATCTCAGCTTCTAACCATGAACTTCATTTCTGGACCCATCTGCCTGCTTCCCCAATATCTGCTAGCATCACACCTAGCACAGAGTAGGAGCTTGTGGCAGAATAATGAATCATAGGTTACCTTAATTGGCAAAAGGGAATTGAGGTTTCAAATGCAATTAAGTTTGCTAATCAGTTAGCCTTGAGAGATGGAGATTATCCCGGTGGACCCATTCTAATCACATGAGTCCTTAAAAGTGGAAGAAGAGGCAGAAGAGAGGGTCAGGGTGATGTAATTTGAGAAGGACTCAAACTACCATGGCTGGCTTTGAAAATGAAGGAAGGGGCCATGAGCAAAGAAATGCAAGTGGCCTCTAGAAACTGGAAAAGGTGGCAAAACAGGCTCTTCCCTTGAGAGTCCAGAAAGAAGACACCACTGCTGACTCCTTGATCCCAGCTCAGTGAGACCTCCATCTGACTTCTGACCTACGAACCATGAGAGAATAGTTTGTGTTGTTTTAAGCCATTCAGTTTATAGTAATTTCTTACATCTGCCATAGAAAACAAGTGGGAAGCTCAATAAATGTTTGTTTAATTAACCAATTGTAATCTTTCATCTTTTTAAAAAAATTCCTAGATCAGAATTAAGTCAACTCAAATTTTACAGAGTCTCATATTTGAAATTTTTTAAATTTATCTATGGAGATGAGTAGAAATGTAAATCTTTTCATTAAAACACTGTAGACAAAGAAATTCTTAACTTTCTATCTAATTTATATATGTGTGTGTTTTGTCATCTAGCTTGCTTTTAAATTTTAGCCATGGAGCGTTGGATTTGATTGTTTGTATATTTTTTTAGGAGAACTAAACCAAACAAAAACAACAACAAAATGAAAGAACTTATATGTTCTAAACTCTATGAAGTAAACTAGGCAATTCAGAATAAATTTAAAAGTTTAAAGTGGAACGTTGTATGAATAACTTGTTATGGTAGCTCTAAATTTTAATCTGATAATTTATTATATAATTTATAACATTAATAGAAATTTATTATTTGTGGCAAATTTTCTGTAGCTCATTTAATTTTTTCCTCTCAACAAAGCTATAAGTTGAAAATGAGCAAAAATCTTAAAATTAAATCAGGTCAAGAAAAACCTCTACTGCTTTCTTATCTTTTTTTAGTATATAAATAGTGTTTGCTTATTTTGCAGAAATTAAAAATGGAAGAAAGAATTTAAAAATAAATAACTTTCAACTTTGATCTCTCATCATCTAGAAATAACTCCTGGTACATTGAAATATATTCGCCTTCAGTCTTTTTGCCAAGTGTGTGTGACTATATAAAACTTTAAAATTTTAATATATTTTTGATTATACTATTTTTCATCATATTATTTTATCACCTGATATTTTTAGGTGAGAGTTTTTCGATTTCACTAAATACTTTTGAACCAACCATATAATTGCAGTTGATCTTAGCCAAAAGGCCAAGAAGCAATCCAACCACATAATTAAATAACATAACCTATGTGGACTAATTAGGCTCTACCGTGCAAGCAGATCAAACTCCTGAGGGAAGTCTTCTCATTTCTTAGTAGAAAGATGAGTCCAATTTTTCTGCCCCAGGTTCTGAGATCAAGTTTGCGGAGCTTCCTGGGGGCAGTTGGTAACAGAAAGAGATACCTTTTGTGGAGACCCAAAGCTGTCCCTGTAGCCACTCGATGTCACACGGACTCGTCCATCTCCTAAAAGTCCACACACGATGTTCCAAGGTGCCACTTATTTTCAGGAGATGTTTTCATCTTCTTTTCTGCAGCTGTTTTTAATCACAGCACTGCATCCTCAGGAAACCCTGGCAGAGACAAAAGTGTGAAAAAAAAAGGGACCAAACACTTGTCAGAGCCATCTTGGACAGCTCAATTATGGAAAGGGAATTTGTCCACATAGAACTTCGCATTTACTACTGTACTGTGACCAAAAAAAGCAAAGAATGTAAGGCCAGACAAATGTGATTTAAGTACCCACACTGCTTATTAATTGCCAGCTGCATGACCTGAGAGAAATCCCTTAAGTGAATCTTAATCTCCTTAGTATAATAATAAATACAACACTAAATTACAAAGGTTAAATGATTATATAAAATTGTTTTGTAAATTATAATGACCATTTCTGTACCTTGAGTAGGGAGGAAGAAAGAGCGAACTTCTAGGGCATTTTTTATGCCCTTAATTATTTTTAAGTACACATATTTTATTGATTATATTGTTACAGTAGTTCCAATTTTTTTTCTCTTTGCTTCCCTCTGCCCAGTGCCCCCCTTCCCTCCAGTAATCCCACCCCCCTTAGTTCATGTCCATGGTTCGTGCATTTAAGTTCTTTGGCTTCACCCTTTTGTATATTATTCTTAACTTCCCCTGTCTATTTTATACCAACCAATTATGCTTCTTAATCCCTGCACCATATACCATTTCTTCCCCTCCGCCTCCCAGCTGATAATCCTCCAAATGATCCCCATACTTATGATTCTGTTCCTATTCTGGTTTGCTTAGTTGGATTTTGTTTTTATTTTTTAGATTCAGTTGTTGATAGTTGTGAGTTTGTTGTCATTTTAGTGTTCATAGTTTTGATCTTCTTTTTCTGAAGTAAGTCCCTTTGACATTTCATATAATAATGGCTTGGTGATGATGAGCTCCTTTAGCTTTCCCTTGTCTGGAAAGCACTTCATCAGCCCTTCCATTCCAAATGGTAGCCTTGCTGGACAGAGTAATCCTGGTTGCAGGTTGCCTTTCATCACATTTGAATACTACTTGCCAGTCCCTTCCTGCCTGCAAAGCGTCCTCTGAGAAATTAGCTGGTAGTCCTATAAAGACCCCCCTGTAGGCAACTCTCCACCTCTCTCTTGCTGCCCCCAGGACTCTGTCTTTATCTCTCCCCTTTGGCATCTCAGTTATGATGCATCCTGGTGTGGTCCCCTCTTGGTCCAGCTCACCCGGGACCCTCCGTGCTTCCCGGACCTGTATGTCCATCTCCTTCACAAAATTTGGGAAGTTTTCCTCACTTTTTTCAATTCTTGCTTCCTCATTCTGCATTGATTGACTGTTTTTTTCTTCCTTATGCTCCAAATCATTGATTTGAACACCAGTTTCCCTTCCTTCACCATTGGTTTTGCGTGGATTTTCCTTTTTTTCATTTAGCATAGCCATCACTTCTTCTCTTATGCACTTGACATACTCAAGCATATCTGTCAAGCCTGTGAGCATCTTTATCACCAGTGTTTTGAATTCTGCATCTGTGAGGTTGGCTATCTCCTCGTCGCTTAGTTCTCCCACTGGAACCTTGATTCGTTCCCCCTTTTGGGCCATACTTCTCTGTCTCCTCATTCTGACAGGCTCCTGTGTTTGTTTGCCTCTGTGTCCCAGGTAGAGCTGTCGCTCCTGTTATGTTGTAAGGGGTGGAGCCTTAGGGATTCATCAGTACAGGGAGACCTGTTTCACCATGTTGTGGTACTATATGTGGGGTAGGGGTCCGAGAGAGAACAATGCTGCCTGCCCAGCACTTGCCCCTTTCCAGGCACCTCTCCCATTTCTGCTGCCCTGGCCATTGTTCCCAGAGTGGGTGGATCTGTGGACATTCTAAGACTGTGGGGGCCCTTTAAGCAAGTGGACTCTGCTGAGAGACTGGCAGTCTCTGCCTCCTCCCCAACCCCCAGTGGTCTGCACAGTCAGAAGCAATAAGGCTTGATTTCCGCAGTGCTGGGACTGTGAGCTGCGGTTCCCGTGAGGAGCTGGGAACGCTCCCCAGATATCCCTCCTGACTTTTTAAAACGTGTGACTGCGCTTTCTGCTGGCCTGCCACTGCCGTCACCACACCGCATCCTCTCCGCCCCAGCTTCACCCCTCCTACCTGTCTGGATGAGTATTTCTTCTTTATATCTTCATTTGCTGGACTTCGATGCAGTTTGATTTTCCATAACTTCTGATTATTTCTACTTTTGAGGCAGTTGTATTCCTTCTTAGTTGTGGAGGGAGACACAGCATGTGTGTCTATGCCTTTATCTTGGCTGGAAGTTATGCCCTTAATTTTTATTCAGTAGACTTTTACAAGTTATCAACAACAATATGGAGATATATATATATATATATATATATATATATATATATATATATATATATATGCGGAGATTGATAATTCAATAGAAATCAAAATAAATCCCCAAATTTCAGTGACCCAACGCAATAAAAGTTTTGTTGCTCAGATGAACATCCAGCACAGGTGTTGCTGGCTCGTGGGGCAGTTTTCCAAGGGATCCAGGCTCCTTCCATGTTCCATGTTGTGGCTCTATCCAGGTCTGCCAGGGCTTCAGGGTCCTCTGCATTCAGCCAGAAGATGAGGGAAATGAAAGGAAGGAAAAGGCACACACCTACTACTTCTTAACTTCTACATTCAGAAAGTGACAATCATCAATTCTACTCACATTTCATTGGCAAGATCCGTTTCATAGCACACTCCCCTGGGGAAAGAAGCTGGGAAACAGTCCAGATTTGGTGACCACCTAGCCACGTATATAAATATAATTAATAGAACCATATGCCAAGAATCAATGCCGAGACTGAGAATTACCGATAGTTCTAGTCTAAAAGTAAATGCTATGATTCTCTTTGCGATTTCTTAAGAGTCTTGTTTTATAGCACACCCTTTTAGTCTTATAAACATATGATGTTACAGCATACTCTTTTTTTTATTTGTTTGTTTATTTTTATTTATTTATTTTGGAGAAAGGGGAAAGGAGAAAGAGAGGGAGAGAAACATCACTGTGTGGTTGCCTCTCACTCACACCCCCAACTGGAGACCTGACGTGCAACCTAGTCATGTGCCCTGACTGGGAATCAAACCAGCGACGCTTGGCTCGCAGGCCAGCATAGTCTTTATGGTCATGTTTTCAGAAGTCTTCAAAGGAAGAATACACTTGTTTATGCATTTATTCATTGACTCTTCCTTCATTCAAAAAAATATTAGTCAAGGACACACTGTGAGCAAGTAACTATATCCATGAAAAGTCACACTTTGGATGCCTAGAGCTCTCTCTTTGTTCTGCAAGCTCAAAGAAGAGAGCTGCTTTGCCCAGATGCCTCTGCTCCATTCCAATACAGAGCAAAGATTCCAATGTCAGTCTGCCAACTTAGATCTGGCCTCTGCCTCTGATAACTCTGTGGCAAGTTATGTAGACTCACTAGACCTCTACCTTCTTATCTGTAAGATGAGGAGGTATGAAGGAATTCCTGTAAAGCTCTTAGCACAGTGTCTTAGCACAGCACATTAGCTCTATGGCCATCACCACCACACCTTCCTCCATCCACCCCACACTGTAAACCTATAACAACCCTTGCTTGAATGTGCAGTTTGGCGAATTGGGCAAAGATTATGTTATTCAAGTAAATAACTTCTCCTGAATGCACTAGTTGTGAAATCTGCCAGTGGGGATGTGCGAAGTGTGATTAATTTGTTGATGGAAAATTGGAAAGAGAATGTTCTAAATCATGGCTTGCCAATCCTTTTCATAGACAAAGATAATATTAATAGATATCATTTATTAAATACCCACTTCTGTGAAAAATGTTAAACTGGGTTTTTACATATTCACTTTTATCTAATTCCCACAGTAACTCCATGAAGTAGGTGTTATCACCTACTTTACAGAATGAACAGCAATAACATGAAGCTCAGAGGAGCTTGCAATTTGCCCAAAGTTGCACAGCTGGTGAATGGCAAAGTCAGGATTTGAGCCCAGGTCTGTCCAGCTCCAGGTCTATTCTCTGCCCATGGGGCACACTGCTGCCCAGGTTCACTTAAGGGGCTCTTTCTTGGATATGGCAAGAAAGAATCGCAATAGTCACATGACAGTCATTTTCAGATTCCATGCTCTCACTTGATCCTCACTGGCCAGTGAGGAGAAATGGAAGCTCAGGGAGACCCCTCCGTCTTGTGGGAGCAAGTCAGGAACAACAATAATAACAGTAGTAAGCATTTCCTGCACACCAGCTGCCTACCTGCCCGGCAAGTTGAGAAGTACTTTGTATGCATTGTTCATTGAATTCCCTTATAAACTCCACGAGATGAGTGCATTTATTTTCCCCATTTTGCACATGCAGGGACTGCCACTTAAACATTTGAATCCTGTGCCAACCTACCAGCATATTGTGAAGAAGAGCGTTAAAAAATGTTTCAAACCTAGAGAGCCTGAAAGTTCTGTTTCCCATGCCCCTTGTCTGGAAATAATAAAACAAAAACAAAAACAAAACCACTCATCCATTCCACAGGTATTTCCTGAGCACCGTCCAGACAGCAAGTGGCCCAGATCTCTTGGATGGTAACTAAGTAAGAAAAGAAAGATAATAAACAAGGAAACATATTGGTAAATAACATATTCTGATAGAAATAGTGATGTAGAGGACATAAAAGAGGTTAAAGGAGTCGGGAATGATGGGGGCTGGTTAAATAAGATGGTGAGTCTTAATGAGCATCCAGCCTCAAGCCACACAAACCTCCTGAGGAAGCCATCCCAAGGCAGGAAGCAGTGAGTGTATTGGCTTTGAGATGTGTTTGAAGATGGGTAAGAAAGCTGGATGGAGTGGCCATAGACTATAGCTCACAATAGAATAACCCTAGGGATGAGAACACAGAGAGTAAGGGTCTTGGGAAAATATGCCCAATTTTTACTTGGGACTGTGGGTGCACACATCTTAAGTTATAAATAGTAACAAATCAAATCTAAAATAATACAATTTGTCTGAGGAGAGCTTATCCAAGGGGTAAAGGACAATTCAGCATTAGAGAAATTCATCCCATAATTTGCCTAAAAATAAAGTAATATGAATTATCTCGATAAATACGAGAAGCATTCAATAAAATTCAACATTCAGAATTAACTTTTTAAATCTCAGAAACTCAAAATGGAACGTAAGTTGCTCAACATAAAAAAGATTTCAGAAATCATTAGCAATTAAATACTTAATGGTGAGATCTTACAAGATCCCACAAAAGATTAGAGCAAGACCGAATTAATTGTCATTAAATACTAGTCATTATTGTCCTGGTGGTCAAAAACAAGGAAAATAGAGACATGCAGCTTGGAAAGGGAAAAAAAATCTGTCACTTTTTGTAAATAATATGATTGCCCATCTAAAAAAAAATCAAGGAATCAACTGAAATCTATTAGAACTAATAGAAAAGTTCGGAACTATGGACAGACACATCCATTTACTTAATCCAATAGCTTTCCTATTATACTAGTATTAATTAAACAAGAATTTTAAAAGGATTCAATTTATAACAAAAAAACACAAAATTTTTAGAAAACAAATACAATTTGTAAATGTGAAAGATCTCTTCAAAGGTAAAATAACATGAAAACCTAAATGAATGAAGTGACAGCACTGGATGGGAAGACTTAGTACTGAAAATACACTTACACTAGTCAATGCAGTTCCCGTCTAAATTCAACAGCAGTTTTTATTCAAGTTTTATCCTACTCAATGTCAAAGCGTTCTGTAAGCCATAGTAATTAAAATGGTTTAGTATTGGTACAGATATTGAAAACAGATCAATGGGACAGTGTCATCAACCTAGAAACAAACCAAGTACATATGAAAATTAATTAGGCAATAAAGGTGGTAGTCCAAAAAAAAAAAAAAGGGGGTATAATCCACAAGTGAGATTAGACCAATTAGCTATCCATTTAGAGATAAAACTAAATTAAAATTCTAATTCACACCATCTATCCACAGAAAATAAATTTCAGATGAGTTAAAGAGTAAAAGTATTAAAAAGACTAGAAAAATATAGGTGAATATTTTTATGCATTTAGGAGAGTAAAGACTTCCTGTGCAAAAGACAAAAATCCAGAAACCATAAAATTTCCTAGTTTTAAGCTCATAAAAGTTATACAATTCTGTAAGTCAGCATACACACTAAGCCAAGTTAAAAGACAAGCCAGGTCAAAAAGGCTGGGAGCAATTATTTACAACACACTGACAGGTAAAGGGTTAATATCCAGAACATACCAAGTTTCTCACAAAGAAAAAAAAAATACAAGTGTAAAAATTCTGTAAAGAAAAGACACAAAATTAATAATTATGCAAAGCTGCATTAGTCAGGGGAAGGAGAATTATTTGACCAAAAGTAAAAACATATCGACGAAGTGTTGGCAAAAATGTGGAGAAACAGAAATTCTCATATATCGTACATGTGTGTGTAAACTGGTGAAGCCAAACGATGAAGGCAATTTGAAAGCACCCATCAAAACTTCAAATGCACGTATTAATTGACCCAGCTAGTCCATTCTCAGGCCTCTTTCCAAAGGAAATGCTTGCTGGTGTGCCCCCACCACTCATTGTATAGTCTCTGTACATGGATCCAAGAATGCTCATCCAAATATTACGTACAAAAGCAAAAAATTAAAACCTGACTTAGCATCAATAGGGAGTGGAATAGTTAAGTAAATTGTTGTTCCTCAGAAAGCAGAGTGCCTTAGAAGTATGGCAATAGGAAGATATCCAAAATACATTAGTTAGTGAAAAAAGCAAGCAGGAAAACTGCATGTGATTAATATGTGCATGTGTATAAATGCATCAAAAGGGGAGGAACATGTACACTGCACTTCTGCTGGGGAGGAGCAGGGAAAGGAGAGCTTGCCTCTGTTTAGGTATCACATCTGTCCTGTTCAGCTCTTTTACAAAAAAAAAAGAATTCAATCCTTGTATCACTTGAGTAATAAAGAATGCTTCAAACATGCGTTATATATTATCACTATGACTGTGTAGCTGGATAGTAGAGAAAGAGGGAGCAGTGAGGTGCACGCATCTCTCAGGGTCGGGTCCCTGGCCTTGACATTCAGACCTGTGGAAGGGAAGGAAGAGAAGAAAGGGCACGAGTGGTCTTGAGAGGCTCAGAAGGAAGGTTCCCCACTGTCCTGATCACCACATCCCAATCTGAGCCACCTCAGACACCTCCAATACACCATTCTTACAAGACTTCAAGATGCCTTTCTGTCATTTATGATGTTGGCCCACATACTCACTCCCTCCATAGAATGACAGGTAGATAGATAGATAATCTCAAGGATTTAGAACAGGCGAAGACTAAGGTGCCTGGTCAAGCTCTCTCAAGGCAGGTGTCTTCCTTGAATACTTGGACTTCCTGTCTTACCACCCCCACCCCCACCAGCACACATGAAAAAAATTTAACTTATACTACAACCTCAATACATGACAGCCTATAAATTATCCCTTAAATAATTACAAGCCTGTAAGAATCAATACTCAAGACCCTAGTATGAAATTCAGCACCGCAATGTCACTATTACCATTATTAGTATTAGCGCGCATAGTATTTTGCAGTAATCACATACTTCACATTTACTAGTTAAATGATGTTTATGGTAGTACAAGACAGAGATTCTTTTTCTAATTCTTAAGTAAGGAAACTGAGCCCCAGAACAGGGCTGTGGTTGCACAAAATTCCATCACTAGTAGGAGGCTTAGCCAAGGGCTTTCTGACTCCTCAATGCATGCTTGTTCTACATAAATCCAGCTCAGTCCAAAGGAATCAGTAACGTCACATTCCCGAGCTCTAACCTGGTCATTGAGCACTCAGGAGCGTGGTCCCTCATCCAGAAAGGAGGACACCTGATGTCTCCGGGCTGGGCCCAGACCAGCTGTCAGCGTCCTTGCCATGCGCCTACCCTTTATCCCAGAGGCCCTCACCTCGCCGTTCCTGATCTAACTCTGGGCTTCTCTGCCCCCAGCGGAGTAGAGATAGAAATTCTGAGAAGGGAGGCAGTGCAGGCAAGAGGGACCTTTGAGACAAGCTGTGCAGTTCTCATTGTTTTTACTCAAACAGGAACCTTTGTTCTACAATGCAAATTTTGAGAAGTTGGTGCCAATCTGTTCTGAACAAAAGAATTTTGGTCTGAAAAATAACAAAAACAATATGTGAGCAGGAAAGTCTTGTTTTCTGGCTTTCCTACTTGCACTTTTGAGCATCTGCCTCTAACACCCCTTCCTGCCACTGGCTCTAACACCAGCCCCTCCACCACCACCATTGGTTCCCTCCCAAAGGTAGACTTGAACTTGGAGGAAATTTTTTCAAGCTGTTTACCAGTTACAGAAGTCAAGGAGGGTGCAGGGTCTCCTATGCCAAGGTCACTAAAATAAACATCCTTACAATGCTGAGGAGGTTGGGCCAGCTGACACTACAGGCCCTCCCTCAACACCTCAATGGTCTTAGGGTTCTGGGAAAAAAGGAGGCCTTGGTTTCAGTGGGTGGTATCAAAGACCTGACCCTCTGCTTTTTCTAGATGGAATTTCCCATCAGCTTCGTTGTCATATTGTATTAATGACACTATTTTAAATATATGTATATATTTACTAAGCAAATAATTGTTTAACAAAAGTGAAGTTTTTTCAGGTTCTCTTCTAATATTCGGCCATATACCCAAAAAAGTATAAGTGGATCAAATTGTTATTCTACTACTGTACACTGAATGTCATAAGCATTTGTGCATGTTGATACATAAATTATCTAATCATTTTAATAGCTATATAATATTTCATGTCATGATTATGTCTTAATTGACTTAATACTCTATTGTTGGATATTGAATTTGTCCATAATTTTATTGAAATTATAGAGAACAATTCTATGAGCATCTTTGTGCCTAAGGCTCCTTCATCTTCTATTGAATGATTTGCTTACTCTAAAAACTGGATTGAAGGATGTGGGTATCTTGGTAGTTCTTCCTAGGTTTTGACAAACATATTTAAAATGAAAATTAATCCACTAACCTCAATATTGGACATTGACTTTAATTTTGCTACTATTAATCACAACGATATTAGTGGGATCCTTTTTATTTTAATATTTTACTTTTCTAGCCCTTGTTCAGTTTTACCTGCCCTAACACAGCCTCATATTCACAGGGACAGGCACCTTTTAAAATATCTCATATTTAGGTTCAGGTGAAAAATATATATCACCTACTAGTTACTACGGTAAATATCAAATAAAGAAGTCAACCTATATCTGCCACTTTCCATAATCGATTTTTCTCTTGAGTCAAAGGAATGAGTCTTTGTATCCAAATGTGCCCTTTCCTGATTTTATATGCCTAAAGGGAGTAACCTATTTAAAAAAAAAAAAAAACTCCAAGCCCTGGTTCAGCCCCACTGAAACAAAATCTCCAGGAAGGGCCTGGGAATTTGTTCAATGTGAGCTGGGGTTGGGTTGAATTTTAAATAAGCTTCCTTGACGTCAGAGAAATTTGAAAACACCTTGCGTAGTTAGACCCCGGGTCAATGGGTGAAGGCCACAGGGAGTCAGATTTCCACTTACCTGAGAGAATTCCTCAACAGTCAGATCCACCTAGTGGTGAAAAAGCTTCTAGCAAGGCAGCCTATCCCCTGCCCTTGGAAGTGTTTGGAGGCGGGATGAGCACAGCCATCTCGCCTGGACACTCCGGAGTGCGTCACGGAAGCTCTGGGCCCCTGTGAACTGGGGCGCCCTCTCTCATCCCAGCTCGGGATTAGCACAGCTTCTCATACATACACCGCTTGATTCTGTAATTTTGAATAATAAAAAAAATAGATAACAAATATAGCTTCAACAGTTCCCTATTCATCTTTCCAAGAAGACACAATACAGACTTTTTAATGTGTAGTGGAAGGAGAGGCTAGTTGAGCCTCATTATAATTAGTCTAGGTCCCTTAGCCACCTTGCCCTCTGATGCTCAAATCCCCGTTACAACACCCCAGGAAGCTGCAATCCCGCCTCCAGTGAGGACTCCCTAACTCCACGACAACCCTTTCACAGGACCGTGAACCTGATTATCTTTACCAAGAATTTATATTAACCCCTATCGATTACATTGAGGAAAACGAAGCCACTGGCATAGGTGGAGCTCAGGTCCTGGCCTCATTACTTTCATCTAAGCCCCTTTTCATGAATTCAACTTGTTATATCAGCTTGGGGAGTAAAGGGGCTCGAATCTAGGAATCTGTTCTCTAAAGCAGTACCCTGCAAAGTACTCCCATTATCCCAGATACAGATGTAGATTCCAGACATCTTGAAAAACTTCTGACTTAGCCAACATTACACGAAAGTGTGATGTGAAGAGTATGAAGCATGGAGGGTAGGGGTCAGTGAGGAGCAAGGAGATGGGGTACAGCTTCATCCTCCATCACTTTTCCTTCAAAGCATTGTCTGAACCAGCATCACCTGGGAGAGTGTTAGACATGCAGAAGCCCCCGCCCCACCCAGACCTCCTGAATCACCAGCTCTCAGGGGATGCGTAGGCACAGCATGTTATATCACTGGAGAAGCACTGACCTAGAGCACTTATAGAGATAAAGAATATTATTTAATATTCTTTCTGATTATAAAAGTAATGAAGTCGTTGAAAGAAATTTGGAATCCTCCAGGGAGCAGGAGAGAGGGCGAAGGCTCTTGCACGTGGTGATGGCAAAGCCTCTCTAGACCTCTGTGCATTAAGGGAGCCACCACCCTAAGTCCAATTTGACTGGTTTGGGGTGAGGTGGGAGGCAAAATGGGGACAGGGATGGAGAGAGCTGCTAATACAACTCTGAATACTCCGAACAAGCAGCACTCACAACTTTGTGGGCAGGTAGGAAAATGCTTGTCTTCTTCCCCATGGTTTTCATCTGGGCTGACTCTGAGAAGTGGAGGTAGGTGCTTGGAGGGAATGCTTTGGGAGCTGTCCAGACCAGAAAGCTCTGACTGAGGACAGCAGGTGACTCTGCAGGACTGGCCCATGGCAGGGGGTGGGCGGGCGGTGGGGGTGGTCAAGGGGTAGAGATTGGAAGGGAGTGGCCAAAGGATGAGAGTGTTTAGAGAGAACAAGAGAAGAAAGGTCAGGAAGTGGGATCTCTATCTTCTCTAGAAAATGCAAAAAGCAGGTGCTGAGCAGAAGTTGGTTGGTTCATTCCACACACTGGGCCTCTCCCACCCCCTCCCTGCTCCAGAGCTAAGGAGGTAGCCGGCTGATACCCCAGGCTCAAATACTGCACACAAGGTAGTACTTTACTCAACGATGCAATGTTAAAATTCTTCCACATGATTAAATTCTTTGGAAACATCATTTTAAAGACAGTATCATTATCATATTATATATCTCCCATTTGGGGAATGTTAGATTTTTCTATTTCTCACTATTTTTACATGATGCTGTGATAAACCTCTTTATACATATACCTACTTATTTCCTTTTCTATTCAGGTAACTTTTTAATCAAAGTGAACCGTACATATAAAAAATGTACAGTTTAATGACTTTTAACAAAGTGTACACTCCACAGAACCAATACCCAGATCAAGAAACAGATTATTATCAGAAACCCCAGTCCCTCTTCTGTCCCCATTGAGTCATTACACCTTCCCCCAGGGTAACATTATCCTAACCTTCAACACCAATAGATTGAATTTTATATAAATTCATATATATAATACTACATATACTATTAAAATACATATTTTATATATTTGCTTATTCATATTGTTTTTATATGTTCACTTATATATTTTGTACTTATATAGCTTATGTATATTTATATCAGAACATTTTTATATATCTTATATATATCATCTATATCTAAATTTATTTTTGAATTTATGTAAAATTCAAATATAAAATTGTACATATCTTGCATCTGGTTCCCTTTGCCTAGCATTATGTTTGTGAGATTCATCCATACTTTTTGCATGTAGCAATAGTTCATTCACTTTTATTTATTTATTCAGTTGGTAAATACATACAACTTTCCTTTTGTATTTTGTCCAACATTTCGAGCTCTTAGCAGGAGCATTAATTAGGCTATTATAAGGTTCTCTATGATACCAGGAACAGAAGCCCACTTCTTTTTTGTTGTTGTTAATCCTCACCTGAGGATGTGTTTATTGAGTTTAGAGAGAGAGGAAGGGAGAAAAAGAGAAAGAGAAACATAGATGTGAGAGAAACATTAATCCTTTGCCTTCTGTATGCACCTGGACCAGGGATCGAACACACAACCTAGGTATGTGCCCTCACTGGGAATCAAACCCTCTACCTTTTGGTGCACAGGATGATGCTCCAACCAAATGAGCCACCCAACCAGGGTGATTTACTTCTTTCTGTTAAATTCTAAGAAATAGAATTACTAGGCAAAGAGAAACATTTTTTTAGGCTGCTGATGCATACTGCTAATTACTTTCCATAAAAGCTGTGACAATTTACACTCAAGAAAAAAAGATATCAAATTATTTTGAGGAATGAGTATCGGGAGTCATCCTATTAATAACAACAACTTTCAAATGCTAGTAGTAATAGTGTGTACTATGAGTATCATATTATAACTGTCATATAAGTTATAAATATTAAAATGCTGATGCCACATTTTTAAAGTCTTTGTGCTAATTTATTATTTAATTCTCACAAAACTCAGAGGTAAATTTTATTACTGTTCCATTTTAAAGATGAGAAAACTGGCTCAGAAAAACTGAAACAACCCAGCTGAGTCACATGGTTAAGAAACAGCGGAGTGTGGACTTGGGCCCAGGTTCTCTGCCATCACAGGCCGTCCTCCTTACCCAAACCAGTCTACACCTTTCCTGAATTACTCAAGAAGTACATCCCAGACAGTGCAGGACAAAAACTGGACATCCTGGAGAGCGACATGTCACCCCTTGGTATGGAAAGGAGCATCCTTCAAAGCCTAGGTCCAATGTCACCCCTTCCTCAAGTGACTCACCCCCAGCCATCCAAGTGGAGCCACACTCTACCAGGAGAGGGCTTTTGCTGGCAGAATCCTGGAATATCATTGCTGGGACTGATAGCAAGGAGTACACTCTAGTGATGCTCTCCAATCCCATGCCAGTGCAGACATAACTAATCAATTACTATCTACCACTCTGAGCCCCCCTCCACCTCCTCCGCCTCACTGGCCTTGCCTCTGTTCCGCAGACATGCAGACATCCAGCCTACCTTGCAACCTGCACATTTGCTACAACCAGATTGCCTCATGACTGGGCCATTTTTGTCATTCAGGTCTCAGCTCAAATATCGCCTCCTCAGAGAGGACTTTTCTGAACCCCCCCCCCATCTAAAGTCAGATCATCTTCTCTGATTTATCGTCTTTCATATTATCATCTTTTAATTGTAATTTATTTAGTTGTCTGTTTTTGTTGTTGTTATCATTGCTGTTTCCTACGAATAGTGTCTAGAAGAATAGCTGGTACTTAGTAGTTGCTCACTTAGTAACTGCTGAATGAGCCAGTTCATCAAGAGGCTTTTTTTTTTCCTGCTGAGTCCAGGTATGGCATTAAAATCCTTCCCATAACACCATTATAGCCATTAACTACCAGATATCAGAATTGAGGCATGGGATAAAATCTTTTTGCTATGCCTAACTTTCTTAATTCTCTATTTTACAGATGGGAAAACTGAGGCCCAGAACAAGAGACATGCCTTTCCCAGAGCCACAGAATGAATGAGGGTAGACCTGGGACTGGGACCAGCACCTCCCATCACCCCACCATCCTGCCCAGCCCTCCTCACCATGTCCACCATGTTATGGGAAAGAGCTGTCATAAGTGTTAGCCACAAAGCAGAGGAGCAGAGCATTGTGCCACAGGAGCTTGCCTATGAATTACGTACATAATTACCCGCTGCCTTTCCCCCCATTCTGTGGGTAAAAGTCTGATCACATATAAGAATCTCCCTGTGTTTCCGTGGATACAATGCAATCCTAATTTCAAACTCCCTTGCAAATGGCAAATGAGTGAACTTAATTTTAATAAAAACAAGGAAAATCATACATGTGAGCTTAATAAAATCTAATTTGGGCAATTTGGAGCTCGTAAAATAAAGCCTTTATGTAAAAACTAGCAATTAGCTTTATGAAACAATGCAGTGAATCCTTGGCATTGGGGAGGGGAGGAAGCCAGAGGACTCCAGGGATAAGGAAATGTGGCGGTAATGTAGGAAGGCTAAAGACGCCAGCAGGGAAGTGTATTTCTTTGTGTTAGAGGATCAGAGTTCAAGTCCCCAAGTTACCATGTAGCTCTAGGACCTTAAGCAAGTCACTTTCTCTCTCTAGACCCCAATCTCCTCATTTTTAAAATAATGTTCATAAAATGCCTTTTACCTAGTAGGAGGGTTGTACAGACATATAAGAAAATCAATAGGTAAGAGCTCTATAGAAGTTTCCCGTAATAACTATTTCATCATCTCATCCATTGACATCTTTCTCATCAAGGAGGGGAAAGGTGGTTCCTGCACAGTGTGACCTGAGTCAGGGGCCATGGAGCAAAGTGGGGCTGGAGGACAAGAGTGGAACCCTCCACATTCACCTTGCATTCAGGCATGGGGGACCCATGACAGACTGCCCAAGGTGACTCCCAGAGGTGGTTTCCAGGAACCAGAAGCAAATGCACAGGCCAGACTGAGCCTGGGGGAGATCCTGGGTCTCCTGACAAGCAGTCACTGTGGCTCTGCACATTTGCTCCACCGACAGATCCCCTTCACATACAGATCTTGGCAGGCAAGCTGTATTAGTCCCATTTCACAGATGAGATCAATGAGCTGTTGGAGGTGCAGCAGGAGAACTCAGGTCCCACAACTGGGTGACTCAGTCAAGACTCAAGCCAGGTTTTCTGATTCCCCTCCCCAGCCTGCTCACTGCCTCCTCCCAGAGCTACCAAAGCACCCGACAGGTGTAGCCCTTCTTCTTCCCCAAGGCCACTTGCAGCTTCTATAGGAGCTGCTGGCACCACAACCCCAGAGAGCATGGTCCCCATCACAGAGGCTCCAGCAAGCGGTGGCTTTTCTCCGTCCCTCTGCCGAGCAACCACCACTCCAGGCAGAAAGCAATTTTTCCCTAGTGCCTTCCCAAAAGCCAAGTGGGTCATTAATTGCACTAAATAACATATTAAATGTACTAATAATTGGATAGTCACAGCAAAATGACTACTTTGGAGAAATATTACCTACTCCCTGTTGTACTTAACATTTCTCCTTATTTACCATTACCATTTTAATCAATAATGGTCATGATACTAATAATTCCATCTTAATTTTAATTGTGTTCAATTGGATGTACCAGTACTTGAGTATTCTGAGCATACTTCATTATTTATATTAATTTAAGATCACTTAAAGGCAAATTACATAGTTTGTACTTTCAAGTCGTTGGTAATTGTGACCAAGTTTCTCTAGATTCAGCATTTTCAAACACTAAGGACTGTGAGGTGTCAGGCGCCTGCCCTTTTCCGGGAAGCCCAAGGGTCAGGGATGGAGAAGATGAAGGAAGACTCTCGAAGCCGGCACTTGAATTAGCATATCCTGGCCTTTTCCAAAAGGCTTGGGTCTCTGAAAGTGTGATTAATAGCTCAGTGAGTTTGCCTTTACTTACGCTGTCTGGTCATTAGCGCAGCCTTCATCCTTCCCTTCACCAGCACTGAGGGCCAGACACCAGGCGAGGGACAGGAGACAGGGAGACAAAAGAGTGGGACAAGGTGGAAATTGTCCAGAGCCTATAAAGAGGCTCAGATAAAGGGGGTCATCCATAGTCAACAGGCAGGAGAGGTCAAGAGCATGTAACTGAAGTTCTTGGGGAGGACTCCTAGAACAGAGTCATTTTTCTGGGTCTTGCGGGAGGGCTGGATTTGGCAGGGAACGGGGCAGTGGATTCCAGCTTTGGAGGGAGCCAGTGAAGAGGGTCCCAGCAGAATGGGGGTTTCCAGAGGTAACGGCAGAGGTGAGAGTTCAGGAGAACCGGAAGGAAGGACCATGGCAAGGGTGATGTTGACCCTGGGACAGGGCTCTGATTGGTTGCTTGGGGTCAGTGATGCTGGAATGAAGGAAGCAGGAAGCCAGGAGAGAGAAGCAAGGTTAGGAATTAAGAAGATGGGTTTCCCTAGGGACACACTGAGGCTGAAGGGTCATGGAGCAGCCAGGTGGAGACATACCTAGTAGGTTAAGTGGAGAAGTTGGCTAAAGTCCAGAGAGGTGGTCAACACTGGAGAAAGAGGTCAGGGACCCTTGGGAAGAAAGTCCAATGGGCTAGAAGGATGACAGAGCCCTTGCCTCTGTGGGCCTCACCTCACAGGTACTTGTTGTCCACAGCCCCTCATCCTGTGACAGTTGCCTGTGAAATCTGTTCAGCCCAGGAAGCTTCTTCTCCCCTTCTCTGCCCAGGGCCTGGCCCATAGCGCATATCTTTTGAATCAAGCTGCACTAAATGAAAACTCCACAATAGCTGTATTGTCACCAGCCCCATTTTGTGAGGACATCCTGGTGCCCGACGGGTGGGTACCGGGGCTCCATGCTCGGAGCACTGGCTCTGGGAGCTTTGGGGCTGGGTCTTCGGGGCCACTGTGCGCAGCTGGGGCACTGAGGTCCTGGCACCTGCCATAATTTGCTAGGGGGGTTGCAACTGATGCTCATGAGTCCTATAAACCTAGACGTTGTAGGAGAATAATTTAATAGGAAAGAGGCTCCACCTCCTGGTAATATTCAAAACCAACATTTCTTCAGCACTTTACAGTTTATAAGCTTAAGTTAGCTTTTAAAATCTCCTTGAAAAAATGAGTAACCTGAGTATATGTGTATGTAAAAAAAATATCAAGCTTACAGCGAGGATTCAGGCACTTCATTCTATGTTAGCTATATGGCAGTAAGAAACTATACATACATATGTAAATAAATAAATACCATCTCATTTCATCCTTGCTCATCATTCTGTAAAGTCGGTAGCATCTTCGTTACCCACAGTGGAGGCACCTGAGGCTGGGTGACTCACACAGATCCAGGGCTGGTGAGTAGAATGACTGGGACAATGGAACTGACTGGCGAGAATCCCTCAGGTCCCACTTGGAGGCGGGGATGATAAAGATGTGGATTGGGCTTGGAAGGACTGAGGAGAGGGCAGTCCTGGTGCCAGAGGCCCCATCGAGGTCTTTGCAGCTGTAGTCTACTGTCTCCACCCATCCCTCCCTCTCCCACCGACCCAGCTTTGGCCTGGGATAATTTTTTCCCTGGGTACACGTTGCTGCTTGGAGAGAAAGTCAGCATGGGCAACTCCCAGGAGCCTCTGCCTCTCAGGAGTCCTCCAAGCTGCTCCCACTGGCCTCTCAGAGTCCCTTGGGAGTTGGTGCAAAATGAGTAATACAGGGACAAATCGGCTTGGGTGGCCAGCGGGCTAGGAGGCATGCTTTACTGTTCATTAGAAAGGGAGCAGCAACCAAGCACCAGCATCTACTGGGCCCTTGGACCTCTGGAAGGAAGTGGGGCTGGCAACTCCCTTCTCTGCCTAGTGTTGGAAACAGACCCTTTGAGGCGGGGAAAGTAAGGCAACAGAATGTGAGAAGGAGAAGAATATGCAAAGTGCTATCCCTGGGAATCTCCAGCAGAAAGTAACCAGCTTTGCCAGAGGGAGTCCAAGAGAGTGGGACTTCAGTGGGGCTTCTAAGTGTGAATAAAAGTTCAGTGGGCAGAAAAGAGGACTGCCCTCTCCAGGCACAGCATAATACCCAGAGATGAAAGGGTATCTGATGAGGCTGGGAAGAGAGGAGTGGTGGAGACTGGAAAACAGGAAAGTCGTAAATCAGGAAGGGCCCGGGGAGTTGGTTCCTCTCCCTCCACCTGCAAGGACCCACTTAGGTTAGAGGAGGGCAGAAGAAGTGCCTGTGGTCCCAGTGGACCTTTAAAAATGTTTGTTATCCAGATGTGGTAAGCTTCTGTTCTTGTCTGCATGTCCGTGGACTCTGCAGGACTCAGACATTCTTGATTTTAACCCCACAAAGTGTTAGCAGGGTAGCTTTCTCTTGGCTAATCCACTTTGCATCCTAACCCTATTACTCTGTTTAGCAAAGGCCCATCCTGAAGAATTGGACTTCCTCTAGACTTCGGCCCCTCCCCAACTTAAAAGGAAGCAAAGAATTTGTTTATATTCTTTTCCCTGTCCCAAATAGCATTGTCAGTTCATGCTTGGAATATTCCTGTGCAACATGCACCTGAGGAATCTTCTAGAATCCCATTCTGGAAGCAGGAGACTGCCCCCTGCCAGGCCCTGGTGTGCCACACCCAAAGCAGAGCTCTCTAGCCATGCCATTTGCTGGGCTTATGGTGCTGCTTTGACAGCTGGGAAACTTTCCCGATGGAGTCTGAGAAAATCAGCCCATTCCATTTCTCTCCAAGTTTCCAGCCTCAAGATGGGATCAAATCTCTGTCAGGTATCAGCTTTCAAATGTGACAAATGGGCTCCTGGTTTCTGTCTTCATGTCTGGAAGGTCTAGATTCCCAACTGGGGTGACTGATCCACCTGGGGAAAATGGCATTTGACAAACATGAGGGGCAGAGACTGACCCATAGCTGTCAGGGACCAGGGTGCAGACAGAGCTCTAACAACAGAGGAAAAATTAGCATCATTTTTGCTCAAACTAGGTGCTCTTAAAATAATATTCTCTCAGCTCTCTAGACCAGAAATTTATTAAGATACCAGCACCTGAGTCTGAAATAAACCACACTCAGGGCTTTATGTTCTCACTCACTCTTCCTCCTTCCCCCCACTAGCCCAGCCAACCTCTCCCCACTTAACCTGATTGACTCCAGGTAACACAGGAACAGGTGGGGAACTGTGGCCTAAAGATCAGAGTTCAAGTCTCCTCTCTGCCAAAGTTACTATGAGGCCTTTGGCAAGGCTCCCTGAGGAACCTGCTTTCCCACCTGCAAAATGGACATGAAAGCACCAACTCCCAGGGTTGATTGATTTATTCTTGTAAGTTTCATCTAATTCACTGTATGCCTCCGTGCAAGACCTTGGTCTAGAGGCTGGGAGTAAGTACACAGGTGACTGAAACCTGCGCCTACACTCTGGAGGTCCAACGAGAGACTGCATGTTCTTTCCACAGAGGACTGTCGGAAAGAGTAAATGGAATAATGCACCTAAAGTCGTTCACAGAACTTGCTGGCAGTAGTGAGTGCTCAGCCAAGGTGATGATGACGATCACCATCATCATTATGTTAAGAGCAGAAGATCTAACACAGCAGCCCCGAACCAGTTTCCTCTCCTGGAAGGAGATGACAGCAAGCTGGAGCGGTGAGCACTGCGCCTTGGGTGCCACGCGGTGACATGATTTCTCTGTTTATCCCTCGAGGCTTCCTTTCAGCATCTTCTTCCCCAGCAGCTGCTCTGTCAACAGTCCATATGCCGCCTCGGCTATGGAGCAGCTTTCAAGACCCGGCTGCCAGCCCTACAGGAGAACTTCGAGAAGGAGCTCAGGGCACACGCGCACTGTCGTCAGTCACTGCGCCCTCCGGAAGCCCCCCGTCCTTCCCTGATCCTCCAGCCTCGCCCAACGCCCCCCGTGCCCCCCACCCCCACCCCGCAGTGGAAGCGGAAATGGGCAGGACAGAGGCAGGCAGCAAGGGCCTGTTTCCCGGGAGCGCGTCCGGGAGCTTGTGCAAGTGGCAAGGAGGCCAGCTGGAGGAACAGGAGGGGACAGATGCCATGGGGGCCTAGATTTGTTCCTGCAGGAAGAATGCAAGGAGCTGTCTCATCATCCGGGAGCGATTTCTCCATGATCCTGCCACACGCTGTGGAAAGAGGTCTCAGTGTGTGGGTGTCAGATAGTCAGTGGGCAGCTCCGAGAAGAAAAGGGAGGTTGTCCTGGGCCTGGGTTTCCTCTGAGCTGGTGCTGCAGAAGTTCTAGCTGTGGGCCCGCAGGCCGTTCAAATACCTCTTCAAACAAGTCAACCTCAGCTCCACTTGTTGGAGAAAACCCCATCTGGTGCGTCCCTCTCCCTCACATCACCCTGGACATGAACACACACACACACACACACACACACACACACACACACACACACACACACACACACACACACACACACACCTTATACCCTATTACCATTTGTACTGAGCAGTAATCTGGTTTCCAGTCCATTCCCTATCAAGTGAAAGCACTTGGGGCGTGGCCTGGCTCTTTTCCGCACTAGTTCTCAGCCTCTCCTGTTGCCCTGCCTTTGCCCTGCTGAGCCCCCCAGCCCTGTTCCCTTAGTATTCAGCCTTCCCTCTCCACCCCATTGGTGCCATCCTTCAGGGCCAGTGCAAACTCCCCCTCTTCCTTAGGCTTTCGTTATCTGCGCTTCCTGTCTTGTTCCCTCGAATTCCAGACTGCCTGGTGTTAAAAGAAAGGTAACTCACCTACCGTGCAGCACCGTACTTTTACAGGTTCCCACCCACACCCTCCCACCTCCTCCTCGTTCGCAGCAGCCCTGTGGAGTAGGCATGATGATGCCAATACAACCAGACGCGGATGGGAAGAGTATTCGCAACCCCCTCTAACATGCTGTCTGCACTGACGCAAAGGAGACCGGACCTTACTTCTCTGGCCAGCCCTTGCAGACATAATTCTGAAGTCCCAGCAGTCAGCCGCTTTTCCAGGCTCCTACCACCTCTTCTGAGAATTCTGGCCCCATAATCACACATCCAATATACCACGAGTTTTTCAATAGGGATTGCATGTAAGAGAGATGCAGTTACTGTGTGTTTAACCAGATAAAAGGGGCTTATCTTTTTCTCACTTAACAAAGCTGAGCGGCCACCTCATCGTTGCAAGATGTCTACTCACTTCTAGCCTCCCAGTCACATCCCAGGAGGAAATGGGGAGAAAGAGGCAACAAGATAGAAGGGACAGCACCTCCACCGGGACAGCAAAGCTTCCCTGCAAAACCCAACTGCCTTCCACCTACAGTTCAAGAGTCAGCATGTGTCACATGGCTAACCTTGGCTGCATGGGAGCTTGGGAAATGTCACTGTTCATTTGGGCACATTGCCACCCCAAACACTACCAGGATTCTACTAAGAGGAAAAATGGAGAATGATACAAATGTGCAAATGTGACCCAAGATGTGTCTCCCTTGAGAACAGGCTTCAGCGGTCAGAGAGCGTATGTGTTTCTACCTACAGTGGTGTCTCCAGGATCAAGCCTAATGCCTGGCAGGCACACAGTGGATGCTCTAGACATATGCACTGAATGATACAATGACTAAATGAAGGAAATGACTGGTCAAGCCACCACTTCTAAAGCTTTCAGGATTTAGACTCAAATGCCAGGCCATGAAACTCCTGTCAACCCCTCGTTCAGAGGCATTTTCCCCTCCTGTTTGTATGGTTTCCCCATGTTCTCGGTGTGTTACCTGGATAACCTGTAACGCCCATTTCCAGATCACAATCAATGACGTCTGCAGCAGCTCTCTCTGGGTTACCTGGGATATAGGCTCCATGTTTTAGCTCAGAAGTGAATAGCTGGTTATGAAGCACAAGATGAAAAATACCCAACATGGGTACATGTCATCCATGATTACAAAGACAGGATCAGGAATGTCTATGCATAATAATCGACTGGAACTCAAGTTTTTAATCCAAGTATTTATTGCTAGATGCGTATCATTTTGAAGAAGGGTCATTTTATCCCTGTTAATAGAAAAGACACCTGCACAGGTAAGAAAAACCATCTTCATAAAATGCTGCAAATATGATAAATGAAGAAGAAGCATAAAATTTAGCCAGAAGTTCTTTTAGAAGAATAGGTTTTAAAATAGTTAAGTTGATTTTAAGATTTTATTTATTTATTTTTAGAGAGAGGGGAAGAGTGAGAGAAGAAGGGGGAGAGAAACATCAATGTGTGGTTGCCTCTTACATGCCCTCAACTGGGGACCTGGACCGCAGTCCAGCCATGTGCCCTGACTGGGAATTGAACCAGCAACCCTTCAGTTTGCAGGCCAGTGCTCAATCTACTGAGCCACACCAGCCAGGGCTGATTTTTTTTTTTTTTAATGATATGAAAGAATACAGAAACAATTTTAAAAGATTACATTTAGATGAACTGTTTTTAGGTGGGGGAAATGCTGGCTTTAGTTTTGTTAACTGGAACCTCCAGGAATTGGTTGCGTGGGCTCTGGGAGGCTAGGACAGCCTGGCCTTGGGGGAGGTCAGCAGTTCTGACAGCCTCTTCTTTCCCCAGTTGACCGCAATATCTCAGGGCACAGGGTCAGAGCTGGGGGTGCTCTCTTTACTTAATGATACCTGGCAAAGCTGTTGACTTGACACATCACATCCGTGCAGGATGTCATTGATTCCTCAGACTCTCACTTCTTTGCAATAACGGAAGTGCAGCCATGTTAGCCCTAACCTAGGAACCTCAGTTTCTTCATCCATATAATAATAAATGTAACCATACTATGTGTCTTTTTAGTGTGGCTATAAGAATCACATTAGAAGAATTTAAAAACATGGTGTAGGCGGTAACACACTATGTCAGTGAGGAATCTGGGGTCAGTAATGAAGTTCCTGGGAATCACCTTAATGGGATTGCTTGGGTTGGGGATTTTATACCCAGCACTGTACATGGACCACCCAGTAGATATCCATGACGGGCAGGGTTATATTCATTTAGGCCCAAATAAGGAAGGACTGTTGCCACACTAACAGAGACTAGATAATGCCCAGGAGTCTGGCCATCTGAGCTCTCATTCTGCACCTGCTACTCCTGCCCTGTGACTTGGAGCTAGTTACTTCGTCCTGTAAGCTGTCTTCTCATCTGAAGAAATGAAACTAACTGATCTCTGGGGACTCTTGGCTTCAACATCGTCATTGTGATGCTGCAGAATGCAGAGTCCCAGAATGGGGGGGTCGGGACTGGTTCAGATGGACAGCTACCCTGAGACCCTCTGAGGCCCTTTGTCCCTGCTCCTGTCCTGTCAGTATCCAAGTCTCTCCACTGACTTTCTCTAGCCTCTCAGGGGTACGTCTCTGACTCAGAACCTTCAAGCCTCTGGCAGCAGTCAAGTTAAGAGTCTCAGGATGGGGCTGAAATGTTGCCTGTGTCTCAAGCTGCATGAGAAGGTTGCTTCCCACCAAGAGCAGGACTGAGGAACATCCAAGCGTCTGCAGACAGGTGCTGGCTTTTTAAGAGAAATAATTTCTGTGTTTCCCCACTCTGGCCACATTAGTCATTCAAGTGCTGAGGAACGATATAAATTCCTGTCATCCTGGTTTATGCGGCCACCAAGATTTATTCCAAGCGACAGGTCGTTAAGGTGTCTTCTCTTTATTTTTTTTTTCTTGGATTCACTGAGAACTCATATTTCTGCTCCATGTTATGGACCGCTAACAGCTATGTTTTGGGTCAGGGAGTCAACAATAAATCTGAATTTAATAAACTGACAAAAGATCACTATCCCAGAGACAGTCTGAGCCCCTGTTCGTCGTCTCCTTTACACCAACGCTTTTGTATGGAGAGATCTTTCACATAAAAGCCGCATCTGCCACCTAACTATTCACCTCCCCCAAGAGATGGTGTGTCACACCAAGGACTGAATTACGATGGTCAGAGGCAGGGCTAGAGACAACTCCTGTGTGGAGAAACATCCACACTCCAGACTCTCTCAGTCCCCGACGGTATGACCTTGGCATATCTTCAAACCTGTGCCTCAGTTTCTTCATCTGTAGAATGGACATTACATCCTGTGTCCTTCTCAGGGGTGCTGGGAAGATTCAATTCGAAGGAGGGCAGGATGGGACTCACGAAGTCCTGTACCTTTGGGGAGGATGGTGGCTGCCTGGTGAGTTTTACATTTTCCACATATTAGAGCGGGGGCAGCCTGTTTCTGATTAGTTCAGGGAAGCTTATAAAATTCATACTGTGTGTTCTGTCACCCTTTTTACTGTTTTGTCACCTCAGCCACAAACCCAGAACAATTCTTGTTTACCAGCTCTCCCCCTGCATGTTTCTGCAGCTGCCATCCGAAACCTCGATGCAAGTGGTGAAAAAATTGGTCCTGCTGACTAAAATTATTAGTTCTAAAAATAGAGTTGTTTTCAAAAATTAAATGGACTCCTCTGAGCAATAGTGAGCCTCCCAACACCGGAGGTATGTAAGCAGAGGCTGAAAGAGTATCTGCTGAATGGCCTAAAGAGGAATTCCTGAAATTGGGTGGGCAATTGGATTAGGCAACCTCTAAGTCCCTACAAATCAGAAATTCTGAAAATTAAAAACATTTCTGGAAGGTTCTTCTGAAGGGCATGTCCATGCCAGGCTGTATGCCGGGGAGAGATGAAATTAACCCAGCCGCAGGTAATCCTCAGTGAGATCCCAGCTCAGTGAGAAGACAGACAAGTCAGCAAGTAACTCAAGTAGAAGGCAAAATGATGCAGCTGTGAGTTTGCAGAGGTGGCTGAGATGAAGACCATCTGGGACTGAAGACAGTTCCCCATAGCCTGCGTCCTTCAATTAGCAGGTACTGTCATGGGGAAGTTGTCTAGATATAATAATACATTTTATTGAGTGCTTAGTTGGTGCCAGGCCCTAACAACTTTCCTTTAATCTGCATAATAGTCAAGTGAGGTAGGGTCTGTTGTTTTCCCCCATTTTACATATGAGGAAATCGGGAAAGACAGGCTTAAGTGTGTACATCTTCACTGGTGGTATCAGCTTCCTAAAGCTCCTCATGCATCTGGAACAGAGGAAAGCCTCACTCCAGGAGGCCCAGATACCACTGGGGAGTTTCCACAAACTCCCCTGACTTCCAGGTGGCATCAGGTCTGGTTTCCGAGAGCCAAGTCAAGACCCCAAGAACAGAGCCTCACAAGCCCTGGGAGGGAGAGCCAAGCTGGGAACACCTGGCCCCTGTGGGCAGGAGGCTCCCATTAATGTGGGCACACTCAGGAGCCAGGTGAGGAGCTGCAGATGAGCTCTGAGGCCACCAGGCAGCCCGTGGTCCCAGGTCAGTGACTAGACTGCAGCCTCTGGAGGAGTGAGGGCTTTATATGCCCATTTAGCTGAGCTGGACTGCATGTCCCAGAATTCCCTTCTCCACAGAGCCCCAGGTGAGCTTTGGCCACAGGAACATCTCGCATGAAATTTAGGAGGTGGAGAGGAGGCAGCAGCCACATTCTTTCTTATACTCAGAAGAGCAGGGTGGGAGGTAAGGCCGCACGCACCTTGTAGCTTGTCTGCTGCTCACCTGGGTGGCGTGCAGAGCATCCGGACCCACAGCCCCCCAGTTCCTGCTGGTCCTCCCTCTTCAGCTTCTCTGTTCCCTGGGCCAGGCGCATCTCGCTCCACGAGGAAAGACAACACTTTCCCTGTAACTCATCCCCATCATCAAAGTCGGAATCTTGGAGGAAGTGAGATACCAAGCAGATGCCAGCCCATCCTTACAAGGCTCCAACGTGTCCTTGATTCCCCACTTCCTGCCCACCATTCCTTCCCAACTGCCCGCCTTCCCAACTGACTCAGGCTCCAGAGTCAGACTCAGAAGTAATCTGAAGGGAGCATTTGAGGCCACCAGCTCACAGGTGGAGGAGGGCTTGTGCACCTGGAGGAGCCCAGCCTGTGTGGTCCTGGGAAGGGCGGCTGGGGCCTCCTGACCTCAGAGAACCTGCAGCAGCACAGGAAGCAGGATGACTACTCCTGGTCCCTGAGGTGGAGACGCTGTTCCATGAACCTGGGGACAAACCTGGTCAGAAGCTGCCCCCCTCTGCTTGGGGGAAGAGCAAAGGCTGGCCACTGGCACACCACTGCCCCGTAGGACCAGACCTGCCGAGGCGTTGCCAACACCAGGGGGATTCCCTGCAGTTGACCTGACAAAATCATGAACAGGCTAAAGAAAAGAAAGACTATTTTAACCAGTGCTTAGTAACCAGAGCAAAGCAGACAAAGCAGAGCACAGAGCGCAGGGACCCCACTGGAGAGGGAGAACGGCAGAAGCAGAGACGAAAATGAAACAATGTGAAGAGGAACTCAGAAGATTCAATTAGAGAAGAAAGACTTTCTGGGCCTAACAACATAGCTTTCTGATGGAAACTTTTAATACATGAACTGAAAGGGAAGATAGTTATTTCTGAGAACAGATTTAGTAGCCTGTGCAAGAAATATCTTACAACAGAACAACAAATTTGAGAAGATGAAAATCAGGGAAAGCTCTAAGACACTTGGAGGACAGAGACAGGACACCTTACGTGCAAGTGATAAGAGTTATGGGAGGAGAGAAAGGAATAATGAAATCATTATAACAATGGAAGAAATAATAAAGAATATTTTATCTAAAGAAAGATAAATACCAAGACTAAAAGGACTGTTCATCTCAGATACAATTTTTTCCCAGGTTTATTTAGGTATAATTGAAGTGTGACATTTTGATATAAAATATACCTTGTGAAATGAATACCACAAACTATCCATCACCTCACACAGTCCTAATTTCTTTTGTGATGAGAACACTTAAAATTTCTCTTAGCAAATTTCAAGTATTATTATTAATAGTTACCGTGCCATATATTAGATCTTCAGAACTTATTCATCCTGAAAAACTAACATTTTGCCCCTTTTGACCAGCATCTGCCCATTTCCCCGAGCCCCAGCCCCAGACACAATTGAGTAAAGAAAGAAATAGAAGTCTTAACATAGCTTAGCTAAAAAAAAATCCTGAGTTCCAACTTCTTTACTGTATTAACTACTGTCCCCGCCCCCCGTCAAGTAACAGAAAGAAGTTAGATTGTAAAAGGAAAGAGATCCAGGACCAGACCAGCATCAGACTTCCACAGCAGTGAAACAAGCTGTGGAATCACAGCTCCAGGGGAAATGAAGAGAACTGTGTGTGTCCAAGGGCACTGAGGCTCACCAATGACAGCTTGAGCGGGAAGGGGAACTAGAACGAACACCGGTGAGCTAGTGCATGGCTGGTCTCCCCACGACAGACTGTAGAATGTAATAGGACCTGTCTATATGGCTGCATACATGTATGTGTGTATAAATAATGTGAGTGGGGGGGGGTAATTGAAAGTTTTAAATAAGGAAATTTAGAACAGCGAAGGGCAAAGCTAAGCCAAATAATATCCTGAACTAAAATGGTTTAAACTACTTGAGCAAAACCTAGAAATGAAAAATAAAGAGAAAAATTAAGAATAAAGGAGTAAAACCTTTCTAAATATTTCTTTCATTTTTGCTTTTCAGAAGAGGGACAGGTCAATCAGGCAATTTGACAAAAGTGAATTGATCATACCTATAATATTCAAATATGATATATGTTCAATGCTGATTCATGGGATTAAAAAAAGGAACCACTTGCAAGATTGAAAAGCAGAGGAATACATCAAAATTACAAAAAAAGGGGGTGGATGGGAATGAATAATAACTTGCTCAAGCAAGTAAATTAATTCACTAATGAAAGAAAAAAAGAGAAAACAGTAAGAGTAAAACACATAGAAAACATAAAATTACACAGAAGTGTATTTCTTATTCCTCTAAATGCAAATGAGCTGAATTCCTCTTAACAGAGGAATTCCAGTACAATCTACTAGACTAAAAACCAAGAAACACCCATAAAACAAAGAGATAGAAAAGGAGTTCAAATAAAGGGACACCAATCCAATTCAAACAAAACCAAAGCAAAAGTTGCAACCTTACGTCACACAAAATGCATTCCAAGTCAAAACATTAAACACGATTTTTTTTTAAGATGAGAAGTAATGAAACTTTCTGTTCCCACAAAATGTTGCCACTAAATATAAGGCAAAATCTCATAGAAACACTAGGAGAATTTGACTTTTAAAATACAACTTCTGTGGGAGATTTTAAAATGCCATTTTCAGAACTGATAGACCTGGGAGTAAATGAAATAAAACTAAACAAAACAAAACAAACAAAAGGAGACAAGACCTAGCAGATATAATTACAATCAACAATTGACATCAACAATTCAAATTAATGCAAAGTGTAGAAACCTTACACTTCTACAAATAGAAAAAATACGTTCTTTTCCTTCTTCCGATTATACTGAAAAGATGAATTTTGTGTTGCTTTATTTGTTTCTCTTGATGTTCTGTAGTGTTTTTGAGAGATTCAGAGTTTTGTGGCCACATCATCTGGTATCTCTAGGAGTAATATCAAATGCTTTCTTACTACGTATATCTTTTGTATGACCCTATCAACCATAAAGATTTCATTGAGCAACACTTCTTACAATTTTCCAGGCATAAAATTATGGGATAATATTGAATATGCTTTTACAAACTATATGCCCCTCAACCCATAGATTCTAATATTCTAATATTGCCCTCATCCAGGGACATCCTCCACCCTCCCCACCCCTTGTTTTCTGAGAATTATACCAACTATTGCACAAATCTATAAATTACAGAATCTGTAGATGATACAAGGACCCTGACGTGACCAGCAGGGACAGCCCTCAGAGTGACATGTCCTAGAACCAAAGGACTTCATAAATCTCCATAACTTTACACAGGAATGATACTCTATAAATGATGTTCTTTCAATGTGAATAAAAAGGATTCATCAGATTAAATTCACACCCACTCTGCCCACCACCTATGAGTATTAGCAGAGGGACATGGCTGTCTTACATGATGTTATTAGGGAAACAAAATCAGAGATGATTTTAAAAATTAAAACTGGTAAGAAAATGATGAATGTTTCAGCTTGGAGCTGTATGGGATAAGTCAAAAATGCCCTATGTATCTTTAGTTCTCATAGACTATAATTTTACATCAGTAAATACACATTAATAATTGGTAGAAAGTCACTGTAGACTCAGCAATAAATAGATTTTGAACAGTTTTTCGAAAACCAACCTCTTTGTTGATGGAGGAGCTTCTGGATCCAGCTCAGTCTGGAAGAAGTTTCTCTATTTTTCAACCACCTTGTTTTCTGTCCCTATACTTTTTCTAATGATCTCTGATTATGAAATATTTTTTGCAAACAGCGAAAGAGAGCAAAGGGATTTTGGAACACTGGGTGACAGGTGAAGCCTACAGACTGTCAGCAAAGGCCTATCACACAACTGTTTCTGAGCAATTCATTTTGGCTTATACTTGTCCTCTTTTCTACCATGGAACCAAATATTCTCAACCAGGCCTTTGACTCCTCTTCAACCAAACCTAACAATTAGCTATTAGAATCAATAGTTTTGCAAGTCAACATCCAAGCTGACAAACACAAGTTTTTGTTGGTGGTAGTAGTGATTGTTTTGTTTGGTTTTGTTCTGGTGTATTTTTGCTTCTGAAATTAAAAACCAGTTATGGACCTGGACTTAATGGTCCTCGGGTATGAAGATGGACAAATAAGGCATTCATAGGACCTCGCCCCATGATTGTCACTGTCTCCAGTCTTCTTGATTGTGTCTCAAACAAATAGCTCTTGTCTTTTGAAACCCTAGCCCAGAGCAGCACTGAGCATCCCTCCTAGTTGAGAGGTGCACTTTATCATCTGACAGGTGCAAATGATTCCTCACTGGCTCTAAATGAGGTCGAGTGGGCAGCAGGGAGTAATGAGAAGATAAAGCATCGAAAGGCAGGAGGCTGGGTCCCAGCTCTGCTCTGCCTCTAGCTCACTGTTGAACCTGGAGCAAGTCTGTGACCTCCTCTCTGGACCTCAGCTTCCCTTCTGAACTGGATGTTGCCAGGGGAGCCTAGCAGCTCAGAGGAACTCAGGCCTCTCCTAAAAGGGGCTTTGGTTAAAAGCTGGCCTTGTGATATCCAAGAGCTTTGCTGGCCTCAGGGAGGCGTGACCCAAGAGAATGGAGGCTCAAGTCCACCTGGAAGACTAAAGAGAGAGAGAATGCTTAGGCAAGAGCCCTCCCCTGACAGTGACTGGTTGCCAACAGAGGCTGCTGGGAACTGGCGCTGCCTCTCAGCTTTGCCGGCGGTCACAGCCCGGCTTCCATCAGCAGGGCCCCTGTCCATCCGAGCAGAGGAACGCCGCTTGGTGCAGGGGTCATGGTTTTATTTATGTAAATGTAATCATACTTCCCTAAAGTCCTGCAACCTGCTGTTTTAAATAATGATTATGAACAGCATTCATTTTTATTATTATGAACTCTTTCCATACCTATAATATAGATCTATCCCTGGCTGGTTTGGCTCAGTGGATTGAGCGTCGGCCTGCGAGCTAAGTGTCGCTGGTTCGATCTTCCAGTCAGGGCACATCAGAGAAGGAAAACTCTGACTCCAAAAAACCTCCGCTGCCTTGCGGCATACCTCTTCAGGGGAAAGGCTAAGGGAGTAAACCCTGACAGAAAATCCGGAGCCGGAGTCCCTAAGGCGGTTTGACGTTGTAGTCAACACCGGCAACTCCTGCGGCGCACCTGAAGCCAAGCTGTATTGACTCCGTCTTTCCCTTGGACCCTTCAGCTGCGAAGAGAGGGGGGGTCTGCTGCATGGGCAACAGCAGACCCTCCATATCACCCTGCCCAGGCTCTGTAGCTTCAGCTTCACTGGAGAGGACACTCCAGCGTCATCGCAAGATGTCGATTCAACACGGGAGGAGACAGATACCGTGTCACTCCCGAGTCGGACTGCACAGCCATTCTCGGCGGTGCAGATAGACTCTTAAGAAGCTACACCATCGTCTCTCGAGACAGACGGCTGCCGATACGATACATATAGATCTACCTCACTCATGTTAAAGACTGAGTAGTATTCCATTAAGTGGATGAACATAGTTCATTTACACGATCTGCTCTTACTGGACATCTGAGATATTTCCAAGTTTTTCCAAAACTACAGTGACAATGCTTATGCATTCGTTTGTGTGCATTTTTGCTTCGTGTTTTCTAGAATATGTGAATACATTTTCCTTCATTTTTTTACTGTAATAAACACTTAGAACCTTTTTGTATAAATCTCTGAACATGTGTAGCATTTCCCTTCAAGTAGAATTACTGAACCAAAGGGAATGAATACTTTAAAAATTTGCTGTCTAATTGACTTCCTAAAGAACTTACTGGTTTATATATTCTCACCAGTGAGAATATGAGAGAATCTGCTTCCTACTTTATTTTTAGCTTTTTTAAAACTTTCTAATGTTTGCCAATTTGTTAGGCGGGAAGGGACTTCTTAAAAAAAAGAATGACATTTCCCTGGTTGTTGGTGAGGTTGGGAATCTTTTTATATCTTTGTTGATATTTTTATTTCTTCTTTAGTGATTTGCCTGTTCAGAGCCTTTGCTATTTTTTTCTTTGGTGTTAGTTGTATTTTTCATATTGATTTGGAGAAGCTCTTTATCCAACCAATACTTTATTCGTACTTTATCTGTTTTATACCCTACAAAATGCTTCTCCTGGTCTGTCACTATCCTTTAACTTTGCCTGTCTTTGCCCACTTTTCTGTTGACTTATTATTCAGAGTTTCCCAATGATTTGTAAAGACTCTTTCTACCGAAAGAATATTTACCTTTGAGAAAAGGTTGTAAGAAGGAGACCACAGCAGAGCTGATGGAATTGCGGGGACCTGCCTAACGAAGCTTGGATTAGTCGGAGTTGCCTGAAATGCTGAACCATGACTGGGAGTACTGAACCATGGACTTCCGTTTTTGTGAAAGATGGTACCTCTGACTGGTGTGTTCTGAAACTGGCCTGGTTTAGAACTACAAGGATCCTCAAAGCTCTTCAGACAGCTCCTTCATTTTGCAGGTGAAAAAAGTCAAGCTCACCATGGTTACACAGAATCTGGAAGCTGCAGAAGGTGTTAGTGAGTGTTGTCTTGGCCCAGGAGCCTGAGCTGGGCCATGGGGAGCAGGGTGGCCTGTCACCCGTGGGAGTCTCTTCCATAGCCCACAGCTGCTTCCAGCCAAAGGGCAGAGGGTATCAGTAAGCAAACAAGGTTTTGCCACCAGGCTATGGAGCTATGCAATAATGGGTGTAAATTTTTCATTTTTATGCCATTAAATTTCTATAATAATAAAAAAAAGGAATATCTGCCTTTGTCATAAATCTTACAAATATGTTTGCGTTTTCCATTTTGTTTTGGACTTCTGTTGAGTTAAAGGAGTTTTATGTTTATTTAGACGCATACTTTTGTATAAGTCTTTAGAGAGGTTTTCCCCACTGTGAGACAAGGTAGTCACTTCTTTACTGTAATAAACAATTAGTACCTAACCGTGCACCTTCAATCTATCTGGAACTTATTGGGTCGTGGGGCATGCCGTGGCATTTCACTTTTTGTTTCCAAAATAATTGCTCACATTTTCCAGTATCTTTCATTGAGTTAGTCATCCTTTCCTCTCTGGTCCGTAATCCCAACTTACTCATATTTTGTATTTGGACTTAAAAGAGGTAGAAATGATTTTTATCAACAATCTTGACTTGTTGAGATGAACTGTTATTTGCTTTGGATGGGAAAGGAGAGTGATGTGGGATAAAATCAGGGGGAGGCAGTTAAGACAGTCATGGAATTTGTTGTGAAAAAAAGTCTGAGGAAGAAATAGCAAAAGAGAAAATTAATGAGTCATAGAAGGAATATGTTATCAAAACAAAAGATGGTCACAGGGAAAGAATATTTGGGAGGGTCTTGAAAAGATGATGCAAACAATTGTGTTGGTTAGACTGGGCTCCCAGCTGAAGGGTTAAAGGTCCACAGTCTGTCACTTTGCCATATAGCTTAAATGACTGTCACTAAGCCAACAGAGAATGCAGGTTAGGTCACAGCTTGTGAATTAATTAACAAATGCAAATAAGTAGCATTGTGGCTACACACACTCAGTATTAAGAGAAAAAATAGAGAGCAAAATAGAGCAATGCTAGTTACCTTTTGTTGAGTACCCACTATGGCCCAGCACTTTATTAGCTGCTTTGCGTGTACTTTATTTTATAAAGAAGAAAACTACAACTCCTATAATCCACCATCCAGAATTAGCCACTATTAACACTGCTGAATTCCTTCCCATCTTGTTCTTCTGATATTGTTATATGGCAGTAGATAGCATTTATTGAGCCCTTATTCCCATGACCAGAACTAATAAAGTACTTTATTTAAATCTTTTTCAAAATATTTTTTATACCTTGCAACAATTCTAAGAGATAGGCACTATTATTTTTTTTTATTTTTTTATTAAATTTATTAGGATGACATTGGTTAATAAAAGTATACAGGTTTCAAATGCACAATTCTATAATATAACATCTGTATATTGTATTGTGTGCCCACCACCCTAAGTCAAGTCTCCCTCTGTCACCATATATTTGACCCCCTTGGCCCTTTTCCACCCCCCTTTCCCTCTGCTAACCATCATACTGTTGTCTGAAGCACTACTGTTTTAATTTTACAGTTAATGAAACTAAGACTACAGAGGTTTAAAAACATACCCATTCTGTATACCCAGTTTTGTAGATTGTTTTATTACTTAACCTTACATCAGGAATGCTTTCCCACATCATTAACTACTCCATAGAAAAGATCGCTCAATAGCTGCATAATATTCTATCACATTGGGCATGTCATCAGTTTTTAACCACTTCAGTTTTTCTGTCCAGTTGTTAGTGATTTTTTAAAATAGAATAGATACTGCTGTTATGAACACCCTTGTACTTAAAACTTCATGGGTATTTAAGCACTAGATTTTTAAAAAAATGACAGTGAAATTACCAAATCAACTTTTCTTCAGGCTCTTTCTACATATTGTCAGGTCGCCTTCCAGAAAGGTTCTATCATTTTACACACCGCCAGCAATAAATGAAAGCACCTGTTTTATGCCCTCACTGATACTGTTATTCTTTTAAGTCCTAACCAATTTAAATGGGTAAACAATTATGAATCATAATTTTAGTTCATTGTTATCATAAAGAAGAAACAAAGCAGACTGGTCTTTCCAAAGTTTTCAATTAAGGTCTCTCATATGCCAGGCACTTATCTGGGGGCCAAAAATGGGACAATGAACAAGACAAACCCAACCCCTGCCTCCTGGGGACTTGCAACCTAACATCAAAGGCACATTCAACACATCATGAATGAATTCCAGTTGTAAGTTATATAATAAGCAGTCAGTAGCACTTAGTGTTTTTCAGCCCTTTCGAAGTAAAGCACTAAGTACTCATTTAACCCTCACGACAACCTTTCAGGAAGGTACTATTACCTGCATTCTATGAATGTGGAAACTGAGTCACCAGGAGGTCAAGTAACATGCACAAGATCATACAAGTAAGTAGCAAAGACAAGATTCAAAGCCCAGGTGACCCAGCCTCGGTGCCCTTGACCACTGCCATGCTGATTTCCCTCGGGCGGAGGGCAGAGGTGCTGAAACACACAGAAGTGTGGAAAGAAGATACAGGAAGACAGAAAAATATGGATTCAAATAAGCAGTAAACGAATCAGAAATAGAAGGTATTCATTTGGGTCACAGATATTACCATGAGGTGCTGAACTGTATTTTTCTCTCCTTTTTTCATAGGAGTCAGTGAGGACAACATGTGGCAAAAATCAGCAGGTCATCCATACATTGGACAGTAAACCTGGAACAGTCTAAAGGCAGAGGAATGGAATGGGTTAAATTCTCCTGCTCTGAGGGAGCAGAGGAGGGAAGAAGGGAGAAGCCTCTGCCTTCCTAGACCCTCAAGAAATGGAAAATACAAAGGAAGGGCTCCATCCTAGCAACATTCAACGCTGAGATGAGGAGGAGGAAATGGAAATTTGTACTTTTCCTGGGCTTCTGGACAAGTGATGGCCCAGCTTGGCCTGAGGCTACCGCCCCCATTGGCAGACCAGAGCTTTTGCAGGAGACCTGGGAGCCACATTCCTGTGGGCTGCAGCGCCATCTAGCAGGTGTGATGGAGAATGGCACCGGAACCACTCGGGCCATCCTCGAGCCATTGTGCTAAGAGACGAGGTCACCATGAACAAACACGTCTCTGTCCTTGAGAAGTTCACTGTCCATGTGGACAGACGATCAGAGGTTCTAGAGGAGATTTACGCAAGCGTTTCTGGAACAGGGAGAAACGAGGCTGAGCTTCACTGGGGTTGAGAGGAAAGGCTACAGAAGAAGCAATACACAAGCTGGGTCTCAAAAGATGAGTAATTATTTGTCAAGCAGTAAAAAATGGAAGAAGTGTCCAGGAAATGAGACTGGAAGCTCAAAGGCCCAGAAATGTGAAAGAGTTGAGTTCATTCAGGGAAGGTTGGAAGGTTCAAATCACAAGCTAATAGCAACCTCACAGATCAGCTAGTTTAACTTCTTTGTTTTGAGGCTAGGAGAGGGCTTTGCACAGAGTCGCGCCACAAGTTAGGAGTATCCACACTGGAACCCAATCTCCTGACTTCTGGTCCAGTGCTCCTTCCTTCCACTGAACCACAGTAGAACAAGGCCTGCCACCAGCTCTTTGGAAACTATAGTAGAACAACAATAAAAGAAAGATATTAGCCCTGGCTGGTGTGGCTCAGTAGATTGAGTGCTGGCCTGCAAACCAAAGGGTCAACAGTTCAATTCCCAGTCAGGGCGCAAACCTGGGCTGCGGACCAGGTCCCCAGTTGGGGGCATGCGGGAGACAAACACAAACTGATGTTTCTCTCTCTTTCTTTCTCCTTCCCTTCCCCTCTCTCTAAAATTAAATAAAAAATATTTTTTAAAAGATATTTTAAAAAAAGAAGGTAGACCTAAACTGAAGAAGATGTGTGTTGGATTCGAAACCCACATCTACCAGTAGCTATAACTTTTTTCAAGTTATCATGCTTTCCAAGTCTCAGTTTCCTTATCTGTCAGGTAGGAATCATAGCCATCCTTATCTCATATGATTGTTGTGAGAGTGGAAACAGTTAATTCATGTTAAGTGCTTTGCACAATGCCCAGCATACACTAAACGCTCAAAAATCAGATATGAAAGACTATAATTTTAATCGTAACATGATAAATATCATCATTTTTTATTATATTACTGGTACTTCTCTTACTCAGAATTATTTGTTATTATTGATTGGTTATTTATTATTTACTAGTTTTCCTGTTTCTTAAGTATTGAGAATTCACTGAAGCAACTGAGGCTATTCCGTCTGGGTAAGAACAAATACAAACGCCACGGTCCTGTTTTCAAAACTTGCAGAAACAGAAGAAATGGAGGTGGCCTGAGGGGCCCCAGGCAGCCATACCAGGCACAATGGTTGAGAGCTGCAGGATGACAGATTTTACTCCACTAGAAAGAACTCCCCCACCCTTCAGGCAGCCTGGGGAGGAAGGTATTTGCTTATTATTGGAAATGTCCGCTCTGAGACCAGATGACCATTTGTCAGGGCCTCGCCCTACCTTGCATAGGGCAGGAAGTCATCTAGTCCATTTTGCTATCTGATGCCTTAAACATCTAATTGAGCTCTGCTTTCCAGGGGAATATGATTTTGTCGGTCATCTGGGAAGCTAACTGTCTGTTTATAAATTTCAAAGTCATGAGCAATGCTCAAAGACGTCAGGATCCAAAATGCATAACCTTGTTTTTTCAGAGTCATTCATTAGATTTTAGCTGGAAATGTGAGGAAGAGGCTGAGATGCCCGTGTCAGCCTGGAGACAAAGCGAATGGGCCAGAGGGACAGCAGGCAGCTCAGCCTTATTGTCCAAGCGCTGCCTGGAGATGCATCCTCATTCTGAGAGGGGAAAGGCTGTTCAGTCCTGCTAGCCATATGGGGTTTAGGGCTATCATCTTAAAATCATTACATAACAGAACACATTGAACCCTCACTATTCAAACATTAATTTAGGGTCTACTGTATGCCATGCACTTGGAATATTAAAATAACTCCAAAAACCAGAGCATAGGTGAAGTGAGGAGAAGTGTAGGCTAGGAAGGTAAGAGGCCGTGGGCCTAGAATAACTTCAGTCCAAAGCTGAGAGGCCCGGTGTTAGATGACAGGCACACGGGGTGGCATGACCCTCAAAGGAGGCAGCACGGGAGGAAGGTTTTGAGGAGAAAGTAACAGTTGAGCTGGGCCTTTAGTATCACACAAGATTTGGACCCAAAATGATAGGAGAAAAGACCATCTCAGGGGAAACAGCCCGTGGGCAAAAGTGGAAGGGCCTGAAAGTGTGAGCTGAGGGAGGGGGTGGAGCCCCACAGTGACGAACTGGAACCCAGAGCATGTGAGGGGTGGTGTGGGATATAAGACTGGGGAAGTGATCGTCCAGCAATTCTGCTCCCAGAGGTGGTACCCAGGAGAATTGAAAACGTGCCTCCACATCAAAACCTGTACATGGCTGCATTACTCATAATAGCCAAAAGTGGAAACAACCCAAATGTCCATCAAGTGACTGGATAAATAAAACGTAGTTTGTCTATAAAACGGAATATCATTTAGCATTTGGCAATAAAAAGAAATGAAGTACTGATATACACTACAATATGGGTTAACCTTGGGAACATACTAAATGAAAGAAGCCAGACACACACACACACAAAAAAAAACATGTATAATATGATTCCATTTATATGAAAGCCCAGAATAGGCAAATCTATAGAGACAAAAAGATTGGTGGTTGACTAGGGCCAGGGGCATGTGGGAGGATTAGGAGTGATGACTAAATGGCATGGGGTTTGTTTGAGGGATGATGAAAACATTCCATTACAGAAGCAATGATGGTAATGATGGCACAACTCCATTCATATACTAAAAACCATTGGACTGTACACATTAAATGAGTGAATGGTGTGCAACGTGAACTGCATCTCAATAAATCTATCGTTTTCTTAAAAAGGGTCTTTCCCCAGAGCCAGGGTGAGAAGCAGTGTGATAGACCCCAGAGAATGCCTAGTCTGACACCTTCGTGGTACAAAAGGGCACATCAAGGCCTCAAAAAGGGGAGGATTTGTCCAGGATCCCTCAGTGAGCCAACAATAGAGCTGGGCTGAGAACACACAGCTCTGCCGATGGGCTCCAGTCCCTCCCTCACATGGTGTTATTCATGTTACCTTTCCACCCCTGCAAACAGATCCCTTGAGTAGAATTCATAGCCACCCAGCCCAAGAGTCTACCTGGAGGAACGGGGAAAGGGAAGCAGATTCAAAAGACTTGTTTTTGAATTGTGAGGTTGGAAGAGTGGCCACAAGTGAGGGGCACATCCCCTTTGTAGTATTGCCACCAGATGCACCCAGCAACGTCTGAACATCTTGATGACAGGGAAGTCCCGTACCTCCTGCACGTCCCCTTTCCATCTTTGAGCAGCCTTATGATAACCAGTCCCATCTCCCTTTAGCTTTCTCTTTACAAAGGCAGGCCTCGGGGGCGTCCTCCAGCCAGACCTCTGTGACAGGCCTCGACAGGAATTGCAACTGGTTTGCATCTCGCCCTCACTAAATCACGTGTTTGTAAGGGCAGGGGCTGGGTTGGAATTATATCCCTATCTCCTGAAATACAGACAGAGACAGAGAAGAAAGTCCTGAAAGGCTGGCAAAGGAATAGTGAGCCAGAGAGCACCTATAGTAGGTGACGCTTCTAACCAAGTCTTACCCCTGGAGAGTTGCACTTCCCTGGGTTTCAGTGATAGGAACCTATCTTGATGCTTCTTCCCACTTTGCTGGGGCCCCTCTTCTGCCTTCAGCCGTCTTCTGTCCCTTGAATGACGGCATTTTTCAACATTAAACTTCATGTTTTCTGACTCTTCCCACTCTTAGAGAATTATTCTCCTCTCAGCTCACTCCAGAACTCTCCAGCCACACTCATCACTCAGGTGAAGTTGGGCAGCAATTCCGAGCACTCCAGACATTTCAATTCACCAGCCTTCTATTGCCACAGCTGTTCAAAACCGATTCAGCATGCATTTACAAAAGCAGCACCCTCCTCAGACTTTCCTGCCTCTTATTAGTACCAAATATGGCAGAAAAATATTTTGATAAGTTAACAAGCACATCTCTCTCTCTCCCTCCCTCCCGCCCCCAATGCACAGCTCTTCTCCCATTAAAACAAAACCAGGAGGCTAAGACATTCAGGACTTACTGCCTTTGAGCAAAGCTGGAATAGTTGAAATGTAACAGGAAAGCAAAGAATCAAATTCTTGGCTTTTGAAGTGGGCTTTTGAAATTCATAGCAAAAAGGGTTTTGAGAGCCAAGATTCTGGCTTGGGAGAGCCAGGCCTTTTTAGACAGAATAGGGCTGTGAGTTCTAGAAGCAACGTTTGGGGCATGAAAGGCAGAGTTTAAGGAATTGGGACTTCAATTCCAGCCATTCCTGGCTTTTCCTTCTCCCTTTAAACATCCTCACCACAGGGCTCAGCCACTCCCACATCTCCACCCCCTCCCACCTGCCCTGCTCCCATCGGAGCCCTCCCCACTGCAGGCCTGGGATATGGTAACCAAGCCTTACCTGAGCACAGGCACTGCCTCATGCCCCCCACCCCCAGCAGTCCATCTTACACAGCCCGCCGCAGTGACCATTCTGAAACCCTGCCTCAGACCCCTCCAATGTCTCCTCCTGGCCCGCTAGGAACAATTTATATCAGCTCAATAAATGCTTATTTGCTAGATGCTAGGCATTGAGCTAGATTGGAGCCAGCCCACTAAAGGTCCCTGGGCCAAATCAGGCCCACTGCTTGTTTTTGTAAATAAAGTTTTATTGGGATACATCCCCACTCACTCATTTACATATTACCTAGGGCAGCTTTTGTGCTGGAAGGCAGAGTCAGGTAGTTGTGAAAGAGGCAGTCTGGCCCCAACGCCTCAAATATTTGCTACTGAGCTCTTCACAGGAAAGGAAAAATAATAATAATAACTCTACTGACCTATGTGCTAGATGCTGAGAATACAATGGTGAGCAAAATAAACACAGCCCTCCTCTTCCAGAGACCAAGGCCACCACCTCCCTCCGGCGCCTTTCTCCCATCCCCCTCTCTCCGTGAGTCCTGTAAGAGTACACCGGCTCCTAGGTTTTTGGAATTCATGTATCAATAAAAATAGTTTCTTTTTTTAATGACAGAGTATGGAGATGGGGTTGTGAGGTAGGTACATTTTTAAGAACCAACTACCACCTAATATCATTATTATTTTATAAGGGAAAAACCATCTTAACATTAAAAAGGATATCTCTTTAAAAAATTCCTCAAGCTACAGTAACCTTATGAAATTCATTCTATTGGCTTTACTTGGCCCATTTTGCTGTGACTGATGAACATTCTTTACAAATCATCATAGGTTTGTGGTCAGGCGCTTAGGAACTGTTAAATTCGTCTGTCTGCCCCAAATATGTTATGAATCTTCCTGCGCCTCCTCCTTCTCTCGTGCTCACCGTTCAAAGCCCAGCTCAGACGGGCCAGGAGCATAGGGTTCCCGCCGGCTGTGACCTACAGGCACAGCTGCTCAGACAGGCATTGAGGCTGTTGGCAGCGTGGATGGGTGATGGGGCTGTGAGTATTTCTGCCAGCCACAGAGCACGGGGGCAGGAACACCGGGAGGGCTGCCTCAAGCATGGCTCTTCTGCGGGCACATGCAGGTGAACCCCTCTGACAGGCGTGCTGACAGCTCCGTGGCCGAGGTCCCCGCCCAGATGCCAGAGAGGTGAGCGCCAGCTTCCCGATCCGCCTCTCACATGACCCGGCTGCCACGAGGGCCCCAGGCAACCGCAGCCAGTTCCCCATCAGCAGGCGGTGGCAGAGCCCCAGGATACTGGATACGCGCAGCTCACATGAAGCTTCTGGAATCCACTTAGGAGAAATTATAGCTCTGCCATGAAGATAATCCCAGCAAGGCCTGGTGCCAAGCACACTTTTCTGCCTGACTTTCATTCAGGGACAAACATTCTCCAAGAGCCCCAAGAGCTTTGGAGAGAGAGAGAGAGAGAGAGAGAGAGAGAGAGAGAGAGAGAGAGAGAGAGAGACGACCCATGAAAACCCTCTACCGTGGCTGAGATATGAACATGAAGCAGCCCATCATTTCTGCAAGCAGAAGTGGAGGCCACAGCTTCCCAGCCACCCTCTGCTTCAGAGGTTAGAAGTTCCATTGTCCTTCTGAACTGCTCTCTAGCCAAGTTGTTTCCATTCTCAGTCATTCCCATTTAATCCATTTGTGAGACCAAGAAGGAAAAAAAGGTTACATCTCTAAGGGGAAATTAGAGACCCTGAGGCAAAACCAGAAAGAAAATTTGACATCACCTGGCCTAAACACCTCACCCTACAAAGAGGGAAACTGAGGCCCAGAAGGAGGAAGAGAATTGGTCAAGACCCCACTGGTAGAGCTGAAACTATGATAGAAATAAGACCACTTTGCTTAGTCCAAGCCTCTTCAACTATACACTGAAGTGTCCAGATTATCATTCCCCATAATACAGGATAAAGGCCATTTTCCTTCTAGAAAGTGGGAGAATAGGTACCAGCTAAGACATAGGAGATGGTGAGGAAAGGAGAGGCTATGGGGAAGGGGGAGAGTGTTCAATGCAACATATAGTTACCTGTCATATACTTAACCTTCACAGTAACATTCCCGTTAAAGGCTGAAGGAAGAGGGTCCCCACATTTTATGTAGAGAAACTACGAAATTTGTTCTCTTGACTAACACCTTCGCATTCAGACCAGTTGGGGGAGCTGAGGTCACACACAGGTGGAGGGAGGCATTGGGGGCTTGGATTCTGAGAATCCAGTCCAGCTCCTTCCTTGTCCTGATGCTACCAGTCAGTCTTGAACTTGAGGCTTCATCTCAGCTTTTCCTACAGAGTCAGCTGCTCTTTTAGGTCAGTTGGTGCCAGGTCGGTATCGTATTTCTTTCCTTGGCCTCAGAGCTAGGCACACGCTTTCTCGGAGCCTGAGGCCACCCCCCACGGCATGATGGCTGTGTAGTGGCCCCGGGAACAGCTGCTTCTGCGGCTGGCAGGCCGAAGCTCTGAGTCAGGCCTGGCCAGAGCTCTGTGAGGATCACCTGCCTGAAGGCAGGGCTTCGGTGTACTGCCCTCTTGCCATGTGTCCCAGCAGAACATGCTGAACTCTTCCTGTGACTTGAGGACATGGGTTAGGCTGTCCCAGGCAACTGGGTCAGGACCCTGAAAGTAATCCAGGCAGCACCCCTTTGTGGGGTGTCTTCGGGGCATGGGGAAGAAAGGCATCAGTCCCGTCTCGTTCTGTCGTACAAAGGGAGTGCACAGTCCTGGCCTCAGAACCTCAGTTCCAGACTTGTCTCCAGCACACCCTTGTGGGGTCTGTTTAGGAAACCAAAAGACCAGCTCAGCATAGTGGAGTGGAGGGATATGTCTTCCCCAATAAAGAGCCAAGGACACCAGAAAGTAACACCCTGCCATGGCCTAGATCCACCAACTTTTGTGGGCTGAAAGGTCTCAGAGATCTAGTCCAAGTCCTTCATGGTCTAGACAAGAAAGCAGAGGCCCAGAGAGGGAATGGAGCTTGCCAGAGGTCACACAGCACCTTAGAGCCAGGACTGAAATCTCATCCTGCTCTCCAGTCCAGTTCTCAGCCCACAAGTGCTTTCAAAGTGTGGAGGTGACAGACCTTGCTCAGTCTCCCCAAGTGTCACAAGGAAACCATCTCTAAGAGTCACCCAGTGCCCTCACAGGGTATCAAGTGCTGTTACAGTCATTGCATTCCACAGCCTCGGGCATTGCACAGAGCACTTAGATACACTGCCTTTTTAAGTATGATCAGCATTCCTATAATGCAAATGCAATTATTATCATAAAAATTAACCCAAAGTTCCTTACTGGATCCTCTCTCATCATCCTTGTATTTGTTTCCCTCACTGTTAAGGCCAGTCAATGGCGTGGTAAAGCCCCTGGAGCCAGAAAGAACAACCGTAAATAGAATTTCAGGACCACCATGTAGACTGTCGGTTAAGCACCATCCGAGACCCTTCTCCAGCCACGGAGGAGCACAGCCTGGGAATGTCCAGCGGTCCCCGCAGGTGGCTCACCCTGTAACCAGCACAGGAGAGCACGTGCTGGGGAGAAGGCTGGCCCACAGTAACCCCAGCTCCTCTATTTTTGTTCCATCACACAGGCCAGGGCTCCGTTTCCTCCTGCCCCTCCCCTTCCCCTCGGCCTCCCCTCCTCCTCCTCTTCCTGCTCTCCACCCACAGTCAGCTGCCAGTGCGTTGGAGGAAGCCAGGATTAGAGCCCTCTGCAGTCTTTCCTCCTGCTGGCCAGCCGGTGATGCCCTGTCGCGGGTATGCTCTCCCTGTCACTCAGACCCAGCCAGTTTCAGTTTGGGCAGATGAAAAAGCTCTGGAGATGGACAGTGGAGATGGTAGCACAACGAAGTGAGTGCACCTAATATCACTGAACTGTACGCTAAGAAACTGGTGAGAATGTTAAATTTTACATGAGGTGTATTTTACCACAATTTTTAAAAAGAACATCGTTTTTACTCAGCCATAAGAAAAGATGAAATACTGCCATTTGCAACAACGTGGCCAGATCTTGGGAATACTATGCTAAGCAAAATAAGTCCGTCAGAAAAAGCTAAGACCCATATGACTTCACCCGTATGTGGGATATAGAACTGAAACTCACAGACACGGACAGACAACAGCATGGTGGTGACCAGAGAGAAGGGGGTGGGGATAGTAAAGAGTAAAGGGGGCCAATTGTATGAAGACGATTTGACTTTGGGTGTTGGGGACACAATGCAATATACCAATCATGTGTCATAGAAAGGTATGCCTGAAACCTATATGACCCTAGGAACCAATGTCACCCTAATAAATTTGATTAAATAAATAAATAAAATGAAATGAAATGGCTTTTTAAAATAAAAGAATAAAGAGGGAGTGCTCTCCCCCAGATGGAAGAAAAGTCTAGACAAAAAAAAGTTGTGCAAAAGCACAGAGGTACAAAAGCAAAAGGACTAGCCAAGACATCCCCAACATGTAAGACACAGAGGCATGGGGAGCCACAGTGGACTAGAGAAGGTCCCCAAGTGCCCTGCTGGGGAGTCTGCGTGCCACTCTGTGGGCTCTGAGGAACAACAGGGTCACAGCACGGCTGAGGACAGTCAAACTGGGAGGAGTCTAAGGAGGACAGACAGACAGATGGAGGAGATGTATAAAGAGCAACACCAGATCCAGACACACATTAAAAGGGAAACTGCTTTCCAGACCGCCCCAGTTCCCAGCCCTGTGGTCGCCACCCCAGGGCTGTGGTGAGAGTGACTCAAGCTCCTTGCCTCACAGGGCCACCAGCTGATGGCAGGCTGGATTTCCCTGAAAAGGGAACCAGGGCCGGCTGTGGCGGGGGAGCCCCTGTGCAAGCAGCAGCTCTCTGCCGTGCAGTCCTCCCTGCACTGTTCTGTCTGTTGGGATGACACTTGAGCCATGATGAGGGGGCTTGTCTCCCTGTAGACCCACCCTGGGGTTTCCACCAACTCACAGGAAGATAAGTTCAACGGCTCCTACATGCAAATGGGCATGAGGAGTGGGAGGGGGTTCTGTGAAGCCTTTGAATCAAGTCACTGTGGGAAACCCCAACTCTACAACGTATGGATGGTGACCATGGGCTGCCCCCTGTGTCTGTATGGGTCTCAGTTTCCCCATCTATAAAATGAAGGAGTTAGACCTATAATTCCGCTGTTGTGCCCCCAACATTAAAAAAGGCAGGATATTACCAGAGGTGGCAGAAAAACTAGCTCAAAGAATCCGAGGGCCTAATGCTCACACAGAACTGAGAACATTCCATAATGAGACAATCTAGTGTGCGTGCCTACATGCATGGGCGGAGCACAGTATTCTCGGCTTGCCCCTTGGGCTTTTTGGTCTGCAGTTAGTCTAGATCTGCCAACCTTAGGTGAGTGTCCCCTCTTTGATCTCCCTTCTCTCTCTTCCTTGTTTTTTTCCCCTCAAGTTTTCTTCCTCTCATGCATGGGGGGAGCATTATAGGGGGCTTGGCATCCTATAAATGGAAGGAGAAAAATGAAGGAAATCCTCCTCATCTAACAACAGGGCAAAGAATCTACAACATAAATCTATGGGTGAACTCAGCTGCTTCTTCACTAAAACTGGTGTGTCATTCGACTCAAAGCACCACTTGGTCTTTCCAAAGGAAGTAAGCCAAGTTAAAAAAATAAAAATAAACTTTAAAAAATAGCCCTGGCTGGTGTGATTCTGTGGATCGAGCGCTGGCCTGCGAACCAAATGGTCGCTGGTTCAATTCCCAGTCAGGGCACATACCTAGGTTGCAGGCCAGGTCCCCAGCTGGGGTCACACGAGAGGCAACCACACATACATGTTTCTCTCCCTCTCTCTCTCTCCCTCCCCCTCTCTCAAAAAATACATACATAATAAATAAAGTAAAATTACATTTAAATATATATATATATATATATATATACAGTGATCTCTCACTTATCGCGGGTATTACGTTCTAGACCCCCCTGCGATAGGTAAAAATCCACGAAGTAGGAACCTTACATTTATTTTAGTATTTACTGTACAGTACTGCAACATCCCACGTTATAGTGAAAAATCAGTGATAAATAATTAAATATAATATTTTTTTTAAATCCCGTGATACAGTGAGGTCACAATACGTGAACCGCGATATAGAGAGGGACTACTGTATATAGAAACAGATATAGATATACATATAGATATACATACACACTACTAAAAACTGGATTGTCAAGAGTCAGTTTGTCAAATGATCAATTCGCTGCCTTGCTGAGAAAGTTCTTCACATGACATTGTAGCTTCACCACCATGATAGCAAAATTGTTCATGCCTCGTTAGGTGGGCTGGCCCCAAGATAATGAAGGGTCTCCCATGTCCCCTACTGACTTCAAGAATTTCCCTGGGGGTGGCATCTCCATTCCAGCCAGCCAGAAGGGAAGAAGTACATGACTCAGCCTGTGCTGGGGTGAACATCCATGCCACTCATGTTCCATGGCCTGGAATTTAGTATCTGCACGGGCAGCCTCTCCCTAGGGACAGCTCTGGGGAGTGACAAGTCCTGCAAAGGAAGCACTTGTCTTCAGTGGGCAGATAGCAGTCTCTGCCACATATGGATTAGACACTACGTTCTTCTCAATGCTCCATCTCACACAGACAGGCGTGGGCCTTTTCTCACACATGCTGCCTCCTCTGTGTGGCAGACTTACCTCGTGTCGCTGCCCCGGCCCCAGACATGGACTTTCCCTTGAACGTGGTTCGCTCGTGGCCTCACGCTCAGCCCCGGCCCGTGTTTCCACCCCGCCTCTGCGTCTGTCCTGGTGTTCCCCTCGGCCCTGCCGTTTCACGAATGGGCTTCCCCTTCAACACAGACTCCTCTTGTCTCTGTTTCTTTTTTTGTTTTGTTTTGTTTTTGACATGTATGAGACCAAGCATCCCTGGCTCTTGTCTCTGTTTTTGAAGGCCTGTGTCCCATCCTCCTGGAAAGGGAAGGTCTGGAGAGCTCTAGGAAACACAGACTAGGGGCAGAAAGCTCAGCCCTAAGAGACTAAGTGGCTACAGAGAGCTGCCACGTGTTGAATTCTTTGTGGTAACAAAGGGAAAGGGAGCCCTTATGTTTTGAAACTAGGAAAGCTGTCCTGGTCCCTCTTTGCCCTCACCATAGAAACCTCCCTACACAGACCATTTAAATTTGGAACCAAAAAGAGAAGGTAGGGACTTCTGCTTCTAGCCGAGATGGAGTGAGAGGGACTGAGTTACCCTCCTGCCTGAAACAACAACAGCAGCAGCAAAAGAAAGAAAGAAGAGAGGAAAGGAGAAAGGAAAAGGAGAAGAAAACAATGGTTTTCAAGGCACAGGTGGTCACACGACAGGGAAGCCATGCCTGAGAGACCAGAAGCAGAGGAGGACGTAATTGGAAGCAGGTCCGACTGTCCGCCGCTACGAAAGCCAATACTCAAGAGGCAGGCGCCGATGTAAAGGAAAGGGTTTATTTTCAGATGCCGGCCCCCTGGAAGTTGGGGGACTCTTGTCTCAAAGCCCATTTCCTGGGAAGATGGGAGACTCTTGTCTTAAAGCCCAGCTCCATCTTTAAGTGGAGGCAGAAGTTTTTATAAAGAGGGAGATGGAAGCAGAAGGAAAATATCGAGGAGGGGATGGAAAAGTTCTCTATGTGCAGATGAGCACAGTCCATTCTGATAAGGCAAGTGATAGTCTGGTGAGCATCGTCCTGGTTTAGCCATCTGGGCTTCATGTCATCCCAGCTTCCCATCATCCTGGCTCCATGGATGAAGGTCAGCAACGCTCCTGGAGCTGAGATGTCTGAAGGTTGGGGTCTATATCTTTTGCAGTTGGTTCCTAGGATTCTTATACAAACATGCTGTTCATCTACATGCTACATATTAGTCAGAGTCTACACTTATAGAAACAATGTCAAAAGAATGGTGGGGTGGGTTACAATTTCCCATCCTTAAAATTTTCCACTGTTACAAGGTCAGCCCTATGATTGCCGCAACTTACTACTTTCTGAGAGTTCTCTGGCTATGGCACATGAGGGGGAACTGAGGCAGAACTTGGCAGACTCCTGAGTTGAAGAGATGGATCTGAGGGCTCAGGGGGACCAAAACACCCAGAGTTCATAATTTAGACCACCAGAGAGGAGAGCCCTGGGGAGAAAAACTCAGAAATCTGCACAGGACCCTCGAGCACCCGCCAATCATACATTATATGAAGAATCTACCTGAGATGGAAGAAAGAAATCACCTGAAAAGATTAGAGGACACAGAGCCAAGTGCTCACCCAGGGCTGGGAACAGTGCCCACAGTCACCAGTCAGAAGAAAAAACTCCTAATTCACAGGGCACGGGGTACAGACTAAGGAAGGTCTTGCCTCGGTACTGGGGGATGGCCAGTCCTGAGCTGCAGTGCCCTAGGCCCACCTAGCAAATCATAAAAGGGAGAGTCACACTGTTTCTAAGTACCTTCAGAACAAAACTCAAGATACGTGAGAATCCAAAATAGCCAACACCAACAAGCTAAAATTCACAATGTCCGATACCCAATCAATACCAGGCATGCAAAAAAAAAATCAGAAAAACTTGACCTATAATGAGGCCAATCAACAAAGCCAACTCAGAACTAATACAGGTGTTAGAATCAGAAAGAACCATAATCAGTTATTATGACTGTGCTCCCAATGTTCAGTTAAGTAGGCACAGAGAATACACAAAAGACTCAAATCAGACTTCCAGAGATGAAAGCTACACCACCTGAGAAGGAAAATACGCTGATTGGATTAATGGTAGGTTAGAGAGTACAGAAAAATTTTTTTTCATGAACTTGAAGGCGTAGCAATAGAATCCGTGCAAATTGAAACACACAGAGAAAAAAAGGACCTTTAACAATAAAAATAAAGATGGACCAGCTTCTCTTAAACATGCACACTTCCAACCTTCCCCTTTTAGACCCCCCAAGACTGGTGGGTCACCACCAAGGGTGGTTTTGTCCCTTAAGAGTAGCTCTTACTTAAAGGATTTTTAAGGGGTGTGTGTGTGTGTGCGCGTGTGTGTGTCTGTGTCTGTGTATTACATTTTTATGTTTTATTAAAGTGAAATAAATATGTGGATATAAATATACATATCATGAGTGTACAGCTCAGTTAGTTTCAAAAACATTTATTAAAACTTTTTATTTTGGAATGTTAGATTTGCAGGAAAGTTGCAGACATAGTACAGAGGTTTGTTGTGTACCTTTCACCCAGTTTCGCCCCATAGTAGCATCTTACATAACCACAGTGAGTTTGTCCAGATTGAATTGGTACATGATTATTAATGACACTACCAACTTTATTCAGATTTTGACAGCTTTTTCCATTAATGTTCTTATCTGTTCCAGGGTCCAATCTAAGATACGACATTGTATCTCTTCCTTACCGGCTTAAAGTTGAAACTATGACCCAAGAGTTGCCTGATGAGGAGTAAACAATCAGCAGCGATCAATAGTGTCCCTGTGGTGCCCCGTTCACTACGCACACTTATACCCACAAGGACAGACACACACTAGAGCTCTCCGTTGGAAATCCCCTACTGTACATTATCAGAGTAGCATGAGCTCACCGGGGGAAAAAACAAAATTCAGAGATGAAAAGTAAGACTACCAAAAAAAAAAAATAGAACTAGAGCACTATAGCTTTATGAAGCAGAAATATAGTCCAAGAATTTAAAATAAATATAAGAAGTGTTTGTATTATGAGAAATGAACAATAAATTAATTTTAAAAACCAAATGGAAATATTCACATTAGATCAGAGAAATGATAGGGCTGATTCAGCTGAACACTATATTAGTGAACTAAAAGATCAGATTGAGAAAGTCTCCCAGATGGCCACAGAGGGGGAAAAAAAAAAACCTAAGAAATAGAGAGATTAAAAGTAGGATTTTCAACACCCAAATAATAGGAGTTCTGACAAGAGAGAGGAAAACAAAAATAGAAAGGAGAAAATATTTGGACAAATAAATGGACATTAAATTTTTAGATTTAAAAATAGAGGTCCTCACATTGAAAGTAGACAGACAATAAAAACTCACGACTAGGTATATTATAGTGCTGTTTTTTATACTGTCCCAAAGACAAAGGTGAAATTCTAGAAGTGTCCAGAGACTAGAGACTATTTACCTAGAGAAAGAACAGAGAAATACCTAGAGAAAAAGTACTTACATAAATTGACATCAGTCTTTTTAAAAGAAGCACTGGATACAAAGAGACAAAAGAGTAACATTTTTTAAAATTATAAGAAAATAATTTGAAAGGACTGTAAATCCAGAAATTGAATTTAAAATATAAAAGATAATAAAACTATTCTCAGGCATACGGGTACCAAAAGGGTTACATTACAAAAGCAAATAATTTTTGAGAAAGTACTCAAAACTTAAAAATCATGAATTCAGGAAATTTTAAATATCTGAGGTGATTGAAAAAAAAGAAAAGAAGAAAACATTTTCACATAATGTTGGCAAAGGGATAAGAGTGGGGAAGACATTGAAGAACATGAGAACAAACTAAAGCACTTGATTTTTTAGGGAAAAAAAATACTGATTTTCATATATTAATAGGAGAAAACAAACAAAATATTAGCCTGAAGTTTAAAGCAGATGTACAAACAAGCATATAACTTTTAAACCAGCAAATGAAAATTCAATATACCCAATGGAAAGCAAGAGTAAAAAATAATAGTAAGTTTAAAAAGTACATAAAAAATATGAAATAAGATGGCCAACTAAGCCCAAATACGAAATAAATATAAATGAGCTAAATGCTTCAATTAGAAGGCAAAAACTCTCAGATTGGGCTGTTAAAAAAAGATCCACCATATGCTATCTACAAGAGGCAATTGAAACAAGATACAAAAAGGGAAAAATAAAAGAATAGAAATCCTCTAAGCTAATGAATTTAAAAACCTATATGAAATTAAGAAATTCTAAAATATATAAAATGCCAAGGCAAAGGTCATTGTTAGAAACTGAGGCAGTCCATTCTGTATTGATCTCCCATGACCCCAACCTATAAATTCAATCTCCCATTTCCAAATTAGTTTCGTCTGAAGCTCTGTTTTAAATTCTCTTCCATAAAACTGATGTCTGTCATAAGAAACTTAAGACAATAAGTTGTTTATCCTAGGGATGAATTATAAGCACACACCATCATGGGGACAATTGTCCTCTCAATCCCTTCACTTGAAGTCTAGGAAGAGTCACTTCCTTTGGGGAAAATCTTGTTCTTTGGCCCCTCCCATTGTTTAAGACTTCAATTTTTAACACTGGCTGGCAACCAGCTCTCAAGATACAATGAGTTTAAGGCTCAACAGTGAAGGTTCAAGATGAGAGTGAAACACCTTTTTGCACCCAAAGTAAGAATTACAAGATTGTGCCCAAAGGAGAGGGGAGCCAGAATGAAGGAGTTTCCACTGACCAAATCCAGTACAGTCTGGCCATCAGGATCCAAGGAATACAAGAACTACTGAATAAAATGAGAATCAATGATACTATAGTGATATGTTAATAAATGAAAACACAAATAAATGGAGGAAAGAGGAAAGTGCCTCTCTGTAGTAGAATGACAACTACTAAATGTAGAATGAATTAAAAAGCAAACACTGTAGGTTTGGAATATGAAGGAAAAAGAAAGCTTTATAAACATGAAAGACAAGGGTAAAGGGGACTGGACTCCCCACCCTGTGTGCATGCTGATTGAAAAACAAAACGTGCACCCTGCTATCAGAAGAACGTAAGTATTTCTGAACTCTGCTTCACTGAGGAAAGTCCATTTTCTCACTGACCGTCTGAGTCAACATGGTATTTTCATTGCTCCCCACTCTCAATGACTAGAAGTACTGCACCCAATTTAAACAAAAATTGATGGACAAGCCTCTGCTTCGAAGGAAGAAGGCAATGTGAAATTGTGGGGTTCATACTGACCTAGACTGAGAAATGGAAACTGGCTTTGTGACTTTCCTGCTGTGTGACCTTGGAAATCCCACATTCTTTATGTTCTAGTTATCTCATGTGTGCAGCCAGGATTAAAATTATTTCTCCACATCCCTGGGTGGTGATTAGCATCTAATTATTCATCACGTGAGAATGTGCTTGTAAAGCACCATGCCAGCAGACACTTAGGGGCATCACAGACTTTTTAAGAAAGGGTTGGGGAGGGGCAACATGGTCCACCTGCTAGAGACTAAATCCAGGTCTATTCATTTTCTAAACTTGAATAATGCACTGTATTATTTTTATTAAAAAGTTTCAAACTGCAAGCAGTGATTTTAATTCCTCTTTTTTTAAAGTATATTTATTGGTTATGTTGTTACAGTAGTCCTAATTTTTTTTCCTTTTGCTACCCTCCTCCCAGAACCCCCTTACCTCCAGCAATCCCAACCCCCTTAGTTCATGTCCATGGTCATGCATATAAGTTCTTTGGCTTCTCCCTTTCCTATATTATTCTTAACTCCCCTCTGTCTATTTTGTACCTACCAATTATGCTTCTTAATCCCTGCACCATTTCCCCATTCTCCCCCTTCCCCCTCCCAGCTGATAACCCTCCAAATCATCCCCATACCTATGATTCTGTTCCTATTCTGGTTTGCTTAGTTGGATTTTGTTCTTATTTTTTAGATTCAGTTGTTGATAGTTGTGAGTCTGTTGTCATTTTAATAGTTTTTATCTTTTTTTAAATAAGCCCCTTTAAGATTTCATATAATAATGGCTTGGTGATGATGAACTCCTTTAGCTTTACCTTGTCTGGGAAGCACTTTATCTACCCTTTCATTCTAAATGATAGTTTTGCTAGATAGAGTAATCTTGGGTGTAGGCCCTTGCTTTTTATCACATTGAATACTTCATGCCAGTCCCTTCTTGCCTGCCAAGTTTCTTTTGAGAAATCAGCTAATAGTCTTATAGGTACCCTTTGTAGGTAACTCTGCTTTTCTCTTGCTACTTTTAAGATTTTCTCTTTACCTTTCACCTTTGGCATTTTAATTATGAAGTGTCTTGGTGTGATCCTCTTTGGGTCTAGCTTGTTTGGGACTCTCTGTGCTTCCTAGACTTGTCTATTTCCTTCATCAGATTTGGGAAGTTTTCCTTCATTATTTTTTCACATAAGCTTTCAATTTCTTGCTCTTCCTCTTCTCCTTCTGGCACCCCTATGATTCAGATGTTCGCACTTTTAAATTTGCCCAGAGGTTCCTAAGCCTCATTTTTTCCAATTCTTGTTTCCTCATTCTGTACTGGCTGACTGCTTTTTTCTTCCTTATGTTCCAAATTTTTCCTTCCCTTCGCCACTGGTTTTGTGAGGATTTTCCTTTATTTCATTTAGCATAGCCTTTACTTTTTTCCTTATACATTTGCCATAGTTAAGCATATCTGTCAAGCCTGTGACTATCTTTATCACCAGTGTTTTGAACTCTGCATCCATTAGGTTAGCTCTCTCCTCATTGCTTAGTTCTCCCACTGTTTTGGGCCATACTTCTCTGTCTCCCCATCTTGACAGACTTCTCTGTTTGTCTCTGTGTCTTAGGTAGAGCTGTCGCACCTGTTACGTTGAAGGGGCGGAGCCTTAGGTATTTGTCAGTACTGAGCAACCAGTTTCACCACACTGTGGCGATGTATGTGGGAGAGGTGTCTGAAAGGGAACAATGCTGCTTACTCAGCATGTGCCCTTTTTCCAGACACTTCTCCTGCTCCTGATATGGGACTGGTGCCTCCTTAGCTGTTGCCCAGGCCATTGTCCTCAGGGTGGGTGGGTCTGCGGACGCTCTAGGACTGTGGGGGCCCTTTAAACAAGTGGACTCTGCTGAGAGACTGGCATTTTCTTCCTCCACCCCAACCCCCACTGGTTTACTCAGTCAGAAGCAAAGAGGCTGTTTTTTCCCCCGGCACTGGAACTGTGAGCTGTGCAGTATGGTCTGGTGCTGGCAACGCTCCCCGGGTGTCCCTCCATAGTTTTTAAAATGTGTGACTGCGCTTTCCACTGGCCTGCCAATGCCGCCACTGCCACCACACCACATCCTCTCCGCCCCAGCTCCTCCCCTCCTACCTGTCTGAATGAGTATTTCTTCTTTATATCTTTGTTTGTTGGACTTCTATGCAGCTCGATTTTCTGAAACTTCTGGTTTTTTCTAGTTTTGAGATAGTTGTATTCCTTCTTAGTTGTGAAGGGAGACACAGCATGTCTGTCTAGACCTCCATCTTGGCTGGAAGTCTCAACTGCTCTTATTGTAATGCTTCTTATACACGAAGAACCATCAAATTAGGTTTTGATTCTTATGCTTCCTCTATAATTTATAGTGAGACCATCTCTTAAAGAACCATGTGAATAAAGACTTCCAGGAGCAGTGAGCCAGGATATCCTGGGTTGAAGGACTGAAGAAAAGAGTGGAAGTGGAAATCTCTTTAGAAAGACATTGTCTAACATCCCCCTCTTTTTTCTTTCACCCACAGAGACCATAACTAACTGTGTTAAGATCACCATGACTATTATGGGCTGAACTATATATCCCCAAAATTTCTATGTTGAAGTCCTAACCCCTGGCACCTCAGCATGTGACTGGCTGTATTTAGAAGCAGGTCTATAATGAGGTAATTGAGGTAAAAAGGCGTCATTAGAGTGGGGTCTATTCCCATCTGACTGGGGTCTTTATAAGAAGAGATTAGGTCACAGAGAAGCAGAGAGAGAAGACAGTGAGAGGACAGAGGGATACCAGGATAGAGGGACCACCCTGTGAGGACACAGAGATAAGGCAGCCATCTGCAGACCAAGGAGAGAAGCCTCAGAAGAAACCACCCTGCCAACACTGTGCTCTTGGACTTCCAGCCTCCAGAATTATGAGGAATAATATAGATTTCTGTTGTTTAAGCCACCCAGTCTGTGCTACATAGTTATGTAGCCCAAGCTAATACAATGGTATAAATTTCATGATCTTTTTTTAAAAAGCTACTTTGTGCTTTGCTTCTTGAGATGGAATACTATGTGAGGATAGGTGATATTTTTGTCAATGTTTATAATTTGCACATGTGAATATTTATGGGATTAACTTTCTTCAAACACAGGGTAAGGAACAGGAGACTGGCAGTAAGGGGAGGTGGCATTTTGCTGTTTCTATCCTGTGACAACTGTCTAGAAACTGCAAAGTTCAAGTGTCAACACAGGCCATACTATATGGGTCACATTGAAAAGGTTTCTCTCTAGAGGTGCGGGCTGTGCCACACTGCATCACATTCATACAATCGAACACTCCTCAGCTATTAGAAAGAGCAAACCGTAGCCACATGGCCCACCATGGCTGACCTCACACACATAACAGTAAACAATGCTGCTCACAGAAGAAGATACAAGGTATGATTTCATTCCTGGAAAAGTCACACACAGGTGACTTAACTCCACCATAGGATGACTACATAGGTAATAAAACCAAAAAGAAAAGCAAGAAATGATTGTCCTCAAAATGAGGATAGCGTTGGGGAAGGCAGGGGAAGCTGTCAGGGAGGTGGGAGGGAACCCAAGGAGATCACAGGGGGGTTGCAAGGCTCCATGGCTTGACCTGGGTGGTGGTCACACAAGGGTTTGCTTTATAATTATTCATTAAAATGTATAATTAAAAAAATTCTCTTTGTATAAATCACATCACTAAAAAAAAAAAAAAAGGAGAAAAGCTGCATTGTAGCAAATATGAGCAAATATTAACTATTCTACATCCTGGCAGGTCTACGTTCCATCATTAATCATACTTCTCTGCAACTTGGGTTTTTCTTTCCCAAATTATTATGCTGACTGAAGGAAGCCAGGCAAAAAAGAGAGCATACGTGATATATGAAATTTTTACTTCATTTGTATAAAATTCAAGAAAAGGCCAACTAACCTGTGGTGGCAGATAGCAGTGATTCCATGGGGGAATGGGGGCAGGGAGGGGCCCGTGGATTGTAGTGATGGTTTCACATGCCTATATATATGTCAGAATGTGTCCATTCATACAACTTTATATGTGGAAGTTTATTGCATGTCAATTATACATCAGTAAAGCAGTTTCAAAAAAAAAAATACCCTTCCTTGTGCCTTTTATATGTTTCACATAGTCTTCAATACACTTCATATTGCTTTGAAATAAGGGAGATCGATCCTTTTAAATAGTCAGAGAAACCTAAATAGAGACCTGTGTGGCTGTGTCCCAGGGGGCTGTGTGTCTTTGGTCAGTCGTGTCTATATAACTCACTCTGCCTTTGATGTTAGAAGGGCCTCCACTCCTCCCTTCCCGCTTTTCTCCTCTCCCCCCACCCCTCCTTTCTCTCTCCCTCCCTCCCTGTCTCTCTCTCTCCCTCTCTCTCCCTCCCTCTCCCTCCCTCCCTTCCCCCTCCTTTCCTCTTTGGCTCTCACTCTTTCTCAGCAGGCAGCTTTTAGGAGACATGACAACACTCATAATAATGATGAACGATCATTTCTGTCATTGAACAGCATTTTATAGTTTATAACATGCTTTCTCATCTCTGTCTGTTGATTCTCACAACAATCCTTGGGTGTAGTAACAGGAAAATAAAAGGCAGCTATAACCACCTCTGCCTTCAAAGGAGGGTGGTAAATGTCCTTTCAGTGGGAAAATCAATCTCTTTGCTCCCCCTTCCACTTTCAGACACTGATAGTGAAGACAGTAGATGAAAGATTTAGCCAGTTTATTTTTTACTCAAACTCCCTCCCTTCAGCAGTGTGATGACTTGTTTTAATGAAATGAGTCATTGGCCAAACAAAGAATAGGTCCAGAGCTGAGCTGGGGGTTGTGACAGACATCTGGTTGCCTATCCAAAACATATTCTTCTCTTCGTACTTACCAAGGGGCCTGATTTTGTTGGAGGTGGCACTCTGCCCAGCTGAAAAATTACATTCCCCAGCCCCCCTCCCAAGTAAGAGCGGCTAACTTCTGGCCATGTAGCATACATCTTCCGGAAATGCTCCCTGAAAAGGGGTCTCAGTTGGCGGGCCTATTGTTGGCTTCCCCTCTTTCTCTGCCCAAAATATGAATGCAATGACTAGTGCTTCAGCAGCCATTTTGCAGTCCCAAAGTGAACTTGATCAAAGGCAATAGGCTTATGCTAAGGACAGCAAAACAGAAAGAGGAGGTGAGGACATTGATGAGATTATAGCGCCATCATACCAGCCCTAGAACGCCTAACTCCAGACTTCTTTTACATGGGAGGAAAAACAATTAAACCTTATTTAACTCATTGTTTTACAAGACTCTGTTACAGCAAAACATAGTCCCTAAATAATAAAGAATTGATGAGCTAAGATATTCTGTGTTTTGAAAAGAGAGACAGAGAATCTCTGGGCTGAACCCTGCAGAAGGGTGCTCTAAAAAGAAGGGGAAGCAAGCAGTGTGGTGATGCAAGCCTGTTTCCTCGGTCTTCTATAAAGTCTGCACATATGTAGGTGCTTGTATGCAGATGAAGGGAAACCCAGGGAAGGCGGGGTTGTGGTTGCTCATCCATGTGGGGTGAGGCAGGGACAGCACAAGGGAGACAGCAAGTTGATCCATCCACCAAATCAATTCAAGATAAAAAGGATCTGGGAGCTGCAGAAGGAGGAAGTATTAACATTTCCCTTTTATACCACGAGACTGCTAGAGAAGCTTGTCTCACTACACGTGGGGTGAGTTTTAACCAGTACCATTTGCAGCTCATTAGACAGGTCGTCGTCGGCAGCCGTCCGTCTCGAGAGACGATGGTGTAGCTTCTTAAGAGTCTATCTGCACTGCCGAGAATGGCTGTGCAGTCCGACTCGGGAGTCACACGGTATCTGTCTCCTCCCGTGTTGCATCGACATCTTGCGATGACGCTGGAGTGTCCTCTCCAGTGAAGCTGAAGCTACAGAGCCTGGGCAGGGTGATATGGAGGGTCTGCTGTTGCCCATGCAGCAGACCCCCCCCTCTCTTCGCAGCTGAAGGGTCTCAGGGAAAGACGGAGTCAATACAGCTTGGCTTCAGGTGTGCCACAGGAGTTGCCGGTGTTGACTACAACGTCAAACCGCCTTAGAGACTCCGGCTCCGGATTTTCTGTTGGGGTTTACTCCCTTAGCCTTTCCCCTGAAGAGGTATGCCGCAAGGCAGCGGAGGTTTTTTGGAATCAGAGTTTTCCTTCTCTGATGTGCCCTGAGTGGAAGATCGAACCAGCGACACTTAGCTCGCAGGCCGACGCTCAATCCACTGAGCCAAACCAGCCAGGGCTTTCATTAGACAGGTATTGCATTAGTATTAGGATGACAGAAAGAAGTAACCCGATTTTACAAATCAGGACACTTAGGGCCAGGGAGGTGAAGTGACAGCTGGCTTGAAAGTGGCTGTTCCAATTCAGGGTTTGTCTGTTTTTTATTATACCAGCGTTAGCCCCAGGAATCAGGAAGAGCAGTGAGGAGACAAGAGAATAGTCACCTAAGCACCAGATGGGCCATGCAAATCCAAGTGGCCAATGATGACAAATAATACAGCCCAGTTCCATTGCCCACCCCCATAGAGGTACGTATATGAAAGCCAGGTACATACAGCTATGTGTCAAGGGATTCTTATCATGGCAGAAAGAGAGCCACATTTGAATTTTCAAAATATAACATTGAATCCCAGCCCTGCACTTACTAGTAGCCCTGCACTTACTACTAGCCCTGCACTTACTACCTCTCTGATACTTAATTTTTTTAAAAATCTGTAACAGGAGGGATTGGCCACATTGAGTTCTGAGGCCCAGTTCTGCTCTCAACTTCTATGAACCTATGTAAAATATATCATTAAAGTAAGATTAAATCCACTAAGACTAAATAAAAATAAGTTTAGCTTTACATGTATGCAATGTAACAATGAGAATCTGTTGTTTCATAAATCACAGGTCTTAGGAGAGCGGAACAGATCCACCATGAGATGAGCCATGTACGCACTGTTGTCCATCCCTACCCTTTACTCTCCTAAGTCATTGCCTTGCTGTTTGGATACATGTGACAGCACATTTCTAGCTTCTCACATGTAGGCACGAATGTACGTGGCAATTAACAAATCTGCTTTGAACCTTGAAAATTACTTCCCTTAAATAAAAAATGAAAGAGGCACGATGGGAATTTAAAATACATTCTGGTGGTGTCGCAATGGCACAAGAGTGTGTGGCATGAAGCCAGTAACAACAACAAGCCAGGAGAGGATTTTATTAGATAAGTCAGGTTGTTTGCTAAACACCCCAGGGCCTTCTCATCACAAACGCAGCGAAGCAGCCCAGAGTAATGGGGATGGAGCCCCTCGTGAGCGCTCAGCTCTGTATGAGCATGAATAACCAGGGATAGATGGGATCATTTGTGAGTCCTCGTGAACCCAGGAAAAGGGTGATTTCAAAGGTTCCTTTGGGATCATGGAAACTGTGTCTGTAAAATATACTGGGATTATCTGGGCTCCTTCTCATCCCCAGGACCTTGTCTTCAGCTGGATTAGATTCCCCGGAACTGAGAAAGGAGATTATCTAGAGTCTGGAACCCTCACCTGCAAGTATGTCATTGAGTTATTTATTGAATTGCCATCCAACCCATCATTTGGTCCTCTTCCCCGGCAGCCTACATGATTGTAGTTGACTAGGGAAAGGCTTCCTGTTCCCTGCAAGTGGAAAGATGTTTAAATAATACATCAGACCTGTAAACAGAGATCCTACTGGACATCTACAGAGTGGCCCAAAGAAGGCAGAGATTTCCCAAGAGCACTGAGCTCCCCATCACAGAAGGTATCCAAGCAGAGTCAGAGACAGGATTACAGATTTCATATTCAAATGAGGCAGGTGGGGTGAAGAGGGTGGCCTAAAGGACTTCAGTTTTCTTTTCAGTCCTAAAACTTGGGGCTTCTATGACATAGAGGACCAAATGCTTCATTTATTTGTCATGAATACTACTAGTTATTTAAGGCTGATTATGTGCCAGGCACTGTATTGAAAAAAAATAAAAGTCAGCTTTGCACCCCTTTTACGTAGGAAATATCTGAGCGTTCGCGAATGATGGAGCTGAGGCTCGGGAGCAGCTGAGCAAGGACATCACAGGAGCCCTAAGTGCTGGGCTGGGTCTCAGAGCCCAGAGCCTATGCTTTCTGCCCTCAGGGGTGCTTCACTCACCAGGGGCAGGGGGTATAGGGACTGGATCATACAGGAACCTGGCCGGAGCCCCACCTGGGACTGTCCCTCCTCCTCTGGCAACCATTCACGTTCCAAGGTTTGTCTGCAAACAGACTCAGGGGTAAGAGAACTGGGGAAAACAGAGTTTGAGGTCTGGCGGGGGTGGGTGAGAGGAGTGGTCTCTTAAAGGTCAAAAGGCTGCTGTGCTGAGAGCTGGACAAGGACAGTGAGAGGGTAGGACACTGAAGCTTTGGTTTCCTAAAATGGACATTCCAGCAAAGGGAAATTCTAGCCCCAAGTGTTTCTGTTCCTTGGAGCTACAGCTTTAGTTCCTCCCAGAGACCATGGCTGGGTGGGAGGCTTGAAATCAGAGCCAGCCCGTGTCCCCTCCCGACCATCCCAAACCCTTCCTGGCAGAGGACCATCATCTCTCAAGCCTGGGCTGCTGCCCCTCAAGCCCCCCACCCTGTTCATGGCCTGAGCCCTCCTGAGCAGCCTGGGGTCCCGGGGTTAATGGCTGCTCTCAGATTCTGAGGTGAAAGTCAGTAGAAGGTGGAAGAAACATTTAAGAGACTTGGCTTTCTCTCTCTCTCTCTCAAAGCAGCCCCCAGCGGTGTTCATTCTCAGAAAGGCCCTGGGAAGAAGGATGGTTACTTTCCTTTCTTCTACAGATAATTAAAGAGAAGTAGGTAAAATGACAACAATTAATCTCTAAGTACAGGGCCTAGCCGTTAAATTCTTCGGAGAAACAACTTTAGGAGTTGAGCGACAATCAAGAGAATGAAATTGAATTAAGAGAAATAGTGATTAAATCAAGAGAGAAGTTTTGCAAAGGGGTTAGTAAAGGAAATTAAAACCAGTAATGCTGAAAAATGTGGTGTGCAGAGTGGGGGGTGGAGAGGGCTTGGAGGAGAGGGAAGAGCGGACAGCCAGGCGGGCTGGGAGATGCGGAGTGTTTGGCACCAAGGAAAATAATTTGGAAACTGTTCTCCTTGAGAGACCAGGTGTCTGGGCTCTTCCAACTTGGGTCTAAATATGCCCAACTCCTAATGGGACAAGCTTTCCTTTAGGAAAATAGAAGTATCCAGTCAGATGAGGTATTTAAAAAAAATAAAAAGCCGTAAACTTGAAGTAAGTGACCAACTGTCTCGCTTTGCCCTGGATCATCTTGGTTTTAGTACTCAAAGTGCCACGTCCCAGGAAAGCCCTCAGTCAAGCGCAAACTGAGATGGTCGGTCACCCTAACATCAGGCAGATGACCCTGGTTCCCTGCTCTGCTGTGCAGTCTGTAGCTCCGTGACTTTGGATGAGTCACTCCATCTCTGTGGGTGTCAGTTTCCTTGCCTGTAAAAGGAGTTGTCAGGGTACCTCAGAAGAATAAAGAAGCTGCTGTATGTCATGATACGTCTCTCAAATAGCGTACATGAAGTAAAGGCTTGGTAAAGGGAGTTGAATTGAAGAATACTGATAAAGAAAACATAAAATATTAGCAAACGCAATGTAACAGTACCTTAAAAATAATGCACTGGGACTATTTCAGGGGTCCACAAGGCCAGCACATGTTCAGGGATGTTCTAGAATGACTTGGGGAATTCAGCAGACAGTTGTACTCACAGCTGAGACTTATTACAGTGAAAGGATACACAGTGGGATCGTCAGGGGAAAAGGCAGGTGCAGTTTGGAGCAGTTCCATGTTCTTTCCCTCCTGTGAGGAACACACCAGCACATCCCTTTCTCTAGCAGTGCAGAATGCAGTAATGTGTGCAATGCTGCTGCCCAGGAAGCCCCCTGAAGACTCAGTGCCCAAGGATTTTATCGGTGGGGGTTGCACAGGCATCTTCTGCCTGGCAACTACCAAAATTCCAGGCTTTCAGAAGGCAAGCTGGTGTACAGAATAAATCACATTGTCGAAGAGCCTTATCAGTTAGGTATTAGCTCAAATGCCAAGTGTCCAGACCGCCAGCCAAGGGCCAACCTTGCAAACAGACCTATCTAAACCTAGCAGTGTCTGGTCTGCTACAAACGACCAAGTGGAGTTCGTTCTAGGAATGGGAGGATAATATGCACAAGTGATCATCTGAATCTCAATCCCCAAGTTGCTATGAAAACCATCAAATCCCAGCTGGCTTTGCCAGGCCTTTGCTGGTCCAAGCTGAACAAACTCTGGTCGCTACCAAATTCCCTGCCAAGATTTTACCACCAACCAAAGTCTTCTTCTTGGTCTCTTTAGTCAAAACACTGGATTCTTATCAGTTCACCATGAGATAAACGAGTCTTCAGACTAAACAATATAAAGGGAAATAGTGCTTATCTTATACATACACAGAGGCCAGTATTTCATTTACAATGAGGGGGATACACTTCTAGTCACCCAAAATGCTTATGTTTTATAACCGGGGGCACCATCTTTCTCAAGATTAAGATACCAGAGCAATGAATCAGAGCCTGCTGGTGTCTTGCCCCACAAGGGGAGGTAACATAAAAATGAAAATCATTCAGGCTAGTAGTGGGGAAGGGTTTCTGGAGTTTAGAAATCAAGAAGTTCCAGAGCTATGCAAATACGAGCGAACTAGGAAGACAGAAAAGGGGTTCCTACAAGCATTGCTGAGTTATGAATTGCCGTCCGCTTTGAAGCTTGCTGGGGCTGGCGTATGTATTTGCTTGCTAGGGCTGCCATGACAAAGTGTTGGGCTGGCCAGAGTGTTTAGTTTTTTCCATAAAATAAAGGACACATTTTTCATTTTCACCAAAAACTATTGATTTGGATGTTTTGAGTATGTCGGCTATCTCCCGCTAATGGCTTCTAGTGGTTAGAGGCCAGGGGTGCTGCTAAACATTTTCTAGTGCACCAGAGAGCCCCACGGCAAAGAATTATTTGGCAAAAATGTCAGTAGTGCCAAGAAACTTCACAAACCACCTTTGACATGTTTGATCAGTCACGGCACCTTCTCCATACACTGCATAAAACTTCTTTGTGTTTCAGTTGCGTTACCTTTTTTCAAATAATAAAGCATACTATGCCAAAAATGTTGCATATTTTCTTCCATCTTCAATATTAAAATGGCTGCACAAAAATTCACCAATTTTGATAAGTTTTTTTAATGCACCCTGATATGACAGCTATCACAAAACAATCTAACAAAACTGTTTTAAAAGAAGTTAAAGAAAACTAGGCACTACTACACCCATCATTCAGAAAAAAACTAAATGAACTTTTTGGCTGACCCAATACCACAAATGGGGCAGCTTAAACAACAGCAATGTTTTGTCTCAGTTCTGGAGGCTAGCAGTTCAAAGTCAAGGTGCTGGCAGGTTTGGTTCCTCCTGAGAGCTGCAAGGAAAATAGATGTTCCAGGCCTCTCTCCATGATTTGTAGATGAATGTCTTCAAGTTTACATGGTGTTGTGTCCAAATTTCCCCTTTTTATAAGGACATAAGTCATATGAGATGAAGGACCATGCTAATTACCTCAATTTAACTTGATTACCTCTGTAAAGATCCTATCTTCAAATGTCATATTTTTGAGATACTAGGGGTTAAGGACTTCAGCATATGAAGTTTGGGGGATACAATTCAACCCCCAAACAACTTGGAAAAATATGTGAAAATCAGAATTACTTTCTAATAGCTTTTATTGGAGGGCTGTTTCTTTGCATGCTCTATTTGCACACACGATAGTCCAGGAATATTTGAGTTGTACAGAGCAGAAGAGAGTAATGGGAGAGTGGAAAGAAAGGAGGGTCAGGAGGCAGAGAAACTAGAAGAAAAGGAGAAGGAGGAGGAGGAGAAGGGGAAAGAGGAAATGAAAGAGGAAGAGCAGTGAACTACATCAGACCACGAAACCTATCCCTTTTCACCTAAGTTTGCTTAAAGTTTGGTTTACTACTAAACCCACCAACAAGCAGTGCAAAGGATGTGCTCGGCATTAGTATCATCGCTCAAGGCTCCGATACCTTCCCTGGTGTCTCAGAGAGGTGTATCCCAAGTTTGGGAGATTCAGCAGGTCTTCCGTACTGAGGCATCTGCGGGGCAGAGGAGTGCAGGTCCAAGGCTCCCTGCCTTTTACGCCATGGGGATAGACGTGGGGGATGCCACACCAGTCCACCCAGTAAGGACATCCTTGCCCGGTACAATCATTACATACTTGCATATTTCATTTCTCACTGCCTCCTGGAGCCAACTGGCAGTCTCAGTACAGTAAGCCTGCTATAAAAGGAAGTATGACAAGGGCTCATTTGATTCATTCAGGCAGCATGTCCTCCGTAAAAAGAGGCACTGCTGAGTCAAAGGGCGAGACCTGAAGGGACAACCTGGGCTCTGCAGCCCCTCAAGGCCTTCCAGCTCCACGGCCAGCCGACCAAGCATACCGCCAGGCTATGAATATGCAAAATGCAAAATCACAGAAGGCGGGTGGATTTCCCCAGACACAGAGCAGAGACTGCAAAACAGCACCATGGTTTAAGCTTCAAAGAGGAGCAAAGTGGATAAAAATGAACACACGTGTACAGGTAATGGGCCTGGAATAAACTGCAGGCCCAGCCACCATGGCCCCGCATTGTGACTGCTGCTTTAAAGCCAGGACTCCCGAGCTGGTCTGGCCAAACCTGCTAGGTAGCAGTGATATCGTTCCTTCAGTGACGCATGCTAACATCTGAGAACCAATGATGAAAATTCTACAACCCAAACCAAATTAGACAGGGTCCCAGGAGAATGAGCTTGCTGTCTTACCAGAAACCGTATTATTGAGAACAGGTAAGACAATAGGGCCATACAACCATGGGGTTTATTCTCTGTATTTCCTATGACTGAGTCAGTGGGAAGGAAAGCAAGTGTGTTTGCAAGACCAATATAACGCTTTTACGTGTAATTTTAGTTCTTCCCCTTATGAGGCCACTTGCTTTCTCTGTACAAATTTCTACATCACTTCCCAAAATGAAGCGATCTAAACTATGTATGGTTCCTTCGGGCCAAGATGGAAGCCTAGACAGACACGCTGATCTCCCTCCACAACTAAGAAGGAATACAACTACTTCAAAACTAGAGATAAACTATGTATGACTGCACCTTTGATTCCCATTTAGTCAATTTGCTTATTTTAATGTCTTTAGCATGGCAAACAAATCTAGTTGCCAGAGTGACCAGGAAAAGTATTTAAATAGTTGAGCCTTTACCTTAACCCTACTTGGTCAATCTCACTGTGTTCTTGGCTCACCTACCATTTGTGGTCACAAGAACGCAAAACAGTGCGGTTCTGCTGGCTGCTTTTCCCTGTTTTGTCTCCCCATTTGAGTCTCATGAACCTGTTGACCTTCTCCTAGATGTACTAACATAACTCATGTTATTTTTACTAGCTGACCTTGCTGCCTTTACTCCTCCCTCTTTGATGAGCACTGCCCACTAATCAAAGCCCACCATTCAGTTTATCTAATCCCAAAGCCTTGTCTCTAGAGAGAAGGGCTGGCTTATGCACAGGCCCAAAATAAGGCTCCCAGCGCAGTTCTGGAAAGCAGCCCTGGCCTGGAAACAGAAAGCCTGGTTCTGGCCTCTCCCCCACTAAGACAATCTTGGGTGAGCCCCTTCTCCTCTCTGGGCCCCAGTCTCCTCTGTTGTTTAAGGGGAAGACACAATGAACCCTCGGCTGCTCCAGCTAAGGCATCCCAGGGTTTCCTGGCTTTCCTGTTGGACAAGAGATCATACAGTATGGACTTCCTGGGGGTAGTGCCAGTTTTATAATCCCTGGCACCGCTGCCCACACAACATGAGCAGGCTAATTCTTAAACTGTGGTTCCCAACTATCGATTTCACTAATAGTTAGGGGGCCTTGAGAAGGTTTCCTGTCTGGTTTCTCTATAATCACATGGCTATTTAGAACTTGCAGCCCCAGGTAGGATTAGGATCCTCGCATCCAAATGCCTGGCCCTTTTAAGCTGTAAGAGACCACACCAGGTCATTTGTAAAACCCCAATAGAAGGGCAAGGCACACAGTGATTAGTACATGTTTGTTGAATGAATAAACATTATATTTCTCTACAACCAAAGGAGTCTCACACAATGAACAAGGCTCAGAAGCACTGAAATAGAGAAACCAGTTCCTTCTGTGGAACTGAAAACCTCAAACTAAATGATTGAGTGGCACTTCCTTGGAATTGTATTATTTTTAAAGGCTGTATTGTGGAGCCTCTAATGTTGTGACACACTTCCCTTGCCCTCACATCAAACACCAACAGTCCATCTATGTGACTCTAGTGGGTAAGTCAGAGACCTGGCGGTAAATCCCAGCTCCTTCACATACAAGCTAAGTGATTCAAGCTTCAGTTTCCTCTTGTGTAAATTGGGGCAGAGTAAATTCCTCGTTAGATTGATTATATAGGAAACCTCTATCTCTAAAATTATGGAGAATAAGTACTTGCTATTAACTAATTAAGAAAGCACTGCTGAATCATTCTTCTCCTTTAATCATCCTATTTGGTGAGAATTATCATACGCATAGTTATTTACACATAAGAAAAACAAGACTCACAAAAATTGAGTCCCCCACATTCTCACAACTGGGAAATTGCAGGGCCAACAGCTGAACCCAGCTCAGGCACACCTCCCACCCTGAAAGATGGGTATCGAGCGTGTAAGTCTGAAGTCCTCGAAGTGCACCAGAAGAGTCCTGGCCTCTCCCCAGTCCTGCAGCATCTGAGGGGAGGGGCGAGGCAGCTCTGAAGCCCCCCAAGGGCAGCTGGAAGAGAATCCAAGAGCCTGGCACTGTGCACATAGCAACTGTGGAGTTGCTGAACGAAGTCAGCTTTGTAGGCCTTTCCATCCATTTTACCTCGACGCCACTACTGCATGATTTCAGAATGTCTTTTTCAATTCTTCTTATGAGGACATAAGCACCTGGGAAAAAACTGGAGCATAGACTAGGACGGGTGCGAAAAGAAACTAGAAACTATGGCATGTTTCGCCTCAACCAGTAACAGATCTCTCAACTACTCTTTCACCAAAATGTGTCCAGGGCACTACTGTGCCCGGAGATCCTGGCTTTTCCATCCCCCGACAGCCTCAGGAACTCACCCTTTCCCTATGTTGGTTGTTCCCCAATCACTTAAAAGGCTCAGCCCAAGCTGCATTATAATGTAATTCATTTTCCAGTTTTAACCACTTAAGAGCATCTGCTCAGCATGGGCTGGCTGTGTCCACCACTCAGGGGTGGCTAGAATTATAGCCCAGAGTCAAAGGACCCTGAGGATTCTTTGGGCTAAGGTAGCCTTAATGCAGATAAAGATCTAATTTGTTAGGTTTTCAGGATTACTGTACATGGCTCAAGAGACAACAGTCTAGGAATCCCTATTTAGAAAGAAAGGGACACAAAATGTGGTATATACATACAATGGGGTATCATTCAGCCTGAAAAAGAAAGCGAATTCCGAGGCGTGCTACAACAGGAACTTTGGGGAGGTTATGCTAGGTGGAATCAGTCAGTCACAAAAAGACAAAATACTGGATGATTCCATTTATATGAAGTACTTCGGGGTCAAATTTACAGAGGCACAAAGTGAAATGGCGGTGTCAGGGGCTGAGGGGGCAGGAGGGGTTATTGTCTGGGGGCTGTTGTTACAGTTTCGGCTTCTGTAAGAGACAGGGCCTGGAGGGGGTAGTGGTGACGGTTCTGCAACAGCACGAATGCACTTAATACCGCTAATGTGAACACTCAGTGTGTTTAAGATGGTACATTTCATGTGTATTTTATCACCATTTTAAAAAATTGACAAAAAGAAAGGAACAGCTTGAACAGCACTCTAACATCAGAGCCAAGAGTACATCTCTGCCCAACCCCCAGTTTTCCTTCTGCTGAATGAAGCATCTCCTTGCTCTGCCGCCACAAAATAGCATTTTCTTATAAATCACTAGCTCAGAAAATTCAGCGACTTTCCGCTGTGGGTCCACTGGAGACCATTGCTGGGCAGACAGGGCTAACAGGCAGCACTGCGCAGTGAAGAAAAGGCACCCCTGACAACCCAACAGCTCCCCCAAGTGGCTTCAGCAGCTCCCCCAGGGAAAAACAGACCCCTCCAGACAGAGGAAGATTTCTTTTCCAAATGAAAAGCATAACTTTTAGCTGTTATTTGTAGCACCAACCTGAATAGCGGGGGTGGGGGAGGGGAATCTGCTATAGATACTATCTATCATCTTTAATTTCTTTCAGGGGAAATTGAGACATTTTCTTTCCCCTGAATTTCAAAATGAAAATACCTATTTCATGCAATAAGCAATTCCCAGGATCCAAAGGAACCAAGTTTTCATTATTTTTTCCCAGCAACCCATTTGTTAGGATTTACAAGAGCCCACTCACCCATATATTGCCCTAGGAAATCTTTTTTAAAGATACATACTTTCATCATTTAAATGTGGTGCTCTGGACCTAATTTAAAGCCAGGACTTAAGAAAAACACAATGAAACTGCTTAACTCTTCTAGGAATTTTTTTTAAAGCTTTGTTTACAAAAAAGCCATTTTCAAAACTGTTTAACTAATATACCTCTTCAGCATGTTATGATTCTGCTGGACAACTACGGGGATTTCACATGGATCTGTTGGATCTCTTACTCCTTAGACAATCTGGCTTAGAGTCCTAGGCTCCTGAAGGATACACCTGTAAGCTATTCTTGGTACAGTATTTCCTAGAGTCTGCCAGAAACTGAATGCTTATGCCCAGAATGGCAAACATAAGCTAAGTGAAACCTCAACATTTTAAATTTTTTGGTTGGAATTCTATCATCTCAGTTTAGAAATGCTGTTATCTCACTCTGATGAGAAAGGTTTTTAATTTTCAAAGTGAAAACAAAATTTTATTTGAAAAATCCAACTTATAAAGTGAATTCTTTCAGAACAGGTTTAGCAACCAGTGCTAAATATATGGACACCCCTGATCTACACCCACAGAATTAAGAACTGAGAGAGAGAAGAGGCAAAAATATTATCTATGGTTTTAGAGACAAAGAACAGAATGAGCAAACATTTCATCCAAGATTTCTGACTTACGACTTCTATGACTATCCCCCTGGCTCCCTGAAAACCACACAATGCCCAAAATGACAATCACCGGGACAGAAATACCTAGAAGAAAACAAGCCAAGGCCAATTACAGTGCCTTGGAGTTGAATGACTACATGGCCATATAAAGAACTGTCAATCCAACAAAGAAAACAATCTCCACAAAACATGTTTTCTACATATCTACTTGTAATTGAAAGGCAGAGAGATTAAGGACCCTAACAGTCAGGCATCAATAATCAGACTTGGTATAAATGAATTAAAAAGTTTATTAGCCATAAAAAAAAAAAACAGATCCTTAAAATCAATTCTCGTTAAGTTCCCTGTAAAACAGTAAGCTTACAGAAAATTTCTTTCTCATGAACAGAAAATCACTATGCTTTTGGTCCAAGATACATTGGGTTTTTTTTTTCCTTCTTCAGATGACAGACAGATGGATGTAGCCGAATCTATGAACGAGTGTACTTGCCCCAAATGTGCAACATAAATACAGCAGCGATGAACAGAAGACTCATAACCAATACTGGAACAGGGCCGCTGAAAAGAAGAAGAAAAGGATGCTTACTTTTAATAATAATGCATTACTGTATTTCTAATACTAACCGCTGCCTGCTGAGGGAAGGAAGAGCACCTAAGGTTCATCCAAGGGTATTATTTACATCATTTAAAATATTTCCAAATTATTATTGTGGATATTTTGAAGATGTGAAGACAGCACTGTAGTTATTTAGATAGGAGTAATCTTTATCTTTTAGTAAAACATACTAAAATTACACAGATAAAGTGATCTGAAGTCTTGGATAAACTATCTAATTTTGTGTATTCAGTATTTCCCATAATAAAAATAAGAAAAAATTCCCAAAACTCAAGTGCAAATGATCCAGTTACAAAATTATTATTTCAACGTAATATTTATTTAAAAACCTTCATTGTCTAGCTGCAAAATACGAGACCTACAAAGATGAGAATCTTTAAGTTACAAAGTGTTTTTAAATACATGATCTCACTGATAAACAAACTCATGACATAGGCAAAACAAGTATTTATCTCATAAATAAGTAATACTGAGGCCAGAGAGATTATTACTTGCCTAAGAACATGAAGCCAGAAAGAAAGGAGAGATCTGAACTCAGGTTTCCTGATTTCACATATTGCTCATTTTACTGCTCTAAGATTCCCACCTTCAAGGACCAAACATTTTAGGCAACGTGTTAAGTCTGATTCATACTTACGAGTTTATTATAGGAAGGAAATAGATTTTCCTCTTCAGCCCTTCCCTACATCATTGACTGTAGTGAAATGTTATGGGCTCCGCCTCTTGATTCTTCCTACCAACACCAGTTTTGGAGAATTCAAGATGTCACTTCACCTCCCAGATACAACTGGGGAATGCACAGTGGCAAAGACCCCAGAAATCTCTGCAGTTAAGGCAGGGGGTGAACCCAGTGGCACAGTGGGGTAACAGAGTCCACCAGTGGACAATAAACAATGCACAGAAATCAGTGTCCTTGCTACACTATTTTGTTCTTTTAAAATCTGTACAATTATAGGAGTAAACAAATTTAAAAATACATGAGAAGAAATCTGTATCATGTTGCACTTAATCAAAGCCCTATGTTAAAGCGACATTAAAGTAACCTCAGCCATAGCGCATAAAGCTGAGGGTGCAGCTCTCAGCGTCCAAGTGCCAGAGTTTGCAAACCAGCTCTGTCACTTACGGGCTGTGACTGTGGCCCCATTACCTACCTTCTCTAAGCCTCAGTTTCTGCATCAATAAAGTATGAATAATCATAGTACCTCTCTCAAAGGGTTACTAAGGTATTAAATAAATTCATACACAACCAATGCAGGCTTATAATAAGCTCTCAAGAAATGCTACTATTTTCAACCAGAAAAAATAAAATCTAAACTCCTACAAAGTGTCAGCAACAAACTCTAAGATGTTACTAGACTGCTCCAAGATGTGGATCTGTGGATAAAAATTCCCAGCTGTGTCCTCTTACCATCCCTCCGGTGTGATGGCACTGCGCTTTAGGACACTTCCAGGAACACTGCTAGCAGCTCTCAGGAGCCCTAAAGCAGCAGCAAGGAGCAGGCTGCACAAGGGCAGAAAGCCCAGCGCCGGCCCGTGCCAGACTCACCCACAGGAGGACAGCTTTGGCCACCTTCAGAGAGGGGTTTAAAGGAGTCTCCTGGGCCTGGACGCCCTAAAGAGCGAGGGGCTTCAAAATCTCTCTCTGAAATACTTAGAAAAACCCTCTTTAACAAAGACCAAAAGGTTGTCTGAACGCTGACCACTCCTACGTCCCTGACCCCAAGAACCACTTCTGGCATACATTCTCACCTTACCAGACAAGTCTTTAAGTATGTGTACCAAGCCAAGCTATTGGTCAAGTTAATTAAATTAATCCAAATAAATCTATTTTGTCTCTTTCCTACCAGACAGACACATGGAGCACAGGACTGAACAGTCAGAATAGCTGAATCCAGCTCTAGCTAGCTTGTCTTTGACATAACTGCCTCTCTAATCCTGAGCTTCTGAATCTGTGTTATGCAACGAAGAGCTGTCGCCATTCCTCCTCACCCACTGGGTGGAGACAGGAAACAGCTGGGAGCAGGGGTGTCCCAGAGCCTACTCGATCAGCAACCTGTGGGGTGAGGTCTGCCACCCAGTACTCGAAAATGGCAAGTGAGGTGAGCAAGGCATAGGGACAGGGGTCCCCCATATGCACATTTCCCATCACCTAATGAGCACCCTGACACCTAAGAACTTGGAAAGTGATATGTTCTCCCTCCAGGGTCTACTCACCAACCACAAAAGGCAAGAAGGCCAAAGAACTTTGGAAACACAACTTAATGCAGAAACCTCCATGAGGCTGTAATAATATCAGCTTTTGCTTCCAGGAGAGCTTTGAAAACCACCCAACTCCTAATTAAATACTTGCTCCTATTTCTCAGTGCAGGACAAGAATACCAAATGAAGAGCAATTTCATCTGATTAAGCAGTTTCCCCTCCAGTTCTTTCTGTTCCCACTATTCATTTTGGGTAACTACCTGAAGATCTTCCCTTGCGTTCACTCAGTCCATGAAGAGATGGCATCGCAGGCCCTAAACTAACTGGCTGACATATGGACAAACCAAGCCCAGCCCACCTGGCACAGATGTAGCTGTTGCGTATAGTATCATAATTTCATCAGGCCAGCACCACAGGTGGTGGAGAGGACAGTGCTGGCGACAGCTCTGCAACATGGGACAGAACACAGGTCTGCTCGCAAGACTTACACTTTGAGGCCAGGCGAATCTTCCGTGTAGAATCGCCACATCCCCCCAGTGCCCGCTGAGGTCGTACGGCCTGCGCTCCTTGTTCCGCAGCTGGCATTTTTCCTGTTAAAGAGAAAAGAACGTTACAAACGGCCTTTTTTGGAAACTCCTATACTGGCATTACAACATATGCTGCCATTACATTGTTAAAGAACCAAAACAAGGAAAAACTTTTGCTTTTGTTAGTACACCCCAAATTGTTGTTTTCACGCCACCACGTACCTGCCATACGCTAGGGCATACAATAACCCTGGAAAGTAACTGCCATTTCTGTTTTATGAAAGAGGAAAACGAGGCCCAGAAACGGTTAAACAAGAGTGCCTACTTTAGACCACATGGCCAGCAGGTGGCCGAGCTGGGCTGAGGACCTAGTTCTGACTCCAGAGCCCAACTAGGTGCCCAAACATATGGGAAATACATTTGACCGATATATTTCAATTGCTCTTCACGTGTATTTCTGTGAAGTCAAGTAAGAAACCCCTCCTTTAGAATGCCTGAATCTCTGTACAGTCGGACTTTGAACAACATGGGTTTGGTCTAAACCGTGCGGGTCCATTTGCATGAAGGGTTTGTCCCTACCATAAATGTAGGTATTTTCTTTTCTTTACCGTTTTCTTAATAACATTTTCTTTTCTTCAGCTTACTTTATTACAAGAATACAGTATATAACACACAAAATATGTGTTAATCAACTATGTTACTGGTAAGGCTTCTGGCCAACTGTAGGTTATTAGTAGTTAAGTTTTCAGGGAGACCAAAGTTATACGTGGATTTTTGACCGCCCCTAACCTCCATGTTGTTCAAGAGTCAACCATAACCTGATTTTTAAATGACTCTAAAATATTTTAAAATTACTGTATTTGCTACAAAAGAGACAAAAACATTAAACTTTAATTATAATCCAGGTCCCAAAATGGAGCGCACCTTTTACAAAAACGTATTTGGTGATCTGTTTTCACCACTTTGATGGGCCACAGACCGTAGACAGAGAGGCAGGGTGTGAAGGCCAGAAATACGCAGCCAGCACTTGTCCCTCACGAGGAGGCCAGGGCAGGGGACAGGAGCGGGGAGCGGGCAATCCCGGCACACAGCAGTAGTGGGCAGCGCCACACCACTGGCCGGGGCAGGCCCGCAGGCCCTTCCCTGCTCTCCTCAGTCCCTGCCCAGGCCCACCCAACAGCGGCTCTTCCACAAACACTAACTACCCCACCCCGCTTCCCCGCTCGCCTTGGTGCTTGGGTCCTACAACACGGGAGCAAGCAGTGTGAGGCGAGAGGTCAAAAGAAATCTTCTTCAGCCCGTTTACCACCAACTCAGAGATCCTAGGTAAGGGGGGAGGAAGAGGAGGGAGAGCCCTGTCCCATCACTGCCCCTCGCCCTTAACCAAATCCCATTCCTGTTACCAGTGGCCTCCTGATTCTGGATTTTTTGAAAAGAGATGGGCACAGAGGGAGAAAGCAGAAGTGAAAACCTTATCCCTACTGTCTCTTCTCGCTGCCCTCCCAAATCTGCTCCTAATCCCCACCTCGCCCTGCCATGGCCTTTACCCACACTCCGGAGCTCAGGGAGCCCGCCCTGCTGCCTGGAATGGAAGAGCGGAGCCGTGGTCACCTGCTCTAAAAACCCGACTCAAACAGCTGTCCAACCACCCGCTAGCCCCACCGCTCTCTACCCTGCACCCAGCCTCACTTTTCATCATGGCCTTCCCTGCCAACTATTCCTTTGCCAGTCTCCCACACTGGCACTTAAGGTTCATGAGGTCAAACGCCGGCTACCTTGTTCACAGGTATATCCTCAGAGCTGGAACAGTGCCTGGCATGTTCCCTCAATAACTACTTGATGACTATATTAATACCCCTGACTATTCTCTCACCTTAATATCCCTGATTTCCACTGATCCTGCTTGAATGCTGTGGAGCTTCTTACAGCTCTACAATTTACAATGCTTTATTGCTACTTTTCACCCCCACAGCAATCTTCTTTTATACTATATACTACAGAGAGCAAGGACTCCACCCCGACCTGCTGTGAAATCCCCCACTGTCTCTTCTCCAAGGTACTGCCTTACTGCATCAATGAACACGGAGAGAGAATGCAAATCTGCACTACATAATCCAAAGCATTATCTTCCACTTTTTAAACCATTCGCTTCAACTTTTCATGCAGACTTACAAAGCATGAGTATATTCTTAGAGAGCCAACCCCTATTACATTACATGCATTAAGTAGCACTTAAGAGAGTCTCTCTCAATACATACAGCCATGATCTGTCTAGTTCCATTAGTCCCAGTCATACTCAACCCTAAATGACATCAACACGCACAACCTGGAAAGCTGCATCTGTCCTCAAATGTTTAAGCTTCTCCATTTCATGTGTACAGTAGTTATTTCCTTTTTATTAACTAAATATGTTATTTCGTTACCTTTACATTTGACAAATATGTGATTCCTTTTTTTTTTTTCTTTAAAAATTTTCAGATGGCCAGACTTCCCTGCCTTGGTACTACCAATTCTTATTACCAGACCCAAGAAGCCCTACCTGTAGGGCATGTTTTCCATTCCAGCAGAAAATCTCTGAAGTACAGGGTGGAAATGGGACAGCAATCCAAACCCATATCACCTACACCACAGTTTCGCCTACTTTCCAGCTGGCCCATCCCAGCCTTCCCTTGAACACCTTAGTGACAAGGAACTCTCAGCTGTTCAGGATAATCCCACCATTTCTCAGAGTGACATCAGAACTGCTTTCCTTTGAGCTGAAATCTGTTCACATACATTCAAGTTATCAGCTTTATATTTACATACTGTAGCCAACAAAAAAAAAGTCTCATCACTCTTCACATCCTTATGAACAGTTTTCCTGTATCCCTTCAAGGTCTTACCCTCTCTAGATAAAACCCCACTGGTTCCTTCAAAAATCCCGAGACAACAGGGTTGCTTGATTCCTTCCTTCCTTCATCATTTATTGTCAGGCCTCACAGTAGGAGAGAGATTGGCATGGACAGTTTCTATCAAAGTCTAATACAGAAATGAATGCTATTACTACGATATGAACAAAATGCTTTGACAGCAAAGGGGAGTGTAGCTATTGCTACTTTTGGAGTCAGGGAGGGCCTCAAGGGGAAATAACCTCTGAGCTTAGTCTTGGGAGAATAAACAGAAATTGTGTGAGTGTGGGCAGGTGTGGGGGGATGTTCATAAAACAGTAATAAGTTCACTATTGCTGGATCACAGGAGAGAGAGAGAGAGAAGAGGGGCCATTAGAATGAAAAAGTGCTGATCAAGAACCTTCCTATCCTGTTTTGGTTTGGGGGGGATTTTTTTGTTTGTTTTGGTTTTGGTTAAGCAAAAAGAAACTAACAGAGCAACTTAGCAGAGGAGAGGCAAAACCAGCACACAGGATGCACTGGCCTGGAAATGACCAGGAGAGTAGAAGAGTTATGTAGAAAATGTAAAAGTCTAAATGAGAGAAACTGACAGCTAAACTGGGGCAGCAGAAATGGAGACTGAAAGAAATGATGAGCAGGTTTTTGTGTATACGTTCAAGTCTGACAAATGACTGGACAGAGAGAGAGCATAAAAAAAATTCAAGATGCTGCTGAAGTCTTGGCTTTGGGTGAAAGAGTGCAGAGCAGTGCCATGTGGAAGCAAAGAAATGTAACTGGGGGCAGGGCTGGGATGACAGGACAAGTCCCGTGTAATAGCGTGCGTATGGGACCTCCAGGTAAAAATGTGAGTGTAAAGCTCAGGTCCAGAGACATCAGTTCAGTATCAGCTTTCTCAAAGTTGTCTCTGATCCTACTCCAATGCAGTCTCCTTTTTTAAGTGATAACCATTGCTTCCACGGCCACGTCACTGGAGGATCGTTCTGTCTTTATGAATCTTAAAACCCCGGGGTCTCCTTCTCAGAACCAAGGGATTCTTGGGCCCCATCTCTCCCAGCCCACAGCCAGCAGGGTCGCAAGCATACTTACCTCTGCCGGACCGTGGAACCCGCCGCCCGGGCGGCCACTGCTTTACTGGGAGACCGTCCTGAGGAGCCCACGTTAGTGCCACTGGGGGTCGGACCAGGCTGTGGAGGGAGACAAGGAGAGAGACGGGTAAGCGCTGCCCACCGACCCTGGCAGTCAAGACGGGTACCTGCACGGGAGTGTGGGGAAAGCAAGGGAGCCACGGAAGGGCAAGGCGTAAGGTGCCTCGGAGAGACGGGGACTAAGGAGGAACGGCTGAGATCGCCATACCATGCTGGAAACTGGAGGGTGGCAGGGGACCGAAACACGGCTGCGAAAGTCCTGAAGCACCCAAATCACCGGCGGCTGGAGAAACTAGTTCATGGACTGGGTCAGGCCCCGCCCTCAGACCTGCTGGCAGGGTCTCGGACTCCAAGGGCTCCTGGGTTGTCCTCCTATATGCCTGTATAAAGTTGCTACAGGAGACTTGGTCAGCTGCTGTATGGGAAGTACAGACCTTCCGTCTTCTTCCTTTAGGTCACAGCGACCTTCACAGAGTCCAATTTCTACCAAAGGGAGGCTATACAAGTACATGGTCAGACGACAACTTTTCTCCGGCAGTTACTAGGCGCCCACGGATTTGCGCTGATGTGGCCTACCCGACGCACGCGCCGCGGGGCGTGGTCAGCCCCGCCGGGGCTACGTAGAAGCCGGGGGAAGGAGAGTGCGCGCAAGTGCTTAAGAGCGCGGGGCGCGGGCGGGAAAACCGGGCCATGGGGGACCAGAACTTTCAGGAGAAGAGAGGTTCCGGGCCGTCGGTGCTGTTCCTGCACCCAGACCTGGGCGTGGGCGGTGCCGAGCGACTGGTGCTGGACGCGGCATTGGCGCTGCAGGAGCGCGGGTGTAGCGTGAAGATCTGGACCGCCCACTACGACCCAGGCCACTGCTTCGCCGAAAGCCGCGAACTGCCGGTCCGCTGCGCCGGGGACTGGCTGCCGCGCAGCCTGGGCTGGGGCGGCCGCGGCGCCGCGGTCTGTGCCTACGTGCGCATGATCTTCCTGGCGCTCTACGTGCTGTTCCTCGGCGACGAGGAGTTCGACGTGGTCGTGTGCGACCAGGTGAGGTGACCAGGCGGGTCCGTCGCCGCGCCTCCTTTTTTCGCTGCGGAGGGTACACTGCTTCACCTCCGATGACCTCTCCTAGTCTGCGGTTCGGAAAGATTGGAACTGATCTGGAGAGACCGTAGTTGTCGAACTTTAGTGTGGACACATTTAAGTTGCATATTACGGGGCCCCCACCCTGAGAAGTTTTCACCTAGGGTCCCGAAATCGGCATTTTTCAATGACACCGGGTGATCCTGAAGCAGGTGGGCCTTGGGGCTCACTCTAAGAAACACAAGCATTAGAAGTCAGCCTTCAGTGTCATGTGGTAAAATATCAAGATAAACATGTCATGCGCCCATTACAACTTCAACATGGCTCTCCACTCGTCTTTGGAGATAAATCCAAATTTTTTTGCTTGATAAAGAATCCCCACCTGGATCTGGGCTCTTAACTATTCTAGATACCTAGTCTTCCCCTCCCCCCGAAAAAAAACCTTATTTTAAAAAATAACATTTACTAGGACTAAAAAGTCAAATAGTATAAAAGAAGATAACATGGAAGTCCCATCCCAGTTCCTCTCCTTAAAAATAACCACTGTTTACAGTTTCTCCTGTATCCTTACAGAAATTGGCTATGGCTACACCAGCGTAAATGTGTCTGTTCATAGATAAATATTATTTGTAATAATTAGGATTATAGCATACCTACTATTGGACATTTTTTCCACCAAAAGTTTCTATTCGAGATGTCTTTATATACCAGTATTAGAGATTAACTTCATTCTTCGTAGTGGGTTGAAATTTTTATTTTTTTATTTTATTTTTTTTTACTGTGCCATAATTTATCCATTCTTTGACACTAACATTGTGACCAGTGTTTTGTGAATAGATCAGTTTTATACTGAACATCCTTGTACCTTTTTTTGTACTTTTGCAAGTATGTCCTTTGGGTAACTTCCCAGGAAAAAAAATTAGTAGGTCTAAGAGTTGTTCATTTTAAATGTCAATAGCTATTGCCAAATTTGCCTTCCAAAGGTGTGTCGCTTGACTCTCCCACATGTATGATAGAGCATTTTGCTTCATGCTCTTGTGCACATTAAATGTTATCAAGCATTTTAATCTTTGCCACTGATAGGGGAAATGGCATCACATTTGTATCTGTGTTTAACTGTGACTCCTGAGTTACTTTTGATCATCCTTGTTTGTGTGGAAGATATTTCTTTTTTTAAAATGTTCGCATTTTCCAAACACCCTTCATGTCTAACTAGATAATAAATAGGAGGCAGCTAAGACTGCAGTGGGTAGAGAAAAAACTGAGCTTGGAAGTAGGAGGCCTCGATTCAAATTCCATTTATTTGCTTCTTTCTCACTAAGTAGCTTTAGGTAAATGCCTTGATATCCCTAAAGCTCACCTTCCGGGATTAAATGAGCTAGAGATAAGTGATTTGTAAAATAACAGGAAAGTCTAGTAATGCCAGCATGTAGTTCCTGCTCAGTAATGATTATGGTTAATATTTACTGAGCACATACTGTGTACTAAATCCTTAAGCCTTTTACATATCCCATTGCATTTGATAATCACAAAAAAATATGCGGGTTTTTGGTACTAAAATGGTCACCGCATTACAGAAAAGGAAATTGAGGCCCAGAGAGGTAGATTACTTGATAATGGTCACACAGCTAGCTAGTGGAATTAAGATTTAGACACTGGCGACCTTGATTCCAGAGCCTGCTCTCTAAACTACTGTAGTTCATTCAGTTTCCTTAGGAGAAATATACTAGAGCTGCTGTGTCCAGCATGGTAGCCACTAGCCACAGGTGAGCACTTGAAATGTTGCTAGTCTGAACTGAGATGTACCATAACTGTAAAACACCTGATTTTAAATATTTAATGTGGAAAAAAGTATAAAATACCTCATTAACTTTTAGCATTGATTACATTTAACAATGGTAATATTTTAAATAACATTAAAATTAACTTAACCCTTTTTAAAAATTTAGTATGGTTACTAGATTTTTATTTCCTTTGGACAGTACTATCCTAGAGAAGACTCTGGACTTGCAACTTTAAATATTTAGCACACATCCAGAAAATGTCTACCAGCTTTTAATACTGGGTGATAGTGTGTAGGAACACAAAGCAGAATGAGGCATTGCCCACCAGGAGCCCACAGACTAGGAGGCAGGGTGGTTGCTTTTTCTTTTGATTTAGTTGAAGTTTAGGTCACCGGTCACTATCTATTGTTGTTTTTTGCTTTGGCTAGGTGTCTGCTTGCATCCCAGTGTTCAAGTTGGCCAGACGGCGTAAGAAGATCTTGTTTTATTGTCACTTCCCAGATCTGCTTCTTACCAAGAGGGATTCTTTTCTTAAACGTCTCTACAGAGCCCCGATTGACTGGGTAGAAGAATACACCACAGGCATGGCTGACTGCATCTTGGTCAACAGCCAGTTCACAGCTGCCATATTTAAGAAAACATTTACGTCGCTGGCTCACCTAGACCCCAATGTTCTCTACCCATCTCTGAATGTTACCACCTTTGATTCCGCTGTCCCTGAAAAACTTGATGATCTGGTCCCCAAGGGAAAAAAATTTCTATTCCTCTCCATCAACAGATATGAAAGGAAGAAAAACCTGACTTTGGCTCTGGAAGCCCTAGTAAGGCTACGTGAAAGATTGACATCCCAAGATTGGGACAAGGTTCATCTGATCATGGCTGGTGGTTATGATGAGAGAGTCCTGGAGAATGTGGAACACTATCAGGAATTAAAGGAAATGGTCCAGCAGTTTGACCTTGACCAGTCTGTAACCTTCCTGCGGTCTTTCTCGGACAAACAGAAAATCTCACTCCTCCACGGCTGCACATGTGTGATTTACACACCAAGCAATGAACACTTTGGCATCGTCCCTTTGGAGGCCATGTACATGCAGTGCCCAGTCATTGCTGTTAATTCAGGCGGGCCTTTGGAGTCCATTGTGCATAGTGTCACAGGGTTTCTGTGTGAGCCTGACCCAGTGCACTTCTCAGAGGCAATAGAAAAGTTCATCCATGAACCTTCCTTAAAAGCCACAATGGGACTGGCTGGCAGAGCCAGGGTGAAGGAAAAGTTTTCCTCTGAAGCATTTACAGAACAGCTGTACCAGTATGTCACCAAACTGCTGGTATAATCAGATTGTTTTTAAGGTCTTCATGCTACATTCATTAATATCGTTTTTATAGATTGTAGACCCAGTTTTGAAACCATAAAAGAATCTAGAATCTAGTGCCAAAGAGTGTTTAAAAAATCTTGAACCTGAGCCACCTTCCTATATGCCACACCTTTCTGTCTTCTTTTTCAGAAAAACAGTATCTTATGCTATAATAATTCTGAGATTTATCAGTGTTAAGATATGATATAATCCATAGCCCTGGCTGGTGTGGCTCTGTAGATTGAGCACTAGCTCATGAACTGAAAGGTCGCTGGTTCGATTCCTGGTCGGGGCACATGCCTGGGTTGCGGGCCAGGTCCCTGGTTGAGAGGCAACCGATTGATGTTTCTCTCCCTCCCTCCCTCTGTCTCTCAAAATAAATAAAATATATATTTTTTAAAAAATGTAATCCCATATGCCAATTTTATTTTCTCTAGATTATTGCTGTTCTGCCTATAAAAATGAGTCACACTGTGCCTTAATTTGTTTTGATAGTTTTGTGCATCATCCAAGTTGAAGAATTTGGCTTCATAGCATAATGAGAACAGAGTCACTCTCATTCCCAGAATCAATACACCTAAGTGTTCCCTGTCCTCTGTTGGGAAATTTTGGTTAGTTAAACCTTTTCTTGGGCCCATAGGTTTTTTAAAAAAATAAATATAATTGTATCATAGGAAAAGGCAACAAAATAATAAAATTTGGCTTCTGTGATCCATACATAGATAAGGCAGACAAGCCTGAGATCAAAAACTAAGAGTAAATGGATATTGAAGTCACACATGTAGTGTGCATATTGCTTAGGGTTTATTTCTTAATGTCAACTTTGTTAACATTTGTGTTGCATTAAGTAAGATGCTACTAAGTATGAGGCCCAAATGCTTTTTACCCCTCAAGCCCTGCCTACGCTTTTTATGGCACAGACCAGTCTTATAGTTCGTTGTTGACCTGTTTTAAGTACAAATAACAAAAAGCACTTTCCCACAAACCTTTAAAGCTAAATTCATTTTTTAAAAATAGCAAAGATCACTAGCCAAAGGTTCCACATTCATCCACTCAAAGAGCATAGATGAGAGCCTTGGTCAGATTATGGTAATCTCTGCCTCAGCCTCTTCATCTGTGAATTGGGATAACTGTACTATTCTACTTCTCTCATAGGGTGGTTATGATGAATTACAGTACCAAAATTCTTTAAAATGAGAGTGTCAAATATATTGAGTCTTACAGAATGTTTTTTTATCCCCCTTTGGTATTATGAAATCTTACCACCCAGTAGAATAGGTCATCCCATTCTGTGGCATGATGCTTGTCTTTCTCGGGGAACTGCAACCTGAGAAAGGCCTGGCGGCTCTGACCACTGGCCTTAGGACAGACAGACTCAGTTCTGATCCATAACTGATCATGCTCTGATTCATAGCCAGTGCTTACCCATTCTAAGCACTAAAACTTGTGCCTATTTGACCATTTTTTGCAAATCCTTCCTAAACAGGCTATGTGGGTTCATGGGCCTTAAGTTTAACTTCCCCTTCACTGTCATAAGCCCTAACAGGTGACAAGACCACAGGTCTGAGAGAGATGCAGAGCCCTGCCTGCCAGGAACTTCCAGCCTCTGATGCACTGACCCCTGGCTCCTGGACCTGGGATGGAACGTAGTCCACAGAAGGTGTTTGCAGCTTCCAAAACTAAGCTGAAATGAGGGAAAATGGAAATATGGAACACTGAAGTAAATTGGCTAGGACCTTATTAATAGCAATTCTTTCAGCACTTAACTGTGTGCTGGGCATGATGTGTGATGCATAGTGGACAACTCACTGAACCCTAGCAGTTACATGAGGGTATGGGGTCTTGTCGTTATGAGCATGACTGGACAGCTTGCCTCTCACACAGCTTTGGGAGGCAGGCAGAGTCTCAAGCTTTCTGATCAAAAGTCCGTCCACTTGACCTTTCTTCAGTCTGCATGGGTTCAGTGTCCCGTGTGGTGTTTCTTCGGTGAAACCCCATCCACAGCACTGCAGTGGCACCGTTCAGATCCTCAGGTTTAGAAAGGCTTTGCTATTCATTTTCCCTTCTCATCTTCAGAGCAATATTGTGAAGTGGTATGATTATCTCCTATTTTATAAACAAAGGAAGAGAGATGAAAGACTTGTCCAAGAGCACACAACTCAAACATGAGTGAGCCCAAATTCAACTCATGGTTACCTGACCCACCCAGGATTGCACATTCCAGAATTTCTCAGCCTGCACCCCTCTGATAGCATAAATATTCTTGAATACTTCATGAAATTCAAAATAAGTACAGCCTTGAGTCATCAAAGTGAGGGGACAAGATGCTCTTCTGTCTTCACATTAGTACTCTGATCCTAAAAGATGCTAATAATGTCCCACACCTACCCATTGCTCTGTCCCCAACCCTGTGAGAATCCCTCCATTGAGGCCACGCTACCTGCTCTCCCTGTAGCAGACATTGGGTCATTCAAAGTCCAATTAGCTTAACTCAAAAGGTTTCGAGTTGGGTGTTTGAAACAGTTCAAGCCAGAAAATACAGTCACGCTCCAGCACTCTATCCTTGTCAAAAGGACTAGGGATTGGGTGGGGCTCACAGTAAAAGTGACCTGGTCTTGTCACCCAGAAGTATGACCACAAATACACGCTGAAATATCCTGCAGGAAGCACTATCAGCAGGCCAGCCACAGATGTCATCTGAGACAAATAGAATCTATAAGAGCTGCTCAGGGTGTGTGTGTGTGTGCGTGTGCGTGTGTGCTCATGTGTGTGTGTTGAAGTTTTATAGGAGGCACAAGTGTAGCACAGGAGTGACTTACCTTTGTGGCCTGCCACTCTCCCAAGAATTTAGAACAGTCTGCTAAGATCATGAACTCAGACTGACCTTTGGTTTTCTGTTACTTAACCTACAATTTCAACTTTTGAGAAGGTGTCCTGATGCTGATAATTCTAAAGTCTTAAGTTTCCTTATCTGTTAAATGGGTATAATCAGATCTAAGTAGCCCATCCCACAGGGTGTTGTGAATGGGCAAATAAAAAGAGTGCATGAGTGGCACTGAATCAGTATGTGAATGACAGACAAAGGATGTGAAACCGATTTTGTAAACTCAGTGTCATGAACTTGTGAGGGATGAAGGCAGTCTTCCACAGGCCTGGATAAATTGCTCTTGTCTGTTGCCACCCGGTGAATGCAGCAGTGGAGGTGTAAGGCAGGGAAAGTCACACTGGGGACATGGACAGATGGTCTACACAACCCCAACAAGGAGTGTTTCCCTCTCGGTGTGTGCATGACTTAACTTGGTATCAGGAGGTTTCCCAGCTGTCAGGATGGGTACTGAAGTAAGGATGCACAGACAGATAAAGCAAGCAGAATGGAGTCCCAAAATAGTCTGCACATATATAGTCAATTGATTATCGCCAAAGGTACTGAGATAATTCAATGGGAAAAGACAGTCCTTTCAAGAAATGATGATGGAACACTTGGATATCTGTACAGAAAATAATGAACTTCAGCCTTTAATTCATACTACATACAAAAATGAACATGAAGTGGGTCATAGGCCTAAACATACCCATACTTGGGGTAGGCAAAGATTCTGTAGGACACAAAAAGCACAAAGCACAAGGGGGGAAAATGGTAAGTTGAATTTCATAAAAATTAAAAACTGCTCTTCAAAGGCATTTCTTTTTTTTTCAGAGAAAAGTCAAGCCAGCCCTGACCAGTGTGCTCAGTTGGGTGGATGTCATCCCACAAAGCGAAAGGTTGCTGGTTCAATTCCCAGTCAGGGCACATGCCTAGGTTGCAGATTCGTACCCCAGTCAGGGTGTGTACAAGAAGCAACCAATCAATGTTTTTCTCTCACATCCATGTTTCTCTCCCTCTCTTTCTCCCTCCCTTCCCCTCTCTCCAAAAAATTTAAAATAAATTATATATATATTTTTTAAAAGGACAAGCCAGACTTGGAGAAATACTCAGTATATGTGATACAGACCTGCACCCAGGATATGTAAAGAATTCTCATAACTCAAAAGAGGACAAACAACCCAAAAATTATAATGGGCAAAATATGTGTATGGGCACTTCACAGAAGATATCTGAACAGCCAATAAGCACATATTATGATGTTCAACATCATTGGTCATCAAAAAAAAATGCAAATTATACCCACTTTGAAATACCAATACACGCCCATATATTAAAGACTCTAAGTAAAAATGTTAATGAAAATGTAGAGCGATTGGAACTCTCATACATTCCAAAATGGTACAACCACTTAGGGAAACAGACAGCTTCTTCTGAAGTTAAACATAGCACCTACCATACAACACAGCAATTCTACATCTAGGTATTTTGCTTAAAATAAGTGAAAACATATCTAAACAAAAACTTTTATTCAATATTCATAGCAGCTTTATTCATTAATAGTCAAAAATTGAAAACACTCCAAGCATCCATCAACCAGTGAATGGATAAACACAGTGTGGTATATTCATACAATAGAACACTCCGCAATAGAAAGGGATGAACCACTGACAAGCACAATGATATTCATGAATCTCAAAAACATAGAGTGATATAAATCAGACACAGAAGAGGCCATAGTGTATGATCCCATTAATATGAAACTTTTGAGAAAAAACTACCTAATCTAGAGTGACAGAAAGCAGATCATTGGTTGCCTGCGGCCCAGGGTGAGAGAGAGGAAAGAGCACAAAGGCATTATTTTGGATGATAGAAATGTTTCATATCTTTACCATGGTGGCGCTTAGAACTGTAAAATTTGTCAGAACTTATGTATGCTTAAAATCAGTGCATGTTATTGTATGTAAATTATACCTCATAAAGTTGAGGGTTATTTTAAAAATCGCATGTGGTGTACTCCCATTTTTATAGGAAACAAAAGATTTTCTAAATGAATAGATAGCAAGATACATATGTGACTATATAATTATAAAAGTTTGTAAGAATATATACACAGGTTTAAAAGTCTTTTAAAGCCTTAAAAGCTGAGTGCGATTATCAATATGGATTAATTTTTTTGTTTGTTTACTTGTATTTTTTTTACATTTCAGTAGTTGGTTTTCTCATAAGAAAAAAATTGAACATAAAAGAAAGCATAAAGTAATCCTATTGGTCACATACATTTTTACAACATAGTTTTGGACATTTGTGTTCCGAACTATTGCCATATTTGGGATGTATAATTTGTTCTAATTGATATATTTAGATTACTTCAACTTTTTGGTATACAAACAGCCTTGAGGAAAAATAATTTAAATTCTAAAAACAAGTTTTTAATACTTTAGAAAGCAAATTAAAAAAACAAAAGATAGGAAAGTAAGTAGACATATGAAAAGGTTGCAAAATTGCCTAGAATACAGCAAAGTATATATATATATATATATTATATAGCGATTTTTAAAAAATTACTGTGATGTTTGTTTTCAAACCAAATTACCATGTTGATCAGCTTGTTTTCAGCTAAATTGTATGCTCCCTTTGCATTGTAGAACCAGGAAACCTGTCTTAATACTTCAATTTAATAGAGTAAATACAATATCATATGTCAGGATCTATGTACCATTATTTAAATTTTTTAACAAGGAAACTGTATTAGTCAGGACTCTTTTGGTTGCATACCAGAGCTGGGTTTCTGACTAAGGCAGTTTATAACTGTAAAAGGTAAAAAGGCAGAAAAAGAAAATTCTTAGGAACCTATAGGAATAGATCATGTCATTCAAGGAAAAGTTGCATAACCGAGCCAGGGAAGTGCGGGGATATAGCTAGACTTGAGGTTCACATTGAACCAGGAATTTGAAAGTCACCAGAACAACAATTTTTTAAAAAATATAGCAGTTCATTGTTCATTTTAGTTTCTTCCTCTTGCCAGGAAGCATGACCTCCAATAGCACCCAAGACCTCCGTCTTAGTGTTTGTAAGAGGAACCGGCCCTCTTTTTCAGAATTTGAAAAGACATCAGTGAAGATTCGGATGCCTTCCCTTAAATTAATGAAGCAAGCCAATGGGGCAAGGTACTATGGTTTCCCTGGCTCAGGTCAGCTCCCATCAACCATGGTCAGGATCCAGGATCACACAGAGCCAGGAGGAAGGAGCCAGGCTGCACAGGAGAAGGAAGAGGAAGCAGTTCCCAGAAAGAGGTGAGTTAGACAGATAAAGTACGTGTCCTCTCCAGTATTCAAAGTAGATTCCTTAAAAGCTTACACCCACCCAAGTGGCCCTGGCAGACAAGCTATCCCTTCTCACATACCCTTTGCCCATTACTTGCCCTTCCACATTCATTTTTTTTTCTCACATTAATTCTTGCTGTATCTATTGAGACCTACCATGTGCAATTGACTAGACTTTCCTTTTTGTTTACATTTGAATAATCATATTTCAACAATGTTTTAATTTTGAATGTTTCTTTGGGGGGGAGCTGTCTAATTAATAAGCAGAGAAACCTTGGATTTAAGGGGTTTTCCTCATGTCTATGAGTATTGGCCTTTAGTGCTTTATTAGACATTAATAAAAACTACTGGGGTTGCTCTTATACCTTTATATAGATAGATAGATGTCCTTTCTACCTACCTTTATTTTTTCTTAAAAAAGACATTTTCTCTTCTCTCTTTATTCTTTTAATCTGCACTCATGTATACTGTTATCCCATTGTTTCAATATAAATAACTTCACCCTGAACACTGTGGCTCAGTTGGTTGGGTGTCATCCCACAAAGCGAAAGGTCACCAGTTCCATTCCCCAGGCAGAGCACATGCCTAGGTTGTAAATTCTGTCCCTGGTTGGGGCACTTATGAGAGGCAATCAATCAACATTTCTCTCCCTCTCTTTTGCCTTCCCTTCCCCTCTCTTTAAAAATAAGTTTAAAAATTAAAAAAAGATATAAAAAACTTCTTTTCAAATACTTTAATCTTTTGATGTCAATTTAGACAATATATTTGCTGCAACTGTTTAAATTTATTTCAATATGATCAACTAGTCTCACTGCTTCCTGCAAGTTCTTATCTGCCATTTGTGAGTTCCTACTTTAGAATCATTGTCCCCCTCACATGGAACACACCTCTGAGTAAGGTGTCTTTCAGAGAGAATATATGTATTTGCATAATTAATCCCCACTGCCTTTACATATAAATAGCATGATTGTATGGTATATACAATTCTTGAATCCCATGTTTTTCTTTCAAAGCTTTGCAAATGTTGTGTATCACCCTTTAGGGCAGCTTTTCCTCTATTATGTTCTGGGGAAATAAGCTGTAAAAGATGCTGTACGAAAAAGGCTTCGTGGTCATGTAACTACAGGAAATGTTCCATACAACCAGAAATGGACCAGGCACAGTAGTATAGTAAAGACCATGCATGAGACACCCTGAGGTGATGAAAATGCTTTAATTTTACTTCCAGTGTTTCCAAGCTATTTGTCCACAGTAATATTGAAAGAAAGCACATGACCAGTAGTATAGTAATAGTTAACATTCGCTGAGCGTTTACATAAAGGAGGCATTCTTCTGGGGCTTATTCTTTTATATCGACTCATTGGATCCTCACAGCAGCTCAATATGGTTGACAGAATTTTTCAATCCATTTTAACACATGAGAAAACTGAAACACCGAGAGCTTAAGAAAATAAGCCAGAAAATTACAACTTCAAGCCCCAGGAGTCAGCTGCACATGACTCACAACCTTACAAGTTGGCAGGTAAGGGCACCATAAAGGCGTCTTCTGTACCTTTCCCAAGTCTGAAAAACATAACGAGACATCTTATTGCACCAAAAAGAAAGGGGAACTTTCCACCCAACAGGTCCCTGTAACAGAATTTGCCACTGAATTACGGCAAAGGCACTTTGGGGGGTAATCGAATTATTGTCAGCGCAAGTGTTCAAACTGCTGTTGGCCCATGTCCAGGACCCATCACTGAATACTCATCACCTCATCAATGCAGCCTCCTGGACTGATGGGCAAAAAAAAAAAAAAAGTCCAAATATTCATTGCACATCTGTGCCAGGCAGATTATACATTAGCAATTCAAATCTGGCCTGTATACGGACAGTTCCTGAAAATGCGTCTGTTTGGGTGAGATGCCTTGTTGTCTGGGACGGATAATAAGGCAACTCGGTCTAATCTTGAAGAACAATCAACCCATCTTTCGAAGGTGACTGGCTGTGTGTGTTCTTGCCCTGGCAGCATTGGAACAATGGCCTCGTAATGCACTCGACTCAGCTGGCAATGAAGTCCCATCCTGATTAGTAGCCCTGGCTGATGTCAATCACCACGAGGTGCACCATTGTCCTCTGGTCCCCAACACAGTTTATTTACAGGAAAACAAAGGCTTTGGAAAGCTATGGCTGCTTCCCAGAGATTGCAAAATAGATTGAGCTGTCAAGCACACAAAGTAGATGAAGATTAATGAGTTGTGCAGACAATAAATATAAGGAGATGACCATGAATATGCTAATGGGCATTATCCATATACACCGTAATTGCTACCAAAATTAAAAGGTGGCATGAAGGAGATGGGTCATGAGGTGACAGGGAGATAATCTTGGATGCTTGAGGCACTCACCCCAGATAAGACCCTCTACAGGTTTCCTTTCCCCGATTAAACCATCCCAAAGCATCATTGTTCACTGGCTGTCTGAATAGGCTCTTTTTAAACAGGGATGTAAGAGGTCGGGTGAGGGAGGGGGGAGCTGGAAAAGTTACTTTAGGGAAAGGTGTAATTAGAATAAGAAAGGCGCTTATCAAAGGCAAGGAGTGATCAGCTGTCAGGTTCCCTCCCCATCCCCAGGGACAGAACTGATGAGGGATGTCACTTCAGACCCCTTTCCACCCCAGAGCCACAAGGATTATTATAACTATGAGAACGTAATTTAGATCACTTTTGGGAAGGAGTGAGTGTTTTGTTTTCAAGGTATTCTAACACTCCAGTGATTTTTTAAAAAACAAACATCATAGAGAAATTTGAAGAAAATAATGTTTAAAAGGAGATGACATTTTGTTTCCATGAATGATTTGATCTGAGAAAACTTATATCCTGTTGAACCCTGGCATGGCTGTGGCGTAACCGAGTTCCACCCAAGGTTGCAGCCTGTCGTTCTCTGATCCCGTTCACCTCCTCTCTTCCTTTCCACCCTCATGTCTGTGGGTGGCGGTGAAGTTAGCATAAGAGCATGCTCAAGTAATGCTGGAAAGCCATGAGTACGAGAAAGAGAAAGGTTTTCTTGTTTCATAGTTTCTCTACTCCGGAGGATCGGGGAACTTGGACCTTATCAGCCGGAAGCCTGTGGAGCATCACCTCCTGGTGGTAAGGACTCACCTTTGCTCCTTCAGGATAGAGACCAAACACATATTCTTGGCCTCCACCAGGTGAAAGGGAACAGAATGAAGCCAGGAGTTCAGAAAGAGGGCTGAAGGATAAAAATGAGGAAGCGGGGTCAGGAGAAAGAAGGGGTCCCAGAGACTACCTGAGGCTGACTCTATCTAGGCTGAAATCCATCTAACGGGAAAAAAGAAATTTGGCCTAAGTCTATGAAACAACCTCACAGAAAGGAATGGAAGAAAAAGGTGCCACCCTAAGTAAGTGTGCAAATGAGTGTCTGTAAAATGAAAGGCAAAGGAATGGCACATAAGCACTTCATTCTTGTTGACAAGATGTTCGCCATGCGGGAGAGCGTTAACAGTTCTGAAGCCACTATACACGTATACTGGAATTGAACAATTAATTATAAATGGACAGCAGGTAGTGGAAGGCAGCCTTCTCATTGTTAGACTGAGAGTTTACAGGCGAGCAGTGGGGCACAGCTTAGAATGATCAATGTGGGAATGGATTAAGTTGGAGATAGTACAAATTCATGTTTAACAATATAAACATGGATGGTTTCACGTAGAAACATGTATAGATATATGTGTATATGCAGGTTAGTGCACACGCACATATTTTGCCTTCCTGGCTGAAAGGGCCTAGAAAATGGCAACAACACAAAAGTAGCAACAATTGGTGTCTAATACTGTTCTCCAGTAAAAGGAACCAAGGCTCCTTAGGAAAATGGTTGAGTCTACGATGGCCCAGGAAATACACAAGAAACCAACCTGAGAGCATCTCAATCTTGGATTCCGAGCCACTAGGACTGTGAGGAAGTAAATGCCTGCTGTTTAAGCACCCCAGTCTGTGGCACGTTGTTATGGCAGCCAGAGCTGACTAATACAAACAGGTTTGCAGGAAGTTAGTCTTTAAGCGCTTGTCATGGTGTCCGTGGGATCTGTGAGGGAGATCATCATCATGCAGATACCACCTACTTTGAGCTGGGGCCCATTTCTTGCTTAGGTGTTCGTTGCTTACCTGGTGGTGGCTGTGCGTGGCAGAAGGTGCTGGGGAAGAGGGCAGAGTTCTGGCTTTGAAATCAGGCAACTCAGATTTCGAGTCTCTGCTCTACCACTTTCTAGGTGGAGACATTGGACAAGGTGACTTGCTGAGCCTCCGCTGTTCATGCTCCTCTTCTGCTCTCACACACCAGCTCTAGGGAGCACTTACCACTTTGCATGTGTTGACACACCCATGAGCCCACGGGACTGTGTCCTCCTCATTCATCTCTGGGCCCCTGGTTGGCACACAGCAAGCACTCAGAGATGTTTGCATATGTGTATTCATGAGGACGCTGACAGTTATGTGCCTTATCAAGCGCCTTCAGTTAATAAGAGTTGCTGACTAAAAAAACTTTTGTGGACCTGAAGCCAATGAGATATGGATTCAAACTGTTCTCCGCCACCTAGCAGGGTGACCCTGGAGCAAGTACTAACTATGCAGAGTCCTAGTTCTCTCTTCTGTAAAAGTGGGGCAATAATGAGGCAGACACTGTTAAATGGCTGCCCGATGTACGTTCCCAACTCCCTTCTCTTCTCAGCACTGCAGAGCCTAAAAAAAGCCAGACACTCATTTTCCAGCCTGCCTTGTGGTAGTAGAGGGCACACAACACATTTTAGGCTGAAGAGTACAGAGGGGTAAGTCTGCAGGGAGCTACTTGGAAAGACAGCTTTTCCCTAAAGAAAAGCACAGGAAAGGAAAGGATCTTACTGCCCAGCCTCTGCCCTGCTTCCTGCCTTCGACCACAGACCAGGGACCCAATAGCCATCTTGCCATCGTTAGGAACAAGTCCAACGAAGGACAGCAGAGCAGGAGGTTGGATCCTTGACGCAACCATCGAACAGCTGAATAAGTACAGCAGCACCCGCCGGCAGACGTCCTGTTAAGGAAAGGGTGAAGGTCCCCATGGGTCACATCACTGTGGGTTGGGTTTCTTCTTACTTGCAGCATAAAGCATCACAACCAATTAACTTGCTTCATAGGGTCCTCGTGAGGACTAATTAGAACGCTCCGTGTGCCTGGCATGCGGTGAGCACTCAATGAGTGGGAATTCACTGTTCTGACTGTGGACGATAGCTCTGTTGTTAGGGAGCTTGGTGCAGTTAGGAAGGCAAAAGGGCGGGCGTGAGGGGGAAGGGGTGAGGGAGGGAAGAGCTGAGGGAAGAGGGAGGGCACAGAGGATGTAGTGCGGAGGTGGACAAGCCCAGAACCACAGAACCGAGGGGAAATGAAAGAGAGGACGAGAGGAAGGGAGGGGGTGGGGAGAAAAGAGAAGGAGGAAAGAAGACAGAGAAGGGGAACCCTAATAATAACTGAAGCAGAAAGATAAAATAATCACAGTAAAAGAAGAACACAAAGAGTCAGGAGTTGACTGAAAGGAAGTAAAGCACAGTACTGTTTCTTGTACACCTAGACTTCTGGACTGAGACTCGTAACCACTATATTGCTCTGCAGAACTTTTATGAACATGTAACTATAATAAAGGGGAAAGGCCCCAGTGCATGGTAGACACTTAGTAAATATTTGCTGACTCGAATGGTTTCAGTTTGAAATCGGCAACTGTTGAAGGGTCCAAAGAACCTAATTGGCTGCAGCCCATTTCATCCTGTCTAAGTGGATATGACCCGTAGGATGAGAGCCTAAGCTCTTCTTGTTGGAAGGAGGATTCAAAAAGGGCCAGCTCTCGTTACAAGAGATGGTACTTGTTGTCACTTAGTAAGAAGGTGCAGGGCAAGCCCAGCAGAGCCTGGCGGCTTTCTTTTGAGAGGACTCGGCAGTGGAAGGGACACTGTGATGAATGGGGATGCCCTTGGCCACACTGACTGAAGGTCAGTTTGGCGCCAGGTAAATTAACAACGAGAGAATCAGAGCAGACTAAAAACAAACCAGCTTGAAAATATCCATTTTAGAGACATTTGAATACAGACAATATTAGATATAGAATTTTTATTAATTTTCTTAGTATATGGTGATGTAAGAGTATGTTCTTATTCCTAGGCGATTTATGCTGAGATATACAGGGATGGTGAGTCATGTCTGGAAATTACTGGCACATGGTTTTGTGAAATAATTTGAAAAGAAATGGAAAGCAGATCAATCAGATATTAGAAAATCTTAAAGAAGATAATAAACTTCTTAAACATGGTGACCTTGATTTATTCACTTTTGTGTCTCTTCAACCACTCCCCACCCAAATCCAGTCTCTACTCTGCCTGGCACATGGTGGACACTCGATGTGTTTGGTGAATTAATACTAAAAAATAAAATTCACTTTGGCTAACATTCGCATAACTAAGTAAAGATGTGGTTTCAAGCCATTTGCAAAGAAATACCCACAGCTAATTGCTTCCTTAGGTAAACATCATCTGCTTAAAATCATAATTGAACATCAACTTTTCCTTTCAGAGTCTAGTATCAAGCAAGAGCCTACTTGTCTTCTGTCCCAAGATGCTTCTTATTCCAAAGGAAATGTCCATTGTAGAAACAGAACGTGAAGACATGAAAAATGAAGTCAACCTCATCCTGAGATGACTATCTCGTTGTAGGTCTTTTTGTATAATAATAGTAACAGTAATAACAATGATTAAAAATAGTAGATATTACCACTCAGTGGGGGCTCACTATGCACCAAGCACATTTTAGTCCTCACAACAAGAATATGAGATACAGATGAAGAAATTGGGGCTCAGAGAAGGGATGGCACTTGCCCAGAACCACACAGCTAGTAAGTGTCAAACCAGAGTCAGACCCCCAGATCTGTTTACCCGCAAAGCCCAAACTTATAACATGGCTCTATACTCTCTTCCATGAATTTCTATCATTTTTTACAAAAACAAGAATCTAACACAGAGTCCCCTATTGTTGTATCATTATATTGCTTTCAGCTCGTGTTCATTTTCTGCTGCTGAACAAGTTACCACGAAATTAGTGGCTTAAAACAACATACGTTTACTCTCCAGTACCATGTCTTCATACTGTAGGGCATCCTGGGTTGGGGTCTCCCTGGGGGTGGCTGATTATCTCTGGTCTGAGGGTATCAGGATGATAACTGAAGACCTTCCCTAGACTGTGACTCCAAAGGCCTGAACTTTGTACCTTCTCTGCACTGATCTCTAACCTATATAAACCAAATAATTCTCGCAGAGTTGCTTTATACCCCACCAGGCATGCAAGAAGACCTAGATCTCTGTCTAAGAATCAGATATGCACCCAGGAGCACTCTCTCTGCCTGTGTCTCTAGTGCTCGCCCCCAGCCCCGTCCGTCTGGTGCAGCCTTACCTCTCCTGTGCCCTATAAGACATAGCACTGCACCAAAGGTGGATTCTTTGAGAAGTTTTAATAGCCTTTAACTCCCCCAAACTTAGCAAGTGGTTTCTCTACATACAGTTCCTCTCTGAGGTTTAACCCCAAGGTGGAATGGTGTATTTGTCAGCTATTGCCACACTAATGCTGCATAACAAACCGCTTCAAAACTCAGTCACTTTCAACAACAAGCATCTATTTTTTTCACTTCCAGGTTTGTGCTTTGGCTGAGGCAGCTCCACTTCCCACTGAAGAGCAGCTGGAGTTGGCTCCAGGCATGGATTGGACTCAGATTTGCTCCATGGGACTCCATATTCTCCTTGGCATCACAGCTGCCACAGACAAATTCTTCTCTGGAAACTCAAACACCAGAGAACATAAAAAACACATTGCCTCTTAAGGTCTTGGCTCCTCCATTTGCATCCCACTGGTATGAACAAGCCGTTTGTCCAAGTCCAATACCAGTGAGGCAGGAAAGAGGTTCTATCATTCTGTGTTCCTTGAGGTCCTAAGACGGAGGGGGAGAGCACGTTCAGGGTGAACGAGAGAATCAGAGGAGAGAGAACCTCTCTTTCCAGGAGCCTTGAGAAGACTTCATAGATGAAATGGCTTTCATTAGTGTTTAACTACCCCCCCCCCCAAAAAAAAAAAAAAAACCAGCAGTTGCTTACGAAATGGATCAAAAAGGAGCAACATTCCGGGCAGAAGTTGCAGGTTAAGGGACTAGGAAGTAGAGAGCATGTGTTGAGTCACAAAGGTCTGATGTGATGGGAAATGAGCCTGGAGAATTGTAGAAGCCAGGCTAAGGATTCTGAGGGTTGGACTTTGTTCTAGAAGCCGTGGGGAGTCCATGACAGGTTTTAAACCAGGAAGAGGCCTGACTGCTTTTGCACGGAGCTGACAAGCAGGAGGCCAATGTGGGGCTTCTCACTTCTAAAGCAATGCTCTTCCCACGAGGATCCCCACCGGACTTAAAGTCATTAAAGCTCCAAACACCAGCACATCTTCCTCTGCCCCCTCACGGTGGGCCTCATCGCTAGTTCCTCACCTTAATGGTGAAAGAATAAGGGTGAAGAGGCCACTTTCAATGATCCTAGAAAAGGAACTGCTCCATTTCACATGACCTACTTACAAAGCTTTGATGGCTGTAGACCATCGATATAAATGCCCAGTCTTTATCATTTATTTTAGTTGGTGACTAGGAATGTTTGAACAGCATCCAAATTTACGGTCAGAAAATATTCGTTTCTAAACACCGCAACCCTGTCCCCAAATCACCTCTTTAAATTCAGATTGTTTTCCCATTCCATCATTTGCAATCCGAGTTTTCATCACAGACAGATTTTTACAGGTCAGCCTTAGACCGGGGATTTATTTGTGCCCATAAAACCAATATTAATCGCAAACTATTTCTGATTCTTGGTTAACGCTCTTAAACGTCTTGCATCCCAGGGGACTCTTTGCCCTGTCACATGAAGATGATATTTCAAGATTTATATTTCCCCAAAGAAGCGAGGAGATCATAAAACCTAATGTATTCCGTGGTTTGGAATGATAATTTTGCAAAGAGGTGAGGGAATATTTCACTGTGGATCATTACAACATCCATGTAAGTTGTTAATATACTACTTACTACTTCCTTTTAAATATTCATCCAGCTCCTGTTTATGGGATGGCTCCTATGCCTGGTGTGGGATTTGGGTGGCATGTGTATTAGGGACAGGGGACTAGTGAGGACAAAGCTGTGGACAGCTCCCTGACTTGAGGTAGGAGGGCTGTGGATGGAGATAAAAGGGAAGAAGCTGTCAGAGGCAAAATGACTAGTCACGGGCAGTGGGCAGGAGACAGAGAGGGGAGAGCTTTGGCAAGGAGAAGGGGGCAGCTGGGTCCAGGCTGATGCTGGATGTGGCCACAGAGATGTCTGTCCCTGGACACTTGGCCAGCAGAGGCATGTGCAGAGCCTACGTGCAGCGAGGATGAGGAGGGGGGTAGGAAAAGAGGTATATGATGCAGGGAAGCTACCAGGATGGAGGATGATTCAATTTAACCAACCCTTTCTGTGTATCTCTCTCTTCCCTGGTCCTGTGTTTGCGTTGCTTCCAATCTAGTAGCAGAGCAGAGAAGCACACGGCAAAGTGTCTTCTTAGGGAGGCCCTTAGTAAGGAAACCTGGCAGCAAAGATGAAGAACCTTGAGTTCTGTCCCTTGGAGAAAATCTCAGAAAGCTTCTCAAGATGCTAAGGCATTTAAGAACAGCCTTTGAAACTAGGGTTCAGATCCCAGCACCTCCCTTCCTAACAGGTGATTTTGAACCTGGGTCTCTTCTCTGTGCCTCAACTCTCCCATCTGCAAAATGCAGATAAAAATATGACCCACCACCTTGGGAATGCAGATTGATGCAGCCACTGTGGAAAGCAGTACAGACTTACCTCAAAAAAAATTGTAACCCAGCAATTCTACTTCTGGAGATATATCTGAAGAAACCTGAAACACTAATTTGAAAGGATATATGCACCCCTATGTTCATTGCAGCATTATTTACAATCGCCAAGATATGGAAGCAGCCCAGGCGTCTAGGAGTAGATGAGTGGATAAAATAACCACAGGACATTTACACAATGGAATACTACTCGGCCATATAAAAAGGAAGGAAGTCTTAGCTTTCACAACAGCATGGATAGACTGGAGAACATTATGCTAAGTGAAATAAGCCTGTCAGAGAAAAATAAGCACCTATGATTTCACTCACATGGAGAATCTAATGAACAAAATAAACTAACAAGCAAGATAGAAACAGACTCATAGAGAGACTGACAGCTGTCAGAGGGGAGTGGGGTTGCAGGGCTGGGTGAAAAAGGTGAAGGGATTAAGCAAAAACACACAAACAAAACATAACCTCATGGACACAGACAACAGTATCATGACTACCAAGGGTATGGGGTGGGGGGAGGTATGAGGGAGTAAAGGGGGATAAATGGTGATGGAAGGAGACTTGACTTTGGGTGGTGAACACACAATACAATGTACAGATGATGCATTACAGAACTGTACCCCTGAAACCTATATATATAATCTTATTAACCGCTATCACCCCAATAAATTCAATAAAAAATTAAAAATAAGAAAAAATATGACCCGCCTCTTGAGATGAGGATGACGTAGAATAGTAGATGCACTGTACTTAGCAAAGAGCCTGGCACAGCGTGAAGCTCAGTAGATGCTGATCTTTGCTCCTATTCTAAGCGGTAATTGCCTTAGGGCGCTGATGTCAGGATTTATTAACCGGCCAGGAGGAGCTGGCTGGGAGGAGCCAGCCACATCTTTAGGAAAGGGGGTGATGGGATGCGGTCTTCATTGAAGAAGGGAGCCTGGAGGAGGGTAGGCTGGTGTCCTAGCTGGGACAGGGCAGCAGGCTCACTTCCTGACCAAGCGCAGCAGCAGTGGAAGGCTTATTTGAGACGAGGAAGAGCTGCACCTGTATAAAGCAAAGAGGAGCGCGGTAGAAATGGAGATCTTGGGAGAGCAGTGAGGGGGTAGGGGTGGTCCTGGTTCCACGTGGGGAATTTTTAGATGGATTCTCCCTTCCTACACTCCATAAACTTCAGTTTGCTTTAAATACGCACTAAAACTTAAAAGTCAGTGGAAGCATTGGAAGGTAAATATGGGCTACACAGGTTATGAGTGTTCCACTGGCTACAGGAGCTGCAGAAGGACCGTGTGGCGTTGAGGAGCTGCCCCAGCCCAGGCTGCTGGAGATTAGGACATCAGGAGCCAGACAATGGACCCCGGAGCCAGTATCAGGAAGGCAACTAGATGGATCCTTGATCCTCACTGCCAGCCTGTGTTCACCCTGATGTCTGGAGGGTTTAGAATTGATCGTTTTCCCCTGATGCACAGTGAGGGTAGGGCCACATGTGCATTCACCATAATGTTCTCCAGCCATGACTCAGCTGGGACACTTTGAGCGTACCACAGAGGTCAGGAACAGTCCAAGAGCAAGGTATTTCCTTGTTTAATAGAATCAGAATCAAGAAATTTTAGTGCCCATGTGGGCTACATGTGTATTAATTGAGACAAATGGGGAGGAGACAATGGTTAGAGATCATGTAGTCCAACCTGCCCATTCCACAGATGAGAAAATCAAGACCTAATGAACAAGAGGAATGTCCCACAGGTTCCCTGTGGATCAGGGGCTAATCTTGACCTTCTCTCCCACAGCTCCCCATATCAGTGATCTTTCTCTCTCATGTCAAAACAGCTCAGAGGACTCTGAAGTCTGGCAGATTCTGAAAAGGCAAAGTTGGAAGGGCACAGAGAAATCCTTCCTCCTGCCCATTGTACAGACAGCAAGACACACCTTGGGTCAAACCGTGAGGTGGTGTTGGAACCAGGGCTGGAGCTCTCATTCTGTGAACTGCAACCAGCCCTCTCCCAGCTTTCCCACCTTGCCTCCCTCTTGTCCTTGGGGTCTCAGATGTAAGGATGCTGCTCTGTGCCTGTGACTGCAGTGTGGCCACCTTCCATGACAAGAAGGCAGTCCCACCCCGAGAGCAGTGTGGGCTCCTTAGTCTCTGCCTCCTTCTCCAGACAGGAAGGATGCTGACAACAAACACCAGCAGAAGCGGCTTTGGTCAAAAGCTCCTGACTTCATGCATTCTGTCCCCCAATAAATTGAATTTTTATAAAATCTCTTGTCTTTACACACCATGTCCTTTAGAGTTCCTTCATCTCCTTGTCTCATTTAAACCTCATGACCACTGATAAGATAGGACTGAAAGCAGTATCATTTACAGGTGGGGACCCTGAAGGGCGAGGTAGGGGGCGGGGAGGGGCGGTACACATAGCCTCTGAGCATCAGAGCTGGACAGTTCTCTTCACTTCCCAGATCAAGTGTCCTTGTACCCAAGGAGCCATCTTTAAACAAGACTGCTTGCTAGGATTGCAAGATGACACTTCAAAGGCTTTAAAAGCTCTGTAACTGGGGGTAATTCTCTTCATCTTTCCTTTAAAAACTTGTCTTCTACAACTTCCCAGATCTTCCATGCACGTGTCAGGACTGTCGCTATAGGAATATCCGATTGTGGGCGACCATCGCCCTCTGGTGGCCAATGAACAAAGTGCGTTATAGGTTTAACTCCCAGAACAAAGACCGGGCAGGTCTCCAGGCCCCTGTCACCGGCTAAGATAGTGACAGTTCTTTATTCTGGGGACCCAGACTGACTGGCTCGACTGACCAATGAGATGTACATCATCTCAGGAAAGAGCTATTGAGAACTTTGCTGAGCGGCTGTGTCTAAGGGTCTGAGGTAAAATTTTAACTTGGTCGGTTGCGATGGCAGACATAATTGTCTGAGTTGCTCCAGGGCCCACGAAGCTGATGCATGAGTATCCGTTCTCCCTCACAACCCACCCCAGTCCATCCCTCAGCTGTCACTGAAATCCAACCTCAAGGCTCAACTCTCACCCCCTCCTGCAGGAAGCCTTGTCTGCTCCCTATGGCCCTCCCGCAGCTGGTGACAGCTGTGTGCCCTGGCTTGTGGCCCCATGTCAAAACGAGCCAGGACTGTGGGTGAGATCTGCTCAACTTGTAAATTTCTAAAGGCGGGCGCCAGTCTGTTCAGGTCCTAAATAAGGCCAGGCCCAGCCCAGATCCAGTGAGTAAGGGGATGAGTTTGTTGTATCAGAGAACATTTCAGCTCACCCATTGTCTCGCAGGCCCGCAGTGGACCCAACAGAGGAACAAGGCTCCTCCAGGTAAACACAGGCTTTGTAGGTGCCATACCCGTCAGTGCTTTGCTACAGGTTCAAGGGTGAGGCCAGAGAAAGAACTTCTGGGTAGCGTGGGGTGGAGTGAACATGCAGCCTATAAGGCTTGTCTCCTCGCCAACTTTTGCAGCCTTCACTTCCCCCAGGAGTCCCCAAGGTGGCACCTGTTTGGCATGTGTCCTCCCAGCAAGCCTCAGGGAGGAGTGAGTCAGTGGACCTGGGATTGATTCTGGGACATCATCTCGGCACCTCTACTTTCTCATCTGTGCAATAGGAGCAAATAATATTGATGAACAGTTCTCAATCATAAAATGATACAACTGATAAAATCCTGTTTGTACCATGGCCTGTCTTTCTAGTCATTTCTGGGTTCTGAGCCGGCTGGGTAGGTGTTTCCTACCAAGTCAGTCATTCAGTCGCTGCTGCAACAACAGGATAGTGGCTCTGAGTCTGGGCGCTGGAGCCAGACGGCCTGAGTTTGAGGTCTTGCTCTGACACTTACCAACTCTAGCACCATATACATCTGATCTAATTTCCATGTCTGAACAGCCCTTCTAGAAAAGGGAATGAGGGCTGCACTCACATCAAAGAAGTATTGATTGTGCCTGGTGAATCACTGAACACATATAAAGACAGGAGAACAGGAACTAGCTCTTAGGAAATGCTCAGAAAAGCGAGCTCTTCCTGCATTATTATGTCGAAGCTGCTTGTCCTAAAGTTGGCTCCACCTGGACGGGTGTATCTCAAAGATGGAACTGAGCTGCCTTTTATATAAAAATTGATCTTCCTAAGGCACATGCTTGGTATAAACTTCTTTACCTTGTGGTCAACATACTGTTGCTGTGAGAGAGAAAATAAAATATGCCTTAAAGATATCTGTTGCTTTAATGCGTATGGAATTAATTAATAAGTTCTAATTTTTTCTGCATAGATTTGCACTGCATGCATGGATTTGTAAATGAGGAAGAGAGAACATGCAAAAAAAATGCTGGGTGTGACCTCCAACCTGTGACTGCACCAAGCAGAGGCCAGTGGCAGATATGGGAGCCATACATCTACTGAGAGCCCTGAAGACCTTCGTGCCAACCCAGGACCATTGAATATTTTCATTAATGACTTGAAGGATGGAATTGAGACCCAGCTAATCAGATCTCTGCATGAAACAAAGCTGGAAGGGATTGTAGCTACTTTGGAGGACAAGGATAAAATACAATCCAACCTTGACAAATTGTAGAAATGGGCCTAAATCAATAAAGAGGATGGCAATAAAGATAAATGTGAGCCGCTCTGAACAGGGTTGAGCAAATTACCCAGGTACCAAATGGTGAGGAGAGGAATGAGTTTTGAGGAGGCTGGGAGGAGCTCCCTGGATGTAAATTCATCAAGTATTTGTAGTGTGGAGGCTCAGCTCTGTCACATGGTGGATCTCAGACTTTAGGGAGTATAAGAATAACTCAGAGAGCTTGGGAAAATGCATGTTTCCAGGCCACAGGTCCAAGATTGTGAGTGAGTTGGTCTGGAAAGGGCAGTGCTTTGAGAGTTAAGCACTTAGCAGGTAAGGAAGCAGCCTCTGACCACACCACTATTTCCCAAACGTTTACTCTGGAACACTGATTCCATGGGGAGCTGCACAAGAATTAACTTCTACAGTCAGGCAAGCTTGGGAATGCTCCCTTTCAGAAGAAAAAAAAGTCATGAGGAAAGGGAGCATATTCATGACTTCCACATTCTCTGCAATGAAATAAACATCTGAACTTGGTTTAATTCCAAATTTGTTGACCAGGCATCCAGTTCTTCATGTACATCCAGCAACATCTTATGGAATACACTTGAGAAACTGATCCCACCTGACCCCCTTCCTCAGCAAATGCTCCAGGATTTCTCAGTTCCTCTCACTGACCTGTGCTCAAACTTATCCAAAGGCAGGAATTTGAAATCATCTTAAATGCGGCTCTGTCTCCTCGACTCCCCTGGGTCTGAACTCCCCTCTAACAGCTAAAGAGAAGGTGGAAGCAAATTCGCTTGAGCGTCCCAGCTTAGGTTTTCTCTTGCTTAGTAACCATGTACCATGTACCCCAGCTTGGGGAGGGGAGGGAGAGGGTTTTCCCTTCTTTGCTCACTGCTCTATTCTCTCCTTTCCCTTAGTAACAGAATCCCCTTGTGTTGTTGAATGTGGCCCTGGGCCCCATTACAAAACCTCATTCCTCAGCCTCTTTTGCAGAGGAGGAGGTTAGTCAGAAATACATGGAAGTCATTGGGGGAATTTCTGGGGAATTACTTTAAATGGGGCTGACCCATTCGGAAGGCACCTTTTTGTCTCTTCCCCACTTCCTTCTTCCTAGAAGGAGCTCTGCAGCCATCTTGGGTCAGGAGGCAACCTTGCAGGTGTGAACCATTCACTGGGGAGGGCAGAGCAGAAGGATTTTGATGGCACTGTGAAGCCACTGGAGCAACCCTGCACTGCCCGAAAGAAAAGTGTGCACCCTATTTTGTTAAAGCTCTTGTCTTTTTCAAGCCTCTTTCATCAACCATTGAATGATATTTTGATCTTATACAGAGCAGAACCAGCAAAGTCTCAGCCGTGCTGGGCTCCTGTCCTGGCCATGTCCCCTGCATGTCCTTGCTATGCTTCATGCGTGCATATGCGTGCATGCTCTGATGCCCTCTTTGACGTAAAACAGTTACGTGGCTTGAGCGCAGCACAGATCCCATGCAGCCACACTTGGGCCTCTGCCTGCCTCCTTCTCTTGTTCCTTTTATTAGAATTGACTCTAGAATGGAATGAACTCAGAATGACATTTTTGAGAGCCCTCCATCCCTCTAGAAGGGACTTCCCTTTTGGAATCTCAGTCTTTAGACCGTTATTTTTTTCTCTCTCTCTCTAAAGTTCTGTAATCTACATTCTTGTCCGAAACCAGTGAGGGACTCCTGAGAAGAAGTGGGTTGAATGGAAACTCCATCTCAAGAACTTCCTTTAAATCATCGACGAGATTTGCTGAAAAGGAAAGAAAAATCATGCAATTGCACAGAAAAGCAAGTAATGAACTTCATCAAGAGTCAGAAGGATCCATGTGATTCACTTCCGTGACGGATCAAAGGACAGAAGAGTCTCCTCCCTCCACAGCTGTCCCCCCTCCCATTGGCCACCTCCCAGCTCCAGGGGCCCTTGGAGATTTGGTCTGCGCCCCTCCACTCTGTTAGCTTTCCCTCCATGCCTGGAGCAGGCCCTCATTGTGCCGCTTCGGTGCCTGCCAAAGGAGAAACAGGTCCACTGGAGTTTCTTTCTGCTTCTGGCCCTGTGGTCTCAGAAGCAACACAAAGGTATTTGAACTATTCCTCTTCTGCTCTCTGACAGGGACCTTTTTTTGCAAGGAACTTTTTTCCATGTTCAAACCTCGTGAGGCTGTTACATTCTCTGTGAGATTCAAATGGGCGGCTCTCCCAGCAGAAGGAAGGGGTGTCCACCAAATGCCTGCCCGCCGAGTGGTGCGCATTCATCACAGTTATTGTCACTTGGGCCCCTCCTCATCCCCTTCCTCATCTCTGAACCGGCCTCACTCACTTTGCGGCAAGACCTCCGTAGGTTTTCACGGATGCACATAATACAAACCTGCTCAAAGCAACTATTTGTTGCCAATAATACAGGTGGCATGTATGTGTCTTAAAACGAGCAGAAGCCACGTGTCATGCATATCCCGATCAACGCCAGTGCCTCCTGGTGAATGAATGAACAAATGAATGAATGCTGAATAAATATGGGACAAATTGAATATTTATAAACATGCACAAACTGTGTTACTCCCATAGGGAAGAAGTTTAAGGTGAAACTCACAAGGTTTCACTTTGAGAATAATTGGACTCTTGCTCCCTGATACTCTAAACAAAAACTACACTATTCCTTCCTGAATAGCTCCCAGATGATATCCTCTCCTTGTAAAGAAAACTGTTCCCCTGAAAACTTCCTGAAATAGAAGAGATGGGTGTCTGTAAAATGTCAAGTCAGTTTTTCAGTGTACTCACTGGGCCGCTGACCGGATGCCTTGAGTTTCATCTTCTGCATCCCTTGGCCAAACACACCAGCCAGTGCTCAATTCTCCGATTGACTGGATGGCTCAGGGAACAAACCCTCAAATCTGATTACAGGAAAATTCATTACTTGAAGTCCTCCCTTAGGGTTCAGAGCTCATAAAAGAAACCTCCAGAGGCCCCTGCTTAGGGGAAGAGAGGCCCTCTGCTGCAGAGGGGCAATAATTAACCTGAACTAATGATGGCGAAGCCCCAGGTCGGCCTTCCCAGATCAAGGCTGCCTCCTGACAAGCTGGTTTTCAGAGGAAGAGCTTTTCACTCAAACACGAAGGGACCAACAGTCAGCAGATTTTAACATAAAAGAGCCTGACTGAAATAGCACCCTCTACAGGGCAAAGAGGGAACTGCCGGGGAGGTTCCGCATGGGGGCCCAACGAAGTGAATGCGCAGTGAGTGCTGCTTCCCCTGGAACCAGCTCACAGGGCTCTCAAGGCTTTTGAAACACATACAACCACAGATGTTAACACATAAAGACAAACGGCAAGCTACGAAAGCTACATTTGATTTAACATATTAAAAGATGGCATGGAAAGATAAGGGGAAAAAAGGAATGCTCCAAAAGAAAAAAGAGTAAGTTATAAGGAACAATGGTCAACACAAACAACATGGTTTTTGAAATGTTCTACTTCACTCTATAATAATAATAATAATAAATCAAATGAGAGAACGTTTTGTCTTGTGAGTTGGGTAGTTTTCTCTGTTCGTGCTAACGCTTCTGTTCATAAGGGTGGTGAACTGGGCCCTTTCATACACTGTGGGTGGGAATAAATAATGCAACTTTGAAAGACAATTGGTTAAAGATAAAAGTCTGAAAATATGCATATTTTTTAACCCTTTGACTTAAGAACTTTATCCTCAGGGCAGTGGTTCTCAAGCTGAGGCCAGGTTGCCACCCAGGGGACATTTGGCAATTTGGAGATATTGACTGACAGGGTGTTGGGGGCGGGGCATGCCTGGCAACCAGTGAGTGGAGGCCAGGGATGCTGCCAAGCATCCTCAATGCACAGGACAGCCCTCCAGAATAAGAATTGTATTGGTCCGACACATCAATAGTGTCACTGTTGAGAAATCCTGCCTTAGGGGAAAAAGTTGGGTAAGTACACCGGGATATGGGTGCAAAGACTTTCTGTGCAGCATTGTATAAAGGGTTTCAGAATTTAAAACAGTGCACATCCATAGGGGAACAAAATAAATCACACCCCATCCTACCCTAGAATATCATCAAGCCACCAAAAAGTACACAAGTCTGTGTCCCTTGACAAGGAAATACATTCACCATGTAGTGCTAGGTGAGAGTATCTGGTTTCACAATCACATGCCTACCATGATAAGGCTTTTTGTGTGCACATACATATAGAAAAAACATCTGAACACTTTTAACTACCATATCACATATTTGACACTGATTTTCTTTAGGTGGAAACATGATAGGTAATGTTAATTGTTTATTCTTAGCTTAGCAGTGTTTTCTATTTTCCTCCCAACAGCAGGGCTAATGCAGGGCTATTGGGGACCCTGTAGTGTACTGTTTAAGACTAGAGCCAGGCACCGAGTGGTCTGGCTCTGTCCTTTCCAGCAATATGAAAACAGAAAGCTCTGGCACCAGTGAGCCTGTATTCCCACATGCCACCAAGCACCTGGGGCTGCCCTCTTAGGTTAACCCCAAGCCCCATAAAGCCACCTGATGGCATGATGTCAACAGTTTCCTTTTCTCTTCCTGGAAATCACACCAAAGCAACAATTTTTATTGGAAGGGCTGCCCAAAGCAGTGGGGATAAAGCAGGAGTCCAAACAAGTGGAGAGGCTAAGCCCCCAAACGTAACTCTGAAAACTGAGGGCCACCCCATGACGTGCAAAACTGGAGCAGCTGGTTTATAGCAGTGGGAAAGGAGGGTTATGGGCTAACCTGAGGACATCTTCTGCACACTGTTTGGTTTTAAGAAGCAAGAGTAGATGGGGCTAGATGAGAGACCACCCAAATTAGCCATGTTTGCAGAAAGCAGTCTTCCTCTGAAGCAACTAAGAAGCATTAATTTGCATGACAAAAACAAGCACCACCTCCACAAAACATCAAAGAAAAAGCAGCTTCTCCACTGGCTTGGGAGCATCAAAGGCTAAACAAACTCATGTACAACACCTTGAATCGTTTTTTAAAAAAACACTGGGCTGGGTGTTAGGTACCTGAGGTGGCTAAGAGACGACCGGGAGGCAGAAAAGTCTAATTAAGGGCTTTTAGTAGAAGGGAGACACTGCGATCAGGCAGGCTGAGTCTGAACAGACTGCAGCCCCAAGGAAGAGGTAGAAGGATTTTTAAGGGTATGGATCAGACACCCAGGGGGCATGAGTCACCCTGCTGATTGGTTCCAGATGTCCAGGGTGTAGGTGTTTGAGAAACAACAATGTCCTCTGATCAGGAATGGCTGCCAGGTTACTTATGATCCTTGTTTCTGGGAAATGCTGAAGGGAGAGAGGAAGAGGCAATGGGGCATAATCCTCTTTGTTTCAGCAGCACAGGGAGTGGCTCGAGTCCTCCAAATCCCAGTACATCAGGTGGTAGGCAAAATGGCGGTCTCTGGCCCTAAGACTAGGGACATAGTGGGGGAGCTATCAGACATGATTCCTGCCTCTGCAGAGCTGACGATTTGGTGGGGGAACCAGAAAATGGTCAAACAGTTCCACAATTTGCAAATGCAATAAGGTGGATAAGAGCTTGGACATTGAAGGTAGATAAACCCAGGATCTAGCCCCTACTCCTCGAAGACTCTTTGCTCATCTGCCAAGTGCAGAGGTATGATAGCACCTACCTTGTAGGGTTGTTGTGGGGTTTCCCAAAGACATCACATGCAGGTACTTAGCACAGTGTCCCGCACAAAGTAGGTGCTCCTTAGGTGTTTGCTATTGTTGTTATTAATACAACTGACATTACCCAGAGCAGCACCAGTAATAAGAGGATGATGAAGGGAAAACAGAAGTTCTAAGAACCCACAGTGGGGTGGGGATGGGGGTCTCATTGAGAGGTGGATCATGAAAGCGTCTCTGGGGAAGAGCTAGAGAAAACACCAAAAAATGTAAGTGTCCAGGAATTTACAAAAATCTCAGAGGATTTGGATCCTGCCAGTGCATGGCACTGGTATTATAGCTGAGCTTAGCTGGATCTCAGGGGCCAAGAGACCCCTTGCTGCCACCTGAGCCCATTCTGATGCAGAGGGCCCCCTCCTCCACCCCATTCTGCCTCTGCTGACAGCAGGTGTGAGCAGCCTGGCAGGAGCTAATGAAATATTTACTGAAAAGATTAGCTTGTCAGTGGAGCCTGGACAGATGGCTATTGATCCCCTGCTGTCTGTCATCCCTATTCCATCTGAGACTAGGTGTGGGAGCAAGTTCCCTGTGACCCAGAACTCAGGATGAGGGCTCAGGCTTCAGGCACAGTGGCACACAGGAAGAGATGTTGGCAATGTGAGAAAGTCTCTTAGGTCTGAGGTGTGGTCAGACTGGTCCCCAAGTACATAAATTCCCCCCACCTCTGCTCTCGTGGATTGTTCAGCTGTGGAATCATGGAAAGAGCAAAAGAAATATCAGACTGAAGTTCAAATCCAGCCTTTATGATTGTGTGGCCTTAGACTCTGGGAGACTTAATTTTTCTCTTCTGTAAAATGGGGACAATATGTACTTCATGGACGTGTTTAAAGACAAACCAGGAAGTGGGTATCAAAGTTCTAAGAACCAATACTGTTGAAGGGATATTTGATTTTTTTTAAATGAGAAACTTGAGGCCAAGGTAAGAGCTCTTGTCCTAGTCCATGAAGTTTTCCGAGGTATAATATAATCCCAGTTGGTGGTCTTGAGGAATCTGGCCTGTAGGATGTTCTAAAAAGTGTGACCTTTGACATGTGGGCAACACTGAGCCACTGACGAGTGTGACATGATAACATATGAGTTTAGCAAAATCACTCTGGCTGTAGGGAGGTAAGACTGCAATTTGTCACAGCTAATGTAATGGCAGTGGGAAGACAGAGACTCCTTGGAGATTGAATGTGTGGGGCTGAATGATTAACTGATTGATTGGACATGAGAGATGGGGGGAGGGATAACTCCTGTGAGCATGGCAATACTTCCAATGAGATGGAAAGTCCTAGGGGAGCAGCAGACAAGGGGAGGAAAATGAGCTCATTTAGAACGTGGTGAGTGTGCGATGCCTGTAAGACTCCCAGGTGAGATGTCAACCCGGGGGCTGGACATGGACTGGATGCTCAGGAGTCAGATCTGGGCTCAATATAGAGTCAAGAGCCATCTTCTTCTTCTTCTCCATCATCATCATCATCATCATCATAATCATCTAGTTGGTAATGGAAGCCACCAGAGTGGCTGGGGATGCCCACGGAGAAGGCACGAGGACCAAAGAAGGGGCTGAGGGAACAGGCAGAAAGAGATGCCCACCTGCAAAAGGAAGAGAGGTTTCTCAGAAGCCAAGGGAGAAGGAGTGTCAGGAAGGAGGGAGAGAGTGATCCATAGAAAATTTCGCAAAAAATAAATAAATAAATAATTTAAAAAAAAACCCAAATCAAAACCATAATTCCTGGACTTAGTAACAAAGAGGCAGTTTTGAACTTAGGCGCATGTGAGAGCAGGTGGGAGATGAGGATACGCAATGGGTCAAGATGGCCGTTTTGAGAAGCGGGCCACCAGGATGGAGGTGGGTGCTGCAGCTGGAGCGCTCTGGGGGAGGTCAGGGCCATTCTAGGATGGAGTCACATGAGAGTATTCCAGCGGAAGGGAGGCATCCAGGAGAGTGAAAGTGTCAAGTCAGAAAGGAGAGAGAGAAGAGCAAGATCCCTAAGAGGGCACAGCTCAGAGCCCAGGTTGGGTGCTCAGGGCACCTCTACAACTAAGGGGCAGCCCAGGGACAGGGAGGCTGAGCCTCAGCACGGAGGAAGGGAAGGCAGGCAGCACCCACTGATGGTCTGTATTATCTTGGGGAAGGAGGTGATCAGGACCAGGATGGACCAGTTAGGGCCTAAAGCCAAGTCAGGAAGCAGTATCACAGTCACTGGAATGGAAGGGAGAGAGGCGGCCTGGGCCTCGTGAAAGGACTGCAGGCAGGTGGAGGCCCAGCGCACGTGACAGAGCTGCCTCCTGACCCTGTGACCTGGGCATCGCTCTTCCTTCTTCTCAGCTTCAGTTTCCCATATAGACAACACGATTATTTCCAGGGATCTCTAAGGACCCCAGTCCGTGAGGACTTCTTCAAAGCGCAGTTTTACTTAGTGTGCTTTTTATAACCTGAAGTGCTGGGGCAAGGGCTGGGGGACAGGGGGAGCGAGAGTGGGTGGAGTTCAGGAACACAAGGTGAAGTTAACAGCCAGCCTCTCAACAAGATCTGAATGCACAGTGTTTCCTGTTAATTAATGGCTTCTTTTGAGGTTATTAAGTTAGACTGGGTAGGTGTGTGGCCTTTCTTTCTACTGCCCTTCCAATTAACAGGCACTTTGCTTGGTAAATGTTAATTTAGAGTAATTGGGCGTTTGGAAGAGGGAAGTGCAGGCAGGGGAAAACAATGATCCCTTGACTGTAGGTTAATTGCTAGTAAGTGTTGTTCCCGCAGCCCTGGTTGCTGATGATTAATGGCCTCGCCAGGCTGAAACCCCAGAGGGTTGGCAGAGGCCTCGGCAGGCTTAACCCCTCGGTGACTGAGATAAAGGCAGAGAAAAGTCACAGTGGGTCTTGGTGGATTATGAGCAAGGCTTGTGGTGGGCTCCTGTCCTGTGAAACAGGCCAGTGGGATCTCTTCCCACTACATGTTATGAGAATCAGGTATCCATCAGGATAATGATGGCAAAAATGCTTCATTCCACGGATACAAAGAATAGCTAAATGGACCAGTGATTATCTGTTCTCCGTCAATCACTTTCAGCTCAGTTAACCTGTACCAGTCAGCTGGATGTGTCAAATTGGCCAGGCTACAATCCCCAGGTACTCAAATGCTAATCTAAGTATTGCTGTGCAGGTATTGCGTAGATGTGGTTCAAGTTTATAATTAGTTTGAGGGGGACTCAAGAGTTGGAAAATTTTAGTTTAGGTAATAGCTAATAAGCTTAGTGATCAATGTATGTAAAAAGCTGTTGTTTCAGGAACTGGAGATGTGACCCACCTTGACTCCAGGAAACCATAGCAGTTCCACCTTTGTGTCTCAGGGGGACCGCAGGCAATCAGGATGGAATCCAAGCTATTGTGCTCCAGGGTGAGATGTCTGCTGCCCAGGGCACAGATGAAGGGATGCTGCAGCTTTTATCTGATTAACTTTTTCCCTGAATTCCAAACCCCTTACCTACACTTTTCTTCCCGTTGTAAAAATGGTGGGTTTAAAATGGAATTTAAGACGGTTGGTTAGGGCACATAACCTGCCATCTTATCAGATCACTGGCCATCTGAATAAAACACCCATAAAGATTCAGTGCCCGTCTCTGCTTATTGGGTCAAGTAGTGACAGGCAGCATGAACGCCGGCTTTTCTGATTTCAAGCTGACTCTGAGTAAGAGAAATTATCCTAGGTAATCTGAGTGGCACTGATTCGAATAAGTTGAAAAGCTTTAAGAGTGAAGTTGAGGTTTCCCTGAATAAATAAATTCCACAGTGAGGAAAATTTGGAAGACACAAACTTCACGATACTCTGGTGGCCAAGACCCTTCCCCCCCCCCCCCCCCCCCCCCAGGAAGCAGTCCCAGAGCCCCTCAGCTTCTTTCTATTTGCTCTGAGACTGGTCCCAACCACCTTACACACAAGCCTCCCCTCCCTCCACCAACCTAGGTGGATTCCTGGCTCCTCTCTTCTTTTTGGGAAGGGCAGAGAGTTCAAAGGAGATGCTGTCCAATCCCCAGTGCTTTCTCTCACAAGATCAGTTCAGGGCACTGGAACCCACCCTGGGGACATGGCAGTGGGGGAGGGGAAGAGAGGCAGAGAGAAGAGAGACCATTCAAAAAGGCCTTCAACAATCAGCTGTATTCTTCAGCTGAGATACCTACTTTCAGGGAGTCCATAGTTAGCACAGGACTATGGGCGCACTGCACAGCCACCGGAAGCAATTCCCGGCGTGTAGAGACCCCAGAAAGATAAAAGATGGGAAAGGAATGAATTTACCAGACCTTCTCACAAGGAGATTAGGCAGCGTGGCTGTAGCATTTCAATAAATCTCTTTAGGTGGGGAGAATTGAATCCTTTGAGGGACTTGCTTGAGTAAGACACTGTCTCAGGTGGAGCGAGTTGGCTTTCGTTTTTCTGAAGGGGTAGAGGCAGAGCTCAATTTGTCAGCACAGAAGAGAAGCTGAGCTGAGAGCCGCCACCAGCAACCCTCCTTCTCCAACAGAGCCTAGCCTCTTCTTTAGAGAGGAGCTGTTCAGCACAGCACCGTTTAGGTAAAAACGGAGAGGGGGCTACAATATGTATGTGTGTGTTTTCATGTGTATGTGTATGTGAATGTGTTACAGAGTGGGGGTATCCAAAAACCCCCAGAGCCTGCAGGTTGGGGATGGGGAAAAGGGAACAGCTTTTAAGATGCCTTTGCATGATATGGCTAGAAGCTTAGTATCTCAGTTATGCAAATGGCTTTGGTTCTTCCAAAGCCCCAAGAAGATGGGAGGAGTTTTGACCATGGAATGGTGCAGAAAGAGCATACAGAGCCTGCGCAAGGTTCTGTGAATGGTCAGAACTGGTTACCGTGCCCACTGCCTCAGAGGACGCAGTCAGGGGTTTAAAAATAGGCAGAAGACATTTTAGCTTAGCTGGGATCTCCATGGGGTTTTGAGAAGGGAGAATACCATGGGGCTTTGAAAGGGCAAAGGGAGAACCATGCATGATCCAGTGCAACATGGCATATGTTTTCCTGGACTGTTATATGAGGGCTGATGAGATCGTACTCCAGATCCTGAAAGAGGTAGTTGAAATAGATAAGGGATGGGGAACTTCTGTGCATGTTTTTGGCTTCTAGCCTTTTGGGGAGCAAGGGAAGTGCTGGGTCCTGTGGAAGAATAGGGCTCTGGGCTGAAGTGCTCACTGTCCTCCCCAGCTTGTAATATTGCAAATAAAGACCTGTTTTCCTCAACACTAGTTGTTGGGTTTTACACAAGGCGCCATGTGAAAGAACTCCCTTCCGCTCTGTAACAAATGCTCTCATGCATGTACCTATGTGTTTGTTCATCTATGCAAGAAAAATCCCTGCAAGGATCCAGTAATATGTTCTCATTAGTTACCTCCAGGGAAGAGGACTGAGTAGCCCAGAGATTATATCAGGTGGAGACCAGATAGGCTGCCATAAGAAGTGACCGCAGGATACAAGGCTTTAAACAAGGTAGCATTTCATCTCTCTCTCACATGCCAGGACTGGTATAATGGCGACAAAGTGGCAGGGACCCAGGTTCCTTCTGTTTTGTTGCTCAGCCGTCCCTACAGGGTTGCCCTCCTCAGGACGGACAAGGATGCCCCCCCTCCCTTCCCCGATTCCCTGCAACTGCACTCCAGCCAATAGGTAAGGGGAAACCCAGGAAGCAGAGGCTCATCCTTGCCCTTTAAGTGCTGAGCAGGCCGCCTCTGCTCACCTACCATTGGCCAGAATGCAATCACTTGGCCACACCTGGGAAGTGTCCTCCTTAGCCAAGCAGTCAGGAGCCCAGTTAAAATTTGGGGCTTTTTAAAGGAAGAACAGGAGAATAGAGATAAGAGGACAATTAGTAGTATTTATCTGAAATAGAATGAAAGGGATAGTTTCACTTTATCGCTCTGTCTTATACCTTTTAAACCACATGAATTAAGAAAAATATTTTAAACTTAAAAATATACTGTATTGGAAGTCAGAAACTGAGCACATACATCCACCTCTCCACTATACCACAGGCCCATTAGAATAAAATATAAGGTTTTAAAATATATATATACTTAAATTATATAGTGCTAGAAAACCAGAGAAGGGGCCAGCAGACCAGAAAGTCTGAGAAAATAGGGGAAGCCAGAAAGTAGATGGGATCAGATTGAGAAAGACCAAAGGTAAACCACAGCCCCAAATACCAGCCCTAAGAACTTCTCTTCTCAAGGTAACTCCAGAAAAACTGCAAACCCAGTGCCAAGTAACAGAAAGCAAGTATAGGCCACAGGGCAATCATCAGAATAATCGAGCAAAGAGTATTTGCGTATTCACAGTGACTGGGCCCGTGGGGCTCCCACCTTTTCCCTCCTCCTACCCCTTAGAATACCCTCAACCCATAAGAAGCACCTTTGCCTAGGACCCATAATTATTTTCCACAAAATATGGGTAATCTCTCTAGGAAGGGATCCTAATATGGATGTTGAAACTCAAGAGAGAAGTCAAATAGAAACTCAAAATTGCTCTAGACATTTATGCCAGACATATAGGGAGAAGGGGAAGGGGGGATGGCTTTGCTCAAGGGGAAAGCATAGTATAGTGCTCTCATTCGTTACTTAAGCCTCTCCTCACATCCACAAGTGGCAGGTGTAGGTGGGCATCCCCAGGCTGCAATCCAGAGGTGAGCCTGCTAACATGGCCCCACAGCCTATAGGAGCTTGTAGCCAGCCCTTCCCTCTTAAAGGGGGACGTCCGTCTCTCAGAGAAACAGGACTTACTAGCTATCTAGACATATTAATCCAGTCCTTCACTTATGAAAGTGGATGAATGGCCCTCCGTGGCCATACATTTGAGGGAAACCAATAGCATGAAAGAGGTAAACAAAGATAAATAAATAAAAAGAGCCATCCAGGAAAAACAGGACACAGTAGGAAATATTCAAGAAGAAAACTGAGTATCTTTGGAGAGATTTGAGAGGATGTTTAGCCTCTGAAACGAGGGCTAACTGCCATTGAAAAGGGAACCATCATGAATTAATTTCAAGAAATCAAGAAATCATTTCTGGGAATTTTAAATGACTGTCAAAATTAAAAGAAAAAATTCAGCAAACCGAAGGAATAATAGAATGGCCAAGACTAAAAACCAGACTTGTTATCTGGAAGTCAACAAAACATCCTGAAACACAGGGAAACCACAAAGCAGTGAAAAAGGAAAGAAAAGTCCAGAGACAGAGGAAAGTTCCAAGAGGCCCACACCCATCCCTTCCACAGGAGTTTGAGGAAGAACAAAGAGAGGGGGTTAGAAACTTTTTCTAAGCTAGGGGAAAACGAACATCTTCAGATAAGCCCACCAGGTACCAGGCAGGATAAATAAAAACAAGACCCAAACCTAGACACTTGTAGAGATTGCAGAACCCCAGGAACAATGAGACTCTTAAGAAGCTTCCAGAAAGAAAGAAAAAAAAAAAGGTCAACTACAAAGTAATGAGAATCTGACTGACATGACTTCCCAGCAGAAGTCCTTTTAAACCATGCCTTTAAAATTCCAACCACCTAATCTGGAATAAGAATTTGAGGCTAAATTATACTCCAGGCCAAACCAGCAATCAGTAAAGGGGAAGATATTTTCGGCTATGCGGAGAAAGCCGTGCGCTCCAATTTACAAATGTACTTGAGCAGAGCCAAAGGAACCTAAGAATGAGATTTCAAGGAACATGAAATTAAAACAAACAAATAAGGAACAGTGATAGCAGGATAAAAGTGAGGAAAATAAAAACAAAATTGAAAGATAGCTTTGGACCATGACGATTGTGGGCTAGGGTTAAGGACGTGGGATTATCTTTATTTCTCTATAGATCTGACCACATTTTGTTCTGCAGTGACTAGTGCTTCCATAACCACAATACGGTAAATGCTATTTTTATTAGGTTTAGGTATTCAGAAGTTCGCCTAGAAGACTTGACTATAGTTCTGGAACAGAACCTAGATAATGTAAACCGTCAAAATATGTTGCCGTGGAGGAATGCGGGTGATGGAGAGAAGCAGAACAGGGAGGTTGCAGAAGAACATGAATAACATGACCCCATTCACATGTTATATGTATGTTTCATGTACACAGTAAAACAGCTGGAAATTTTTCATTCACTTTTACTTTCTCCACTTCCACATCGTATTAGATATTTTTTTAGTGTTTTTTTTGTTGTTGTTGTTATAAGCATGATCACTTTGGTAATTAAAAAAACTTTAGGATACTAAAGAGTTACTTATTTATGAGCCTGCTGAGGGGTTGTAGGGTTTTGGCAAGGCCCCGAACAACAAACTGATTGAGTTTACATTTCGTGAAACCCATAATCTCAGGCTAGACAAAAACCTCAGCTGTTCTAAAGCTGATAAAAACAAAACAAATAGCAAAAAAATCCACCCACCTACCCCACCCCCCCAAAAAAATCAAGGGAAGATCAACACTGCCATCTACTGAGGATTTCTTGGAGAATAGACTGAGTTGGGAAGGCTTGTTTTTGGTTTATAAATAACTTTGCCTTTTGAGAGTGGCACAGACCGCGAATCTGCAGTATCTTCTGCCAGCAGCAGGGATCACTAGCAGTATACATAAGAAGTCAGGATCGCATGGACAGACGCTTGAGGAAGCATGGGCAACAGTTCACCCGGTCAAGAACTGACCCAAGGGACATGGTCTCCAATTTCCAACAGAGCTGAGGTGGGGCAAAGGCTTGGCGTGTGGGACCACTGAAGAGGTGACAGGGTACCAGAAAGAACCTTTTAGTGAGTATTGCTTTCCAAAAATAGCTTGTCCCCTGCAATAGTGAACACATCCCTGGTCTCTGAAAACAGGTGAACAGGCCGTGTAACCCTCTGTCCTGGAAGTTACAGAAAAAAGTGTCTGGGTTTCTGAGAAGTTAGTGCACATGGCTGTGGCATTCAACCAATGTCCTGGAATGACTCCGATGTAGCCAAGGTACCCACGTCCAAGAGGAACAAAGCTGAATCTGGTGTGCCACCCTGCCGAACCCAGCCTGTTTTTAGCAAGCACGGATTTGCATATCACACTACCCACCCTTAGGACACACTCCTTAAAAACCCAACCCCTGCCCTGGCTGGTGTGGCTCAGTGGATTGAGTGCTGGCCTGCGAGCTTGGGGTTGTGGCCTGGGTCCCCAGTTGGGGGTGCGTGAGAAGTAACCATACATTGATGTTTCTCTCCCTCTTTCTCCCACCCTTCCCCTCTCTCTAAAAATAAACAAAGAAAACCTTAAAAACAAAAAATACGCTCTGAAATCTAATAAACCAAATTCTTGTTCTTTTTAAAGTGAAAGTTGAAAAGACCAACATCCCAATAAGATCAAAGCAGACTCCATTTACTTACTGGTTAAAAAAAAAAAAGAGAGCAAAAAAATATATACAGTAGTCCCTCTCTATATCGCAGTTCACTTACGGCGGCCTCACTGTATCGCGGGATTTTTAAAAATATTATATTTAATTATCGCGGATTTTTCACTATATTGTGGGATTTTGTGGTATTGTATACTATGTTGTTAAAGTTATGTAGGTTTAAGAGTGTAGAATATGTTTAAGAACATAAGTAGTGTTTATAAAAGTGTGGAAAAGGTTAATAAGGGACTGGGAACGGTTTATAACTATGTGGGAAGGGTTAATAAAGCCTTAAAATATATATAAATACTAAAATAAATGTAAGGTTCCTTCGCGGATTTTCACCTACCGCGGGGGGGGGGGGGTGTCTAGAACATAATACCTGCGATAAGTGAGGGACTACTGTATATTGAATTACAAATTTAGTAGAACTGAAAAGACTTCCAAAATCTGATTCACTGAGCTCAAACTGGGCTGAGGTTAGGAATGTTGTGTTTAAGAATTCTCAGTGTTTTCATTTGGAAGGGTAGTGCAAGAAATAGAAGTGAATGATATGTACAGGGTTTGTTATAAAGTCAATGCTCAATACATACTTATTGAAATGGTAAGCAATATTCTTTCGCATTAAATAATTTCAATCCTAAAGTCCCAGACTTTCATCTTACTAAAAGGTGCTGGGAAAAAGGAACAAGTACTCATGGACATGGAGGGAGGGGGCTAAAAGAGAACTAAATAGTGGTGGAAAAAATACAATAAAGAATAAATTTTTTTTTAAACGTGCTGGGTTCTAGGAAGAGCCCACTGTTTTTTTACACGACATTAAGTATGAGACAAATACAAACTAATAAAAGGACAGTAGACGTAGTAAACGGAATAAGTAAAAAAAGAATCAATAGGGAAGCCAGAGATTGGTTGGGCAGGGAGTTAAGATATAAGGTCTCTAAGAAGACCTGCAGGGAAGCTGGGGGCTGAAGTGCCTTTGTAAAAAGCTTGCAGGCCCTCCATTTGGAGTGCCAGGGTGAAAGACTGCTTCCGTAAAGCAAATCCCCAGCTCCATAGCGACATGGGCAGATCAGTTAATGATCATTTAGGATTCCTTTAACTGGATGATCATTCACTCAACAAGCTCTTCCCAGGACCTGCTCTGAGCCAAACCCTGAGCTGGACAAGAGGTTCACAGAAATGAATGAGAGGTGGCCCTGCTTTGGGGTCTTCATTTCCAGCTTCGGAGGCAGGCCTCAGAACCATTCAAGGGCACAATTTATATGCGGGCCTAAAAGGAAGCATGTGCATGATACATGGCTTCATAGAGCTACACAGAGAGGACTCCACTAAGACATAGTGTCGTGCTTCTGACGGGGCAGCACAGCCAGGCCACACTCTCCAGAAGACAAGGGACCAGCAGGGTCAGCATCTACATTACTCTTGGAACCTATTTTGTTAGTCCTACATGAGGTGTTTGGAAAGGGGAAGTGTGACAACACCTGCTTCCTTCAAGGTGAAGAGGGTGAGTCTTATAAACCCCTTAACGGGGTTAAAATGGGAATGACGTGTAATTAGAGGATGAGCTAGTTATTTGGAAACACTTCGGGGAATCAGAGCTCTAAAGGAAACTGACAGGATGCGTGCAGGGTGGAGGAAATGGCATCTGAGAGGGTCCTTGGGGGTGATGCAACTAAGCGAGGCAGAGGAGGGGGAAGGGCAGGTCCGGCAGCCCGCAGAGCCTGAGCAAAGGGGCCAGAGGTGTGCTGGGACCAGAGGGACAGTGATTCAACACGACTGGGGGGGTGGGGGTGGCGTGTGCTGGGTGGGAGGAGTGGTAGAAGTGAGGTGTTTTTATTTAACAGATTTATTGAGGTATAATTTACATACTATATAATTCACCCATTGTATGTGCACAACTAATGATTCAGTAAATTCATAGCTTTGCATCTATCACCGAAAACCCAGTGCCCATTTGCAGTTTTCCCATCATGTTTATTTTACTTTAGCATAATGGTTTGGAAGCACATCCGTGTTACAACATATAATAGTAAGTAGTCCATCCCTTCTTATTGCTGAATAGTAAACCACTGAATAAATAAATATAACACCTTTAAAAAATCAGTTCACCAGCTGAGGGACATTATGATTGCTTCCATTTTGGGCTATAATGTACAATGCCTCCGTGAACACTCACCTTCAATTCTCCTTGGGGATGTATGTTTTCATTTTTCTTGCATCAGGGTTGCCATATTTGGCAAGTTAAAATACCAGACTGCCAGTTAAATGTGAATTTCAGGTAAAATTTTCTAGTACATATCATGCAATATTTGAGACATACTTATGCTAAAAAATTATTTATCTGAAATCTAAATTTAACTGGGCATCCTGTATTTGACCCGGCAATCCTATTGTGTGTAGATATATAGAAATGGAATTGCTGGGTCACATGATAGGTTTATATTTAACCTTTTAAGAAACTGCCCATTTGTTTCCCAAAGAGACTGTACCACTTTATACCTCAGCAATACTTGAAGATTCTAGTTTTTTCTTATTCTCACCAACACTTGGTATTGTTTATTATAGCCATTCTAGTAGATATGGAGTGATTTTTTCATTGTGGTTTTAATTTCACCAGTCGTCGGCAGCCGTCCGTCTCGATAGACGATGGTGTAGCTTCTTAAGGGTCTATCTGCACCGCCGAGAATGGCTGTGCAGTCCGACTCGGGAGTGACACGGTATCTGTCTCCTCCCGTGTTGGATCGACATCTTACGATGACGCTGAAGTGTCCTCTCCAGTGAAGCTGAAGCTACAGAGCCTGGGCAGGGTGATATGGAGGGTCTGCTGTTGCCCATGCAGCAGAGCCCCCCCTCTCTTCGCAGCTGAAGGGCCCAAGGGAAAGACGGAGTCAATACAGCTTGGCTTCAGGTGCGCCGCAGGAGTTGCCGGTGTTGACTACAACGTCAAACCGCCTTAGGGACTCCGGCTCCGGATTTTCTGTCGGGGTTTACTCCCTTGGCCTTTCCCCTGAAGAGGTATGCCGCAAGGCAGCGGAGGTTTTTTGGGGTCAGAGTTTTCCTTCTCTGATGTGCCCTGACTGGAAGATCGAACCAGCGACACTTAGCTCGCAGGCCGACGCTCAATCCACTGAGCCAAACCAGCCAGGGCTAATTTCACCAGTAGTCTTTAAGAAATTGTGTGTATTATCCATTCACATCTTCTTGAATAAATGTCTTATCAAATCTTTTGGCCATGTTTTAATTGGGTCACTTGCCTTACGATGTTCTCGATGCATTCTGACTAATCAGTCATGCATCAGATATATGATTTGTAAATTCTGTCTTTTGCTCATCTCTAAACAGTGATTTTAAAGCCTAGATTTTAATTTTGATGAATTCCAATTTATCAAATTTTTAAGTGGATTTTGCTTTTGGTGTCACATTGAAGTCTTTGCATAACTCAAGGTCATGAAGACCCCCGCCCCCCTTTTTTTTTTGCCATATTCTTCTTTTATTTTTTGCCTTCATTTGGGAAAGCTAGTTGTATCCAAACCTTGTAATGCTCCCAATTCATTATATGAAGCTTCCTGAAAGTATTGCAATAACCCTTAAGCACCCAGTCTCTTCATTGCTCTCGAGTTAGAGATCCCAAGCAGGCTTTAAAGTTAGATGTAGGAATATCAGACACGCTAGGGCCCATTGGGGAGAGAGGAAATTCACTCTGCAATTTGCAGGCCCTCCCTCTGAGTCACGACCCCAGGAGCTCAGCCTTTGGGAGCTCGCTGAAGGAGCTTCAGGGCAGCAGGCGTCACCTTCCCTACACTCCTGGAGGCCAACAGCTGGAAAAGGAAGCAAAGATCTGAATTTGGCACAGAAGAATCTTCTATGATTGTACCCAGGTACCCTCCCTGTTCAGGAACCAGAAAGGAGTGCACATGCAGGTCACCCATAGTGTTTCAGCTCTAGGTATGTCTGCTGCATACTGGGAACACCTACATTGTTCAGCTTCCCAGGCTTTATTTTTCTTCCCTCTATGAGGAAAGAGAGATGCTTGAGGTCTCACTGTCCTCAAGACAGAGGTGAACACTAAGACTGACTCTGGGGCTTGGCCAGCAGCCACTGGTCTCCCAAGCTATACAGCCTCCCAAATTAGAATTCCCAGGGCACATGCTGAGCTCTACCTTCTGGGTGAAAGCTCACAGGGAGAATGGCCAGTGAGGAAGAAGAGAATACCCCTGAGCCTCCCATGCAAAACCTGCCCTTTCTGGCCTCACCCTCAATCAAATCCACACCCAGTTCACTTTCAGGCGTTCCCTAAAGGAAGGATTGCCAGGCTCCTCTCAGTCCTGGGTACCCTCCGTAGGACACCTTCCAAATGGCCAACACCTGTCCTAGTTGCAATAATCAGGTGAGATGCAAATAAAAGCGCTTGGACAAAACTCAAATGCTAGGTCAATGACAAGCACAGTCATCTCTCACATCTGGATTGAAGTCTCAGAAGTGCATTTAACCCTGGCCGCTGTGGGTCAGTGGATTAAACGTCAGTCTATGAACCTAAAGGTCACTGGTTTGATTCCCGGTCAGGGCACAGGCCTGGGTTGCGGGCCAGGTCCCCAGTAGGGGGTGTGAGAGAAGCAACCACACATCGATGTTTCTCTCCCTCCCTTCCCCTCTCTAAAAATAAATAAAATCTTTAAATAATCATAATAATAATAATTTCACTTTTTCCAATAAAAGTTTTACAGAGGTGCCTTCTTTATTATAAAGAAAAAAATCCCTAAATCCAGTCTTTGAGTTGAAGTGACTAGTCTTCACTGTGAGAGCAAGCTAATCAGCAAAGCTTCTGCCAGAGTCTGCCAAGGGTCTGGGGCACCTCCTCTAGCCGAGTGCTCACACTCAGGACACTAACTGTTCACACCTACTCTGGGGGAGAAGGGGCTGGTTTCTGCAAATAAGCCCATCCTCACAAATCCTTAAATCAGGAAAGAAAAATACTCTTTCCTTTGAGTGTTGTGGAAAAACTTTAAAAATCAAAATAATACCACTTTAACACAAACTTAGCAAATACAGGACCACCTGAGTAACCAGAAGCAAAGCAGTTCACAGAGAGGCAGGTCCCATCACAGCCACTGACAGCTCCCAAGGCCCAAGCACGGGAAAGAAGCACTGTGCCCCTGGGCAGGTGAGGAGCACTGCACCTCTGGGCAGGGGAGCGTTTCTCCAACATGTTTCAATATTGTGATTTGTCCTGGGCAGTATCCACAGATTCTAGTCTCTGACTACAGCAACCAGTTTCTTCTTCTTAAGCTTTATTTATTAATTTTTAGAGAAAGGGGCAGGAGAAAGAGAGGGAGAGAAACACCGATGTGAGCGAGAAACATCGATCAGTTGCCTCTTGTACGCATCCTGACTAGGGACCAAACCCACAACTCGGGCATGTGCCCTGAGTGGGAATTGAACCAGCGACCTTTTGTTTTGTGGGACGACTCCTAATCAACACACCAGTCAGGGCTAGAGCAACTACATTTCATAAAAGCATGGCTCACTCTGATATACACATTTTATTTTAAATGATGCCACTAGCACTTGGGGAAAAAAGTAATTTATTTGCATTGTTTTCATTTTTCTACTGTAGTGTTAGGACTTAACATAAGTATCACTCTTCTACTTCCTATTTACAGTTCATTCAGAATATTACTACAAAGACAATATACATATTTTAAAAACTCATGGGGAACTGCAGTTTGTTTTTCTCTCTTCTTTAAGGTTTCTCAAAATCATTCAACTTAAAGAAAAATTTATATGGACATTTTCTGTACACATCTAAAAAGGCAGAGATTACACTGATAAAGCCAAAAGGATTTTGCACAAATACAATACAGAAAACAAAGTACAGATGATATTATTTGGGGCACAAATATAAACAATACAGTACCATTTGAGTAATGTAGCAACATAATACTCATACTTTACAGAAATAAAACTGCAAACCTGGAGAATGCTCTGACAAATATTAAACATATATACACAATGAGGTAAATGTACCTTGGTCTCTTGAGAGGTAATTTAAGTTTAAAGCAATTGACATTTTGAAGCATCTCCTTGACATACAAAGAAACATCAAACACCCTATTCCATTGGCACAATGTGAAAGAAGGATATCAAAACATGGTTCATGATATTCATTCACAAACCTTGTTAAAAAATAAAAACAAAGTCACTGAAATTCTTTTTAAGCTTAACGAAACAGGTTGAATATTATTAACCACCTTTTAAAAGTTTGCAATTACAAATAAGACTGCATAATGGGATTGAAAAGTTTAAAGGTAGTGACCATCCTCAGAATGTCCCAGAAGCCCCGCATTCCTAGACAGAGGACCCGAGGGTGTTCCGGTGTCCTAAACAGAGACAAGAAGCTGCAGTCTATATCCACAGCTATTCATAAGGACCCCAAAACGGTAAGAATTGACATGCTTTGTCAAGTTGTAAGAGAACCATAACTCAGAATCCCCATCATCTCAGAGCCAGAACACCACTGTGGTCAAGAGGGCAAGAAACAAAAACACCAGCTGACTTACAATCGCTCTTTCAGTGCAAGGATAAAAGTAAACTTTTATCTAATGGGACACTGATTCTGTTGTATATTTTAATTAGCACTTTGCCATGTTGTTTTACAAAATATTCTCCATGTAACAGTCCTCAGGTGTAGAGGGAAAAATGGAAACTCGTACATAAATTGCAAAATGGCCAAGTGACCACTTACATTTTGTAATAAGAACCGAAATTTGGAGTTCTTTACGGCCATGGCATGTGCACCGACTCAAGGCACTTCTTGAGCACTATTATTACAGCAGAACTACAGGCTCAGCTCTATGGACCTTACCCTGTCCTACAGGGGATACAACTGGCCACTGCTTCTGGCACGTCTTGCGCGACCTTGTCAGCCAAGGCTGGAGTCACTGAAGGGAAGCCAGCGGGGCCATCATCTGCCCAGTCTCTACATTTGGAGACCCCTCCCAACAACGTTCAGTGAATCAAGGAAATGCAAGTATGTCCCACCACTTCCACCAACCATTTTGCTCTAGAATCAAAGGCAGCTATTCAGTCAAAAGGCTGTTGGGAGGAGGGCCTGGGGGCAGGGGAAGGTCGCCAAGGCTATGGTCTCTGAGTCAGGGATCAGCAGGAAGACAGGCCCGGAGAAACAGGGCGAAAGTTACTAAAGGAAGGGCCAGGGACGTGTGTGCTCCAGGGATGCAGGTCACACCTCCCCCATCCCCATTCCTCTGGTGTACTGACAAAATGGATGTGGGCAGGTAGTTCAGCCAAGCTGAATCTTGGAAGGTGAGCATCTGAAGTCAGGCAGTATAAACAAAGGCCTGAGTTTCTAAATGACAAAATTAATACTCTAATCAAATTTAACAGTGGTTGATCTATTTCATCTTTTAAATTAGTTTCATTTTCAGTATTAGCCAATTGAAGTTTGTCAAACTGTCATTAGCCAAAAAAGGAATTAGCTGCAGTAATACGTAACCTAATTTAGAAGTAAATTCCAACGTTTTAAAAAATTCCCTGATTCATCAAAAGTGCATTTTATTCACTTAAGTATAATTGTAACTCATTCTTTGATTTAATAAAGAACATCTTCAGCAAAAATTGATTACCTTATATGAAAGTAAGAAATCATATATCACAACTTTAAATCAGACAAGAACTTTTGGTATGTTCTTAAAATTATATAAAAATAGTTTTAGTGATAAAATGCATTGGTCCCCTGGATTTCATAAAGAAGATCTGGTAGGCTTAGAAATGGCAAAGGAAAAAAAAGAAAAAGAGTGCTTAATCACAGAGCTAGAGATTATTAACAGGAAATATAACACAGTTATAAAAACAAACCTCTCAAATTCATATATTTGCTTTGATGAAATCATGGTAACTACAGAAAAAAAACTCAAATTTGGAGTCAAAATATTAACCTCTAAGCACATTTTCCCCGTGATGTTCTAAACACGTAACACTGACATTAAGTTCCTATGTAATGCTATTCTTTCTAAAATTACTTTGGTTTTAAGACCATTTAGTCTTTCAAATTGATTCTATGAATAAGAGATAAGACGTTGTCAGAGCGCAGCTCAGTCAGTGTAAATAGCCACTATCTCTTACTGACCTAAATACTGTAAAGGTTACTCTGACCCTTTCATTGGGAAACTGATAGCACTATGACATCACTGTCTTGCCTCACAGCTAAGATAGTTTGCCCCTCAGAATAAGATCACAGTGATAAAGAAAACTCAGAAAATTGTAAAAGCCCTACAAAGACTTTTAGCACTGGAAGTAAAACCCAGTTATTATAAGCTAGTTTCAACCTAATGTGAGAAGACCGTAACCGGTTTATTTTAAACATTTAATCTGACCAAAAACATCTGTAAATGGAGAATCTATATGCTTTAGCTACCACTCTTCCAAATATCAAGAGTGGAGTGAACCTATTATATAACCATGTAAATTAAGCAGTTAAAATATCTGCACACAAGAAGGAAAGACTGAATTAAAAGCTGCCTTCCTCAAAATGTAGTGAGACCTCAAAACCACACTAAATCTAACCTCAGTTACAAAGACAGAAAATCTGTTGAACAATGACTCCTAGGTAACAAATGTGACTCTTGCACACCTGTTATCTAATCAAAAATTATTAATTACCATCACCTTCCTAGAAAAAAACCTAGCATTTAACATTAACCATATTCTAACTTTAAATGTAATTCATTTCTTAAAAAAATAACACTGTCTTTGATCAGATAAAGAACAAAAAGGCTTATAGAATGCCACACAACTTTCACAAGCAGCTAGACACATTTTCCCTTTTAGAAAAATTAGTCCGTATGCTACAAATTTTAACTTAAAGTACTAGAAGCATCTAGAGGGACACTCGATGTTTTTTAAAGTATACTCAGATGACACAACTAATATGCAAAAACCTGATGTGAGACTATTCAAAGATGGCTGTGGCAACAATTTACCAGTTAATGCCACTTCATTTCCTTAGTGGTTAAGCACACTCTGGTAGGAGAAAGGCAGTTTCAAAATGGAATACCAAATGACATACCACAACACCTCTTCTCAAAAAACAAAACAGAAAAAATCTGGGTTACCAGATAAGTAAACGTTTTGAATTGAAACACTACAGGTTTTAACAAGCACAGGCTTTAAGCAATTCTACTCATGTCCATTAGACACAGAAGTGGCACTTACTGGTATAGTACAATCCCATTTTGAAGGCATGTAATGTTCCGAATATGTGAAAGAACAGTAATAGTATATAAACCACAACTGCATAAATTATGTTCCTCACTATCATATGAGGTCATTTTTAGACTCAAGATAAAGTTTTATAAGTGTTAGTTTTAAGATCCTGAAATTTATAGAACAGTACATTCAAAGTCTGAATCAAAGAAACTCTTTAGTGGTTCAGAATCTTCTGAGAATGTACTAACCAGGAGTAAATCACTTTCTTTAAAAATAAGAAATGCTTCGTATAACTTAGCAATCCACCTCCTTTACCCTAAAAGATGATCTTCAGCACAGCAGAGTTACCTAAAGTTAAGACCAGAATCATCTTTTAAAAAAAGTTGTATTAATAAAAAATAAAGGTAGACTACACAACATCTTGTAACTGTCCTGGGAAAGAAGAGTTCATAGTGCACAGAAAGGACCCACGTGGCTGTTTCCTGGGTCCAGAGAAATCCTGGGAAGTTTTAAATTGACCTTATTAACTGTTGCGAAAGGAAGTGATATCCTTCTATTCCCTCTCAGTGAGGTAGAACAATTGACCTCCCAAATGAGAACCCAGGAGCAGATGTGAAGAGGAGCAGAGTTCAGGCAAAACCACAGAGTTACATTTTGATGCCTTCCTGTTGACTGAGTTGTGACAAAGTTTTCTTAATCCGCAAAGCTGTAAGCCTAGCCGCTCCATTGGCATACCAGCATTCTCTCATGATTTTAGCCATTACTCTCAAGGCCTACGAGAAAAAACAAAATAATAATAATAATAATAATAATAATAATAATAATAATAATAATTAATGCATGCACCACTTTCCATTGATCTGGATAAGAATGTTTACCTGAAAGTTTTCTTTCTAAATGATGTATACATAAGTTTTCTTAATTTTTGTATGTGAGCATTATCTGTAATACCACATGACTAGAAATAACCCAAACTCCCACCAACAAGGTACTGGTGCCGCCAGCTAGAAAGCAGAGACATAGTGACGTACTCAGCAGACCTGAAAAGGCCGAAGCCTAAGCCAGAGCTGTGTAAGGCAGAGAAGGAAACTGATTCACACTGACACCCCACCTTAAACTGAGGAATCAACTGTGTCAAGTATCCTAGAGTGAAGTTTAGGTGAAAAATAGAGGCATCAGCCAAAAGAGTGGGAACCCCAGATACCTGCCCCTGCCCTACCCCAGCAAGACTAGAGGTTTGCATCTGAGAGTGTTAAGAGAGAAATTTCTGACTTGGGGAACACAGACGAGAAAGTTCCATACTGACAACACACTAAATGTGAACACGGTAGGCTTTCTCCATAAAACACAGGCAATAACATATACATACGCCTCCAGGCAAGGGACTAGAGTCTTCCCTGGGGAGTGAGCAGCCCATGAGGAAAGACCTGAAGGGACAGACGTCTGTGGTTCGCCAAGGAAGCAACCCGGTCAGATCGCCTTCAAGATCAGTCAGAAAGCTCCACTCAGCTGCATGAAGCTTCCTATAGGCTTTCACTGCCGTTTTCAAACAGAGTATGACTGGTCAGACATCTTGGAAAAGCATATAAAACGAGAAGCTGACACAAACAGAAAAAAGCAACTGAGAGAAAACAGAAGCCGTACACAGAGAAAAAATATTAATATTCTCCGAAATCCAAGAAAATATGGTATTGGATTATCATCAACTGCTTTTTGTTTCTTGCTTGACCTTGAAAAGACTTTACAGAAGTGGGAGATAAACTTGACTTTTAAAAAAAGAAAAGAAAAGCTGATAAACCTCTCAGAAAGTGGAGGAAAAAAAAGCAAAGAAGGTCTAATGTTGATAATCAGATTGGAAATAAGAGAGTAAAATGAAAGAGAACCAAAGAAATATTTCAGAAACATTTCTTAGATGTGAATATTTGTTTCCAGATTAAAAAGGACAAAGTTCCCATCACAGACATATATTCATTCAACAAACATGTACTGAGTGCCTACCATGTACCAGATGCCATCTAGGTGCTGGGGATACGGCAGTGGGCAAACAGACAAACTCCCTGCTCTCAGTAAAGCTTATTATATTCTACAGCAGCGGCCACCAACCTTTTTGACACTAGAAACTGGTTTTGTGGAAGACAATTTTCCCACAGATGGAGGTGGGGATGGGGACGGCGGGGGGAGGTGTGGGGAGACAGGAGGCAGAGCTCGCCTCTCGCTGCGTGGCCGGCTCCTAACAGGGCACAGATCCATACTGGTCTGAGGCCCGGGGACTGGGGACCCCTGTTCCTGAGGGCTAAAGCATGAGATTAATAAGAAAGCCAATCATGCAGGCTGCCAGCAGTAAGCACTGAGGAGAAACATCACTTAGGGAAGGAGATAAAATGTGCCAGGCACAAAGGATGGTATTTTAAATACATGGAGAGGTAACATCTCACTGACAAGGTAGCACCTGAGCAGAGACCTGAAGGAGGGGAGGAATTAGCGAAACAGGAAAGTGTGAGATCCAGGAAGGACTCACCACACAAAAGAGGCAAAGGGAATCCCAGGACCAAAGGTGAGGGACAGCCCGAGATGAAAGCGTACAGCTGGCTGAGTGAGCAACCAGTCTAGACTAGAAAAGGCCAGAAGGTTCTGTAAGGCACTTCTTTAGTCAGTTTCATATTCTTTTTTTAAAAAATGGGTTTCAACTATTGAGAGGAGATTTATAAAACCCTAGAAAAGTGAAAACATGAATTAGTGAGAAGTACACAGAAAACTAACAATATGGAGAAAAAACAGAAGTGACAGTGCTGGAATTAATTCCGAATAATATGATAGTAGCTGCAAGCTGCATGTATGCTCTTAATGTTTAGCTGCTAACTTTACTCATGCTTAAAAAGCCATCTACCTGTTCAAGAATAATCTGCTGTAATTATTGAGTGCATAAATACTCAAGTTTGTACTCTGCAATATTCAGATTAAATTTTTAAAAGACAAAAATCTAGCCCAATTCATTTATTAAACATACCAAGTCTTTGCACACATGAGATGTACTGTATCTAGGCCTAAGTACATGATTTTGTTGGAGGTAGCTAAGGAGCTCTCTTGATGTCAAAGGTTCTACTGAGTTTTACACTATTTTTATTTTATTTTTTTATCCTCACCCAAAGACATTTTTTCATTGCTTCTAGAGAGAAAAGGAGAGAAAACCATCGATGTGAGAGAGAAGCATCGATTGGTTGCCTCAAGCACATGCCTGGACCAGGGATCACACGTGCCCAGACCAAGGTGGGGTACCGAATCTGCAACCTAGGCATGTGCTCTGACTGGGAATCGAACCCTCAGCCCTTTGGTTGCAGGATGATACTCCAATCACTGAGCCACACTGGCCAGGGCTGAGTCCTACATTATTTTAAGATGTAAAATCAGCTACTTAGTGGCTAGCTTTTTATTCCCCCTAAAGCACAAAATTTCAAATCTGGAGGGAAATGCTCTGGCTCACCAATATTATAATTAGTAACAGCTAGCAATTAAAGTTAAGACTACACAGAATTTGTCTGATGAATTCTTTAAATTTACAACTATAAATACATTTCTAAACCTTTTTGTTAAGAGCTAGGGTTGAGAAGCTCAGACATTGCTGGGAAGCATTTTCCCCAAATTTCTGGTGAATGATCATACAGGCAAACAGATGAGTAAGATATAAAATCAGCGGAACCATCTTCATCATCATCTTACTCAAGGCTCCTCATTTTACAAAGCCACATCAGAGAACTGAAGTGATTTCCCCAAATGTCACTCTGAAACAGCATCCAGGCTCAGTCTAGAACACGTCTCCCAGTTCCCGTCATCCCTCATCCCACGATTCTGGGCCATCCTGACTGAAGGGAGGTGGTCATTTAAAAGGCAGGTGCTCTGGTTATTGGCAGATCTACACACTGTTCTGAAAGCCACTGCAAATATACTTCTTGGCCCTTTCAATGTGCTTAAAAATGAACATGAAAAACCAATTTGTTTTTTTTCCCCCAAATGGTTTAATTGCCATGAAAAAGAAAAGGGAATTCCTATGTCTGTTATTCTTAAAGAAAAGTAGCAAATTTCCACTTACTAAGCAGAAGCAGTTTAGAAAACTGCACAGTATCTAAAAGAAATACTCACTTCACAGCTCTGCCATCTGTTTGGAATATTTGGCCTCAACTTCTGTTCACAAACAACCTTTCTCATTTCTTCAACTGATGGATCGGAGGGTACAAGGTCATAATAAGGCAGCTGGTAATCTTCATGAATTCCTATATTGGTTAAAAAAAGAAAAAAGAAAATCTATTTTAAAGAATTTACTCAGATAATGCCAGGCCATTCTTTGACCAAACGGGAAAGAAGCACTTGAGCATCTCATTACAGGGCCCCATCACTCAATCAGGTAAGTGGAATGGGGCTCACGGCCGGTTCTGCCTCATCCACATCTGTGTCAACAACCCCCCTCCCTGAGGTGGTACTGGGCTCATACCCTGAAAGTAGATACTACTGTGGGATCATAAAGGCTATTCTAATGATGGTGAACTAGGAGCTTCGAGGACTAGACCGACATTTCCCCCTAGAACTCTCATGTGTAAGAACTGAGTTTTTCTTGTGAGGGCACAAGCCTCTCACTTGGTACAGGGATACACCCTGTATCACTGAGCTGTGAATCCTACAAGACAAGCCTGACGTGCAAATATCTTCCTCTACTTGCCTCTGTCAATAACCTGTCCTCTTTGCTACAATGTAGACATACTCTGTCCCTCACAGCCCAAAAACCTGAGACCCTGATCTCAACCAAGCATGGGCCCCCCAGAATAAGAGCCTTTCTCAAGGAAACATCCTAAGTGCTCAATCTAAAACTAAATTTAAAAGTTAAAACAAACTTACTTTAAAAAGTAATGTAATGGCTGTGTGACTGTACCGTACACTGTATACTAATTTCCCGGTTGGAGAAAATAACCACAATCTCAGGAGGGGAATCAGTTTGACCCAGGTTTGTGTTAGAAACAGCTTCCTGGGTGGCCACCCAAGTACCCATCCATTCTAAATAACTATATTTCAAGATAATAGAGGGTTTGTTTCTGATGCTTTCCAAGAATCAAGTGGAAACAGAAAAAGAATACACTAGGGTAAACTGTGCATCAGGATAAAGCGTGTCACATTGTTTTTCCTCACTACAGGTTTTAGCTCCTTTCTTTTCTTTGGCACTCTCCTGATCACCTGAACATGAACATGATTTCAGACTGTTGATGTGTATAATTTTACTCAATAAAAGGAAAGGCAATTCTGTTTAACATCTCTGTTCATGATAAGCTGTGGAAGAAAGGGGGAGAAACTCACCACCAATGGAACACCTTCGGGCTATTTCCCAGAATACTAAGCCCATTGCATAGATGTCAGCACGCTTGAAGGATTCAAAGTGTTTCATATTTATGGAATCATCTAGAACTTCAGGGGCCATGTACCTAAAAAAGAAGTCAGTATTTTATTTTATTGAATGGTGGCCATATGACTACTGAACCGTTTCATAAATTTTCTTTTACCCCTGAGAATTAAAAATAAAAGATTAGTATCAACTTTAAGACTTTTTTCCTCCTTCAGCATGGTTCTGTTGGGTTTTTTTAAAATGACTCTTCTTATAGAAATGTTCCCAAAGTACATAAACTACAAAGTGAAAAATCATTCCGTTACTAGCACACTGTTAACATCTGATAAATATGCTTTCAGACGTCTGTCTGTGCATACAGATACAATATTACATAACTGAGATCACAATAATGTCAACTAAATCCTAACTGCTATCTGCCTTATGATCTTAGTTTCCTTTGAAAGCCACAGCTAACAATTCTGTTATCAAATTTCCTAACATACACCACCTCTTTTGTCACATATTCTGCAGGGACCATATATTTCTTGAAGTCTCCTCTCTAAGAGAGGATAGAAGATAAGGCAAGGACAAATTTCAGAGAAGAAACTAATAGATTAAAATGAATGCCAGTCCTCCTATTGATGTCACATTGTGGAGTCCTAAAGGTTTTAAAACACTAGTAAGGTTACAGATTAGGACCTACAAAGATCTGCAAGGAAAAAGAAAGAATACCTGCAGCAACCACTGTCCTAGAACCCAGAGCTGAGAGTTCTGAGAGTCCCTGTTGAATCCGAAAATCCTGAATGCAACTTAGATAGACTAAAGCGTGGCTCTATCCAAGGCCAAGGTAGTAGTCTGAAAATATGTTGTGGCACCATGCTGTGATACAGAGCGAGCCTGTGTTCACAGGTTCAAATCTCAGCTCTTCAGCTTACCATCTACCCATAAGAGAGGTTGGCCACATTACAAAGCCTCCACGAGGAGCATGCCTCATCTGTGAATGGAGTAATGACACCCACCTAGTCAGATGCTTTTGCGGACTCATGGATTCAACAAATACTTACTGAGGCCCTACTATGTACCAGGCACTGTGATGGATGTTGGAAATACAGACTGCTTCCAAGCAGCCTGAAATCCAATGGAATCTACAAATAAATGGACATTTACACCATAACGTGTTAAGTGTTTCAATAGTCCAAGTTCAGCGTGCTATGAGAGCTCTTGGCAAGAACACCTAACAGTCCAGAAAAGCCTTCCTGTGAAGAAGAAAGAGTGTGTACAAGTTAGGGAAACAGTAGGGGAAAGTAGGCTTTAGGATACAGCACAGGCAGAAGTCCTAAGGAAGAAAGAAAGGTATATTTTTGGGAAATGAAAAATAGTTGAGATAGCTACAGTATGGCATTTGAGTTGGGCATTAAACAGTATATAAAAACTCATTAAAATGACTGCCACATAGCCCTTGCTGCTGTGGCTCAGTGGACTGAGTGTCAGCCTGCAAGCCAAGTGTCACTGGTTCGATTCCCAGTCAGGGCACATGACTAGGTTGCATGTCAGGTCCCCAGTTGGGGGCGCGAGTGAGACGCAACCACATGGTGATGTTTCTTTCCCTCTCTTTCTCCTTTTCCCTCTCTCTAAAAATAAAATAAACAAACAAATAAATAAATAATTTACAAAAATAATGACCACCACATAGTAGGTACCCTATAAACATTAGCTCCGATTGCTATTATAGTGAACATAACTAATGATACCATCTTCTGGAAGGGCCACCTTTCATCCACAGGAATCTTTTAAAGTCAGGTAACCTTGGGTTCAGAGCAGGCAAAACTGTAAGATTTTCTACCTGTGGCCAATCCAATAATAGTTTGAGTTTCAGAGGAGATACGTATATACAGGTGAGAAGGACAAGGAGAAGAAATTGCTGTCATAACATATTAAAGACTATTTATTTGTGAGTGTACCTTTTTGTTCCCACTCTGTGGTTTGGAGCAATATCAATTGTGTCTGTGGCTGAATCATGCCTTACTGCCAGTCCCAAGTCTGCAATACAGCAAGTGCCATTCTTTTTTACCAAAATATTTTTTGATTTCAAATCTCTGTGAGCAATGGCTGGTTTTCCTAAAAACAAACAAACAAACAAACAAACAAACATAACTGCTTAAAAGGTAATACCAATCACAATTCTTACCGTTAGATTCAAGTCTCTTCTCCTGTCCCAGTGTCCAAGCATTTCAGCCCACATCACCCACAATACCTGGGCTATAAAGTAACAACCTCGAGTGAATCAGGGAATAAGTGGATCATCCCTGGAGCATACAGTTATTTTAGTATCTGATATCCTAAGAATCACAGCATAAAAATTTCATAACCAAAATTTAGTATTTAATTTTCAACTGTAAAAGGTTCTCATGCAGTCTCATCTCAAAGTTAAATATAATTTTGTCAGATAGTCAGATAACATTTATATAGCATGCTAATACTTACAAAGCATTTTCACATTTCATTTGATGCTACACATAAAAAATACATTCTCTTAGACCTGAATTCTAAAATCAAGGTCCTCAAAACTCACAAGTAGGAAACTGAACTCACAAAAACATCAGTGCTGTTACAATGACTACAGGATCTCTGAACAAATACCCATATTCCTAACTCCATCGGAGATTTTCAAAAGATAGCATCTCCAATTAGGTTGACTTCTTGCAAAAGTTTTCTGAATAGACACTAGATCCATGGGAATCTGAAGCTTAAATCACAGGATTGCTTCAAGTTACCTTGGGTACCAACAATCTCCATATGAAGATGGGCAAGTCCACTGGCTGTGGACAGAGCGAGCTTTATCATTCCTTCCACAGTAACTGTGTATCTGTTCAAGTAATCAAAAAGGGATCCATGCTCATGATAATCCGACACCAACCACAGCTGAGTCCAGGTACCATTGTCTGCAAAGCACAATAACAATATTTCAGATGGGCTGTAGAACATTTACAACTTATTTGTTCAAAAATTTTCACTTTACTCTCTATCCCGAATCCCAGCTGCAATATGATGGAACTTTAAGTTTGTACATATTTCCTTGATATTTTCTTGTATTTTCAGTTTGTCTTATACTTTTCTGTACGTATCCTTTTGATCCTCAGAGTAATCCCCCTATTTATGAGATAAGGCTGGATGACTAATCCCCTTTAAGTGACAAGGAATCATAGTTCAAAGATGGTAACCTTGAGTCTACAGACCGCGGCAGAGCTAGAAACTCCTTAGTGCCTCGGAAAATGCCTGGTTCAGGTTAGGTGCTCAATGGTTGTTTCTGGAAGGATAGAGGGAAACAATGAAGGAGGGCGGCAGGAAAATGAGAAGTATCAGGACCCTAGTGTGGTCACAGTGGGAATGGAGTAGTCTGGAATAAAACTCAGAGTGAGATTTAATGAAGAAATGCAAGTTGTAATGACAGACTCGGTATATAATTCACAAAGATGCCAGACTCCAGGGTTTCCAGCTGAGAAAAACAAAACAGTGGTATCACTGACAATGTGGGGAGTCTCAGACAGGAACTGAAATGTCAGGAGAAAAAGCTGGGACTGAACCCCGTTTTACATACATAAGGTGATTTTGAACCTCAAAAACCAGGAATGCAGGTGCCAAAAGTTCACTTGTAAGCTGATACATGAATTTGCAATATGTTTTTCCATAGGAATCAAGGTAAAGGTTCTGTCTAGGCTGGTCCACAAAAGCCTATTTAGACCAGAAGTAGCTGGGAATACAAGAAAAACCATATGTTTCATGAAATTGTGAAGAAAAAAAAGTATTACGATACTAGGAGGCAGTACAATTCAGTAAAGATAGCACCCTGACGTCATTCTGACCTGACCTGCAACCCAGGGGCTGTAATTGACTCGGTGACCTCAGGCAAGTTTCTTAACCAATGAGCCTCCGTCTCCTTTTACGCAACAATACCTTACGTTCCAATACCATTAAGAAGATTTAAAAAATAGAATAACAGATTTTTTTAAAGCATGTAGTACAATGCATGGGACATTAGGACTTAAAATGTGCTGCTTCTTTCCTCATTAGTTATAAAACCAAAGAAAAAACCCAAATTGATCTAAAACAACTTTTATATTTTAAAGGTTGTTATCTGAAGGAAAGCAACTCTGATTAAGAGATTGAGGAAGATGTTTTCAGAAGATTCTGGAGTGGACTTCTGAGTCCCTTCGAAAGGATTTAGAGATTCATGATACTAGTTCTTTAAAAACTTGTTCTTCATAAACAGATTCTGTTCAAACCTGTACCTTTCCTTCTCCTTGAAACAGATGCATCACTAGCTCTATCTGCCTGCTTATTAACTATGATTGAATTCTGAAAGGCTCACAAATATGTAAAAAATTAAATAGGAACACAGGCGGATGGAAGAAAGATTTTTATGAGGTAATTGAAAAGAAAGGCAGAAGGAAGAAGGATATGCAAGAGTCTGCGCAGGTATATAAAGGGCTACCTGGGTAGAATTAGCTAAATCAGGAGGATTAAGATACAGAAGGGAATTGGGATGGAGGAGCTAGGGAAGAGCCAGCAAGGTCAGCTAGTTCCCATGGTGACCAGCAGATGACAGCACCAGCTTGGTGGCTGCCTGAGCATATTCAAAGAGAAAGCTCAGGGCACAGCAGCGGGGAGCATGTGTGTCAGTGTGTTTGCGACTTGAACATATGCCTGAAATATGCTGGGCGAGGGTGAGGTTTGAGCCTCAAAGTGCAGATTTGAAAGTCAGTACTACAATAGAGTTTGAAGCCACAAATGTAGGTAAGTTCTTTAAGGGAGCAGTTACTACTTGTAGAATTAGATCCTTCATAGAAATCAGTCAGGAGAGTTTCAGAAAACAGACAACTATTAAGAAATCGAAGTCTAGAGTCACAGAACACAATAAAGGTTTTTTACAAACTGGAGAAGCTAAATGATGTCAAAGACAGATGAAAATGAGAACTAAGGACTTGGTCAGACTAGGATCACTGCTTTTGTTTATGTTTTTTTTTTTTTTAATTCATTTATTGTTTTTCTATTACAGTTGTCTCACCTTTTGCCCCATTGCTCCCTCCTCCACCCACCCCTTCTCCCATAGTCAATCCCTACCCTGTTGTCCAAGTCCATGAGTCATTTATACTAGTTCCTCAACTAGACCCTTCCCTTACTTACCACCCACCCCACTTCTCTTCTTCCTCCCATCCCCCCTACTTTTGTTTATGTTTTGTTTTAAAATTAAGTAACATGGAAGTGGTAGCAGCCACTGATAATCACTGCCTATATCCATCACCGACTCTAAGTCACAAAAAAGAGAAAACCAAACATTATTATATGTCTCCTGACATGATACAACAGAAAATATACGATAGGAAATATTTTCGGGAAACCAATAAAACGTATTCAGTCTTAAATTCTAACTACCAGTTTTCAGATAATACAAGGGGCAACTTCAGAGATACTACAGGCCTTGAATTAGCACAATCCAGAATGTGGTAAGCCCTACAGAACAAACAATCTAGTTTCTTCAACAAATAAACTGTAATAAGAAAAAAGAAAAAAAAAGATGGAGAAGGAGCCTAGAGATTTTAAGAGACTTAAGATAAATACCAACCAAATGCAATGTGTGGACTTCGGATCCTAAAGAGAATAACCAATTGTCCAAAAAAAAAAAAAGAGACATTCCGGCCAAGATGGAGGCTTAGACGGACACGGTCGGTCTCCCTCTACAACTAGAGAGGAATACAACTACTTCAAAACAAAAGATAACTAGAAATTCCAGAAAATAAAATTACATGGAAGCCCAACGTACAAAGTTATAAACCAGCGGTGCTCTTTGGGCAGGTAAGAGCCAAAGGGGGCGGAGCTGTTTGCGGTAGCACCAGGGACAGCGGCAGGGAGAGCAATCCCAGCTGCAGTCGAACCCCGGCAGCTCCCGACCCCAACACTGGGAAGAGCAACCACCACATCGCCGAACGGTGAGGCCCAGAGGGTGGGAGGACGGATCCCGGTCTCTAGTGGAATAACTGCAGGAATCCATCTTGGACCCCCGCCCCCACACAAAGCGCCACAGCACAGCGAAATAGGTTGCTGGTCCGCCGCCGGTTACCGGGTAGTGACCACAAAGGGCCACAGCGCAGCAAAAAAGGTCGCGGATCGCCGCCGGTCGCTGGGTCGTGACGAGTACACAGGCACTGCCCCCTACAGCTGGCCCAAGAAAACAAAACGCATCTGTCAAAATGAGGCAGACAACTATAGAAATCCCGGTGGCGCAGCTCACCAGGCAACAAAAGAAGAACCTGACAGATGAACAAATAAGAAACCTGTCAGAGGCTCAGTTCAGGGCCATTGTTATCAGGTGGCTTACAGAATTAACAAAAGATCTGGAAAAAGATGAGAAAGAATTGAAAAACACTCATACTGAAAGGAACAAAACCTCATATGAGACAAATAGTGAGGAAATAAAATCCAGAGTTCAAATCAACAAACCAGAACATAGAGAAGGAACAGTCAACCAGTGCAGAGAGAAAAAACGGGAAGCAAGGAAAATGATGAGAGGATCAGAAACCTCTGGGACAGCTGTAAAAGACCAAACATAAGAATAATTGGTTTGCCAGAGGGCGAAGAAGATGAACTAGAAAGTGAAAAATTAAGTGAAAATATAATAAAGCAGAACTTCCCAAACTTGGGGAAGGACATAAACTTACAGGTCCAAGAGGCACAGAGAGTTCCAAAACAACTGGACCCAGGGAGAACCACACCAAGACACATTATAATCAAAATGTCAAGAGTTAAAGATAAAGAGAGAATCTTAAAGGCAGCAAGAGAGAAGAAAAGAATCATGTACAAAGGGGTCCCAACTAGACTATCAGCTGACTTCTCAAGGGAGACCCTGCAGGCAAGAAGGGACTAGCAAGAAATATTCAAAGCAATGAAAATCCAAAACCTACAACCACGAATACTCTATCCAGCGAAGCTGTCATTCAGAATAGAAGGGCAGAGAAAGTGTTTCCAGGACAAAATAAAACTGAAGGAGTTCATTAGATCCAAACCACTGTTATATGAGATGTTAAAGGGACTGGTTTAGAAAAAGGAGGATCAAAACTATGAACACTAAAATGAAAACTGCATCACAAGAAACAACAACAGAAGCTAGGGAATTGAAACAAAGGCAAACTAAATAGGCAATGAGAGTGGAAAAGAATTATAGGTATGGGGAGCATATTGGGGGGAGGTCAGCAGGGAGGGGGAAGGGGGAGAAGGAGGGAGATGATATAGGAATTAAGAAACATCGTAGGAGGGAATGGAATAGACAGAGGTTGAGAAGAACTATATGCACAACCAATGGACATGGACTAAAAGGGGGGGGGGACAAGGGGAGGGAGGGGGGCCACCGGGTGGAGGGGAGCAGAGGGAAGGGAAATTGGAACAAATGTAACACTGTAATCAATAAAACACATTAAAAAAAAAGACAACTGCAGAAATTTGAAACTGGATATTTGATCATATTTTTTAAAATGACAATGATAGCATGATTGTTTCATAAAAAGATCCTTTATAGTCTAAAGATATAAACTGAGAATGTTTATGGATGAAAAATATGTTATCTAGGATTTGCTTCAAATAATTTAGATAGGGGCAGTGTTGGTAAAATCGGAGATCATATATGATTGGTAGCGAGCTAATAATTATTGAAAGTGAATGATGGAAGTTCATTATATCATTCTTTTCAATATACTGAAAATTTTCTCTAAACAAAAGTTAGAAAAATAAGCAAGTAATAAATGCTTGTTGTAAGTAAATTGAAAATACAGAAAAGAAAAAATAAAAATTATAAAATCATTCATAGTTACCAACTGAGTTCAACAGTTAACAGTTTGAAGCAATAAATATTGCTGAAGAAAATGGGAAGGGACAGAAGGAAAAAGATGACTACAGTTCTGGCCAATCTCAAAAAGATAATGATAGCATTTTTTAAAAAACAGGAAATTGGGAAATATTTGATTCAGAGTGTGGATGACGAGAGCTGAGTTGTAACCTAAGTCTCTGACAGAAGCCATAAAAGCAGGAATTGTGGCGAAAGGTAGTAACTGAAGCCAAGAAAGCGGGTGAAGTACACTGTGAAGTCACTGCTCACAGGCACTGCTCTTCTGGACTCTCCACTAACAAGGCTTCCTTGGTATCTGGTCTGAGCCTGGTCCTCAGCACCTGCTGGGCCCCAAGTCCCTGAGCAACAAGCAAGGAATTGTCAAGGTGGTTTTGGAGAAACCATGTCTCTATTTAACTGAGGTTACTTAAAAGATTAGTCTATTTGGTCCCTGGCAACTTAAAACACAGAACACACTAGAAGTTACTTTGACTTGCCCTATAAACAAGGTCATCAGTATATATCAGAATACTCTAATGGCCAGGGAGCGATTAAATGAAGAACAATATCTGGGCTCTATCCTACATCAAAGTTTTGAGCAACCTGAGTTTATAACTTTTTTCTGTATCATGACTATACTTAATAACTAACTGTCCAGAAGCAAATAAAAGCACATGGCTTTTTTTAAAAAATTGCTCTTTACATTTTATAAAACAATTAGAGATTTAGAGGAACATGATGTTAAGGGTCAAGACCATCTTTAAGAAGTTCCTGGTCTTAAGAAGTTCCTGGTCCTAAGGGCATCTAACATATTCCATGTGACCAAATAGAGCTAACCTATATTAAACACATTTATTTTTCTCATTCAATTTGACAATGTTTAGTAGCCATATCTGTAAAAAGGCTTAATTAAATTTTGTTACACTCAAAGGAGAAGGAAATGTTACTGACCTTTATTGTCTGCTGCTATAAATCCCAAGATGTTTTCATGACGCAGCATCACGGTTTGATAAATCTCTGCCTCACGGAACCATGAACGTTCTTCTCTAGAGGAGAATATTTTTACAGCAACTTCTTCTCCTCTCCACTTTCCTCGCCAAACTTCTCCAAATCGACCTTTGCCAATACTTTCTTGTAACACAATAGTTCTTGCAATTGTTCTCTGAACAAGCAATGGTAAACCTGAAGATAAAAATAAATAGTATTCAATACAAAAAATCAACAACAGTATGGGTTTCCAACACCATGATAGGAAAGTAGAGCTTAACTCTTTTAAGCTCTTTTAACGAACTCACAATCTCAATGGGATAAAGACCACATCTGCAAAAACAGTAATTCATGATTAAAAGGCAAATTATAAGTACAATAAAAGAAGCCAAAAACTCCTGCCTAGCGGGTCAAGGTAGGCTTTGTAAGGTAAGCTGAAGTTTGACTGGCCTTCCAGAGGGATAGAGCCGAAGGAGAAGAGGCGCTAAGGTATTCAGCAGGAGGATATGCGAACAGAAGTAGAAGGAAACCAATGATGCGTGTTTAGGGAACCAGCTCAGATAAACGGAAAGGAGGTGCATGTAAGTAAAGAAGTGGAAGAGAAGGTAAGCTGTTACCAGAATATGGAGAGCACTAGAAGCCAATCTTTTCAGATTTCTGAAAAGAGGCCATGTACAGGGAGAAATAATTTAAAAATCTAATTTTAGAAAGATGAATCTGGTAACAGTTTTAAATTGTTTTAATTGTGGGAAATACTGAATACAAGACACATAGAAGTAAATGCTGGCCTTTACTTTTAACAAATCAGTAAAAATTATCACAGAAACCATTTCAAGACAGGCAATTTACTTGCTAGGAACTGGCTGCCTGGACAATGCTAGTGTTTTAACAACAATGTCTTGTAATTTACTTTGGTAATGGGACACTGGTACCTTTTTTTTTTAACCAACTGAACTTGCCATATTCCAAAACACATAATTTGAAATACTACCACACATATTTCATTACAGAAAAGAATTTACTACCTACACCATTTAAGAAACACTATATTTGGTACTATTCCAATTCACTTAAAAATCACATCTCCCATGGACTAAGGAATTGTCACCTAAAATACTGACACTGACAATTAAAATACCAGTGTATATCATGCTCTATACTAGAATTTATTTATATAATCTATTACATATGAATTTGTGTCAGTTATAACCTATATTCAGAGTTGCCTGCCAGATCAAATTAACCCAATGAAAATAAATGAAATCATCTGCTCTCTGGTTCCCTAATGTCAGATGCTTATAAATCCAAATGTCAAATCTTCAAAACTATCAGAAGTTTTTCTCTTTTCATTTCTAAGTTTCTCAAATGGGTCCTTTCCTTCCCTTGCTCCATCTATCCCAGAGACGGATTAAGGTCAGTTGAGGCCCTGGGCGCAAAAGAAAATATTGGGCCCATCAAAAAAAAAGAGACAGGGAAAATAAAAATACATATTAACCATATTGTATGCAGCGTAGTAATGAAACCAAACTTGGTGTCATCAGAAAAAAGTGTAAAGCTGGGGTTTTGCGGGGCCCTTCAGAAGTCAGGGCCCAGGGCGCGCACCTGGTGTGCCCGCGTTAAATTTGCTTCTGATATCCTCCCTATCTTCTACAAAGTAGTGAGCAGTCTAAACAACTGTTTTTATGTTAATGAGGAGACTGCTAACTAAAAAAAAATCTGTGAAAAATCCTTATTTAAATCAAGGAGCTTGCGTGTATGATGAAAGATCAAGTCCTAATTTATGCTTTATTTAGATACTAATTTACTAAATTATCTTAAGGCCACACCATGTACTGAAAGATTTAAAGTATACTTGAGTTTATTTCAGGAGGTTAATCTGGAAGCTGGAAATCAAGGAATAAAGAAGAAAGGGGAATGGTGAACGGGCAGTCTGAAAATGCCTGACAATTCAGGACTCATGTAAATAATATGATCAAGAAAGGCTAATAGAACAAGGAAAGTGTTTGTCGGCCCTGTCACCCCTGGATTCTAGACGCAGACCGAAAATTAAAAACCACATCTAGATTTATTATAGTATCTATATTCGGAAGCTATAACCTACATGAATACCTGAACATTTTAAAAAAGTAATAATTTTCTTCTAAAGACAAAAATAAACAGGTCTAATTTAGATCTCTATATTCTCTGCTTGACTCTTCCGTACCTTTAGGACTGCTTGAGAGAAATTTAAGTAGGGAAAAACCTTCACATTAATGAACAGAAATAAGACCGGAATAGCGCGCACACATTATAAGAGACCATAAGCCTGAACACGACATGAGGAACACTGATACAAGACTCAGTATCTCTCAAAAACTGGCACCCGTGCGCACGCTCCCACCACTTAATGATCTAATGACAGCTTAAATAGAGGCACGTGCACAACCTGGGATTCCAGTGAATGCAATGGGGATTCAGTCAGTTTAAGGTTAGAGCTGCAGAGCCCAGCTCTCCACTGTCTTCCCTCCAGTTCCCAAGTCAAAAGCAGTCTTTGTGGTAGATAGGGCCTCTCCTCAATTATGGTCATGGTACTAAGTAATAAATATGTAAATTCACGATGTAAAATGTTTAGTTTTACCTTTTCCTCAATGAGTGAGAGAACTAAAAAGGGCATTGTGTATAGACATTTATTTTATTTTTTAAATTTAATTTTTATTGTATTTTATTCCCAATGTATGGACATTTTATTTACTCACAAGCATGAGGCCAGTGCATGAGGTGGCATTAAGGTTTTATAATGAATAGAAGGGAAAGAGATGGCATTTTCTACTATCATTCAACAGACAAAAGCTTCTATATAGATAAATCAGGAGGCCATTCAATGAGCTATGACAGGGAAAAGAGGCCTTAAACTAAGCCTTTCTGTACAATGCAGCAGATGGATATTGTATGTCAGATTTTCCTTCCAAATGTCCTTTCAATAATGGTAACACCAGTCATTTGGACATACCTTTACCATTTACCACATGTTTTCACACAAACATCTTTGTCTCATGTGAACCTCATGATAAGCCAATTACTTTCATTTTAAAGATAAAATAACTCAGGCACGAGACATCGTCTAAGCTGCCCCAAACCACAAAGCTAGCACACAATGCAGGCAAGTTTTTGCAGAGCAAGGCACAAAAGGAGAGCAAGAAGCTTTCAGACAACAGGCTCTGATTGTCGATGCCTCTAGAAATATAGATAAAATGGAAAAAAAGAATAATCCCATTCTTTACTTCATGTCTGTATCTTTAAGGTAAATAAAATGTGTTCTTATTGGAAAATCAATTGCCACCCAGACAGCAATTCCTTTTGATCCTTCAAGTCGGCTTGTTCATCTTGAGGTCTCATACATATCACTGTGCCAAGTGGCATGAGCTGCTTTGATTTCCTTGCGTGTAAGTTTGGCAACAACAGAACAGGTCCAAGGGATTAATTCCAAATGATTTGTAGCCACTTTGATTTCCTGTGACTTTTGGTCTTTGCTTGTCATAGTATTTTGGTCCAGAATTACTTCTAGAAAGAGCCAGATCTTTGGGAACTCTGCGGACTAACTCAGAATCATGGGAAAGCCCAGGGAAGCCCTGAAACCATCTCCATTCCTCTACCACTCCTGCCCAAAGATTGTCACATCCTCAGTACTAAGGCCGCTCTCTCTCAATCCAACGTCTCGTTGCCTCCTTCCTCACAATGGTCTCAGGGGTCCCCAAAGGCTGCTACTCTAGGAGACCTGGGCTCCAGGGCAAGCCTATATGTGTCCTAGAAGTCAGGGACAGAACTCATTCACTTAATATATATATAGCCAAATTCTACAGAATACTTCAGGTCATGAAATAGGTTTCTTCCTATTAAATAAATGAACAGATATGCACATATATCAATATATGTTAATGTCCTTAAAATAGGCATTTGTCATTGCATGAACTTTATTACTAGATGTGATTTTGTGCACCAAAGTCATGTTCTTCCCCCAGTTACAATTTCTGCTTTAGTGTTTCTTTAGTTACTTGATTTTAAAATTAGTGAACTTTTCAAATCTTCATTTTTATCCATAAATGTAGCCTTTGAAATTGATTTATACTTTTCAAAGGTCAGAGAGTATATCTCATTTAAAAGTCCTAACAAGCCACTGTAAGTAGTACTGCCAGTAGTATCTGTTCTGTATTTCTGATGTGGAAACAGAAGTCCAAAGAAGACATGGTTTAACCAAGGTCAGAGAGCCAAACCTATGAGAATGCTCACACTGGAATCCAGATCTCTAGATTCCTACCTGTGTCAAATTACAATACTGTAAAAGATAGGGGTCTCCCTCTTTTAGTATCCTTCCAAAGCAAGAAGAAGTAAAAAATAAATCCCCTTTAGTTTAAACATAAAGCACTGCTATGTCAAAATCCACTTCAGGGGATTATGTGGCAATTTGCCAGTCTATTTCTGATCCCACAAAAATCACCAGACTGGAGAAAAGCAAACATCACATACAGGGGCCATGGATTCATAAAGCTATATTAAATAACAAGCTGATTAGACTTTTTCCTGAAGTGAGAAAATGGCTAAAAATTCATAACTTTAATAAAAAATTAGGCCTGAGTGAAAGAAACCAATGTCATATGTTAAAAAAGTATGCAACCTTCACAAGTTGAAGCACATTTTCTGTCCTGCCTGTCTTCAAAGGCAAGAATAAAGCTGTTTAACAACGCTAATAGAATGGGTAGCGGCACATAGCTTCATCTACATGAGAATAATTCTCCTTTTTCTTACTACTTCATGGAGTCGTGAGAAGGTGAGAATGCTTTGAAATTTACACAGACAGAAAGCTGACGCAGTCTTATTTCAGTAAAAGTTAAGTTCTAATCTGTCTGTACTAAGCTAGGCTTGGTCAGATATAGACCAAGCTTAAAGACCTTCATTAGGCTGAAAGCTGGAATAGCATTCACGCTACCCCAAGTTTTAACAAACTAAGCCAAGTGACTTAGCCAGCTAATTAAATAATATAGTAAATTTAAAGATTTCTTAGGGAAAAGAAAAAACAATTACATTACCCGATCCAGACCCTGATGTTGTCATATCATAAATTAAATCTTTTAACGTAGTGCCCTCTGAAATGAAAGGGCGATCTAATGAAGGGTCCTCTTCATTGGGCACTCGGTGGTGAATGACAGTGCGGTTATGGCAGATATAGACCATCAACATGAGTGAGATGCAGACGAAGCAGACTGGTCCCGCAATGACAGCGGCCAGTTCAACGGGGCCGAGGCCAGGGGACGGCTTTTCTGAAAAAGGGCAAGTGAAATAGACATCAACAACAACAAACACACTAGGTGACACCCCACTTTTCTAATCCTCCACGTTTCCTGTCCTTGGCCACCACTGCCATTAGTCATAGAGCCTCATTACAGCAGCTCATGGGGCTAGAAGCCAGAGCAAGTGAATCATTCCATTTCCTCCCATGGGCCTTCCGTTTATGATCACCAACTCAGTCAACATTTACTTATTCTTCCTGCATTTTTCAGCCATCTAAATAAATAACAAAACCAGCTACCACCAATATTTTAGAACGTCCCTATTTATTGCTCTCAGATCACCAAAAAAGAGAACCAATAATCTGGACCAACTCCCATTACTGTCTTCTTAAGTCTTATTTTTAAGTAGTTCTGACTTGTGTTCTTATTCCAACACCAATATATACGCTCACAGCAGGGGGAAAAATGTATAAATAAAATGATCAAAAGTTAAACAATTATATACAGTCTCACTCCTCAAAACAGTTCACATTTTAGTATATACAGGTATATAAATATTTCCACCACCAATTTTGTTCAGGCAAAATGTATTTTTTGTTTTTTATAACAGAGTTTGCTTGTGTATAGTTTCTAGTCTATTTTAATTGCTTCAGCTTTTAATTCAAGCATTTATTTTCTTATAACCTCTTTTAATAATTACTGTTTTACGCTGTTTCAGAAAGACAATGATTACAATTATTTTGGCATTCATCCTGCGCCTTGCTGGCTCACCTGAGCACACCACTATTTCTTTAATAGCACATCTTCCCTGTTCTTGACATCTTACTTGAATTGATTTCTTATGACACAGAATTCTAATTCCAGTAATTTCTTTCAGGAAGAGTACATGGGTCCTTATACACTGAATATTTACTTATCTCAAGATGCCCATTGTCTTTATATATGAAAAATTTTGGCTTGTCTAAAGAATTCTGAGTAACAATCACTATATAATGTTCCACTGCCTTCTAGTTTTGAAAAAAAGCAGAAAATTTGAACATTTTTCCCTTTTATAGTGAATCAGTGTTCACTTGTGCTGAATGTATATACAATTTTTTCTTTATTATTTTTTTAATCCTCACCTGAAAATATTTTCATTGATCTCAGAGTGAGAGGGAGTGAGAGAGGAAGAGAGAAAAACATCAATCGGTTGCCTCCTGTATGCTCCCGGACAGGAGATAGAACCTGCAACCTAGGTATGTGCCCTCACTGGGAATCAAACCTGCAACCTTTTGGTGTAGGGGATGACGCGCCAATCAACTGAGCCACCTAGTCAGGACTTTTTCTTTATTCTTAAAATTGGTATATCTTTCATTATATGTATTTTATTAAGTATTTTAAAATTAATTTTGCATAGTTTTCTTTTCTCTTCTGTCTGCTCTTATGTCTTTTTTTTCTGGAATCACCTAGATCTGTCCTCTGTATCTCTTAATTTGTCACCAACTGTCTTTTTCTCTGAATTGTAACACAACTTCTCAAGCTTGTCTTGCCTTAAGCTTGTCTCACACTTGACTATATAATTACAGTATCCAGTCTACTGTTTCACTTTCCATATTATATTTAAAAAATAACTCATCAATCAAGCTTTTCATCTGAATGCAATCTTTAACAACTGTGAAATGTTCTCATTTTATAGTGAACAACTGAAAACAGACCTCGGTCTGTCTGAACATGCTTCCCTATCATGTGGTAAGTCTATCTAAAAAAGGACAGCTACCCTGATTTATCCAGTTTGGTTTACGTCTTTTAAACCACTGAAGCTTTTCATCTGGTAATTTCTTTTTGTTGTTTGCGTATCAGGGACCTGGGGATGAGGAATTTATGTATTTTTAGCATTAGAAATAAAGTGAGTCCTTCACAAGGTTTTGTGAGTTTCCATTCAAATATTTCAAGTCCAAACAATGGAAATGGAAAATTCTGGAATTGCCATTTTGTCATACTAGAATTGCAGGAGCTTACCAAAGCCAGAAAAATTAGTCTGACAGAGCCTGGCCACAGGGAGATTCCCTCCCATGCTGCAGGCTCAGTTTTGCTTCACTGCTATCACACGCACCAGGGGAGGACTGCCTCCCTTCTCTAACTGGGGGGCCTGGCCCTCTTCCATGCTGAATTAGCATGCTGCCTGGACCAACTGAGTGGAAAGTGAGCACCATGTCCTGCCCACCAAGAACTGACACTGGGTGCTTCCTAAAGGAGGACTGAGAGAGTCTGCTCCTCAAGCCTCACTCCAGCGCCTCAGCTTATGGTATGGGCAGGACTTTGTAAGAGGTCCTTTTCGTATGATTAGTTAAGTTTTCACTAGTCTCAGGTCATCTGCACTATAAATTGCAAAGTTCCTTCCAAGTGTAAGCATGTGAGTAGCATTATTTCATTAATTCTGCTAGCATTAATACAGGTCCCCCTATTTTTATACTTCTTTGATTATTACAGTAGAGATTTGGAATTTGAGGAAAGTAACAAGAGTTAAATAATGTTCTCAGACTGACATCGTAAACCAGAACCTTAAAATCAATCCAATCCTAAGAGTTTATCCTTGAAATTCACGGCTTTGCCAGGACATTTTAAAATGTAAACTGTGGTGATGGACCAAAAACCTAGATATCATATATAATAATTTAAACATAAAGATCATAAGGCAAGGTGAAATTACAAAATGAATGCATTTGGACTGTTTAGTGCTCCTTTCAATTCCCACCCAATATTGATTGTTTTAAAAGGCTAGAGCATTAAACAAGGAAGAGGAAGTTCACTGTGAGGACAAAGTATGACATTCCGAGGGCATGCTGCTGCAGTGGGCTTTGTCAGAATTCGCTTTTGAAGAGGCTACCACTTCAGGCACAACAGACCTCATAGAAAGTCTATCATGGAATCACCTTCTTGAACAACACACACCCAGGAGTCAGGACTTGGCCTCTTATAATTCTACAATCACAGACAAGTTTCTTCTTGCCTCTAAATGAAACAAGCTGGGGGAGACAATTTCTAAAATCCCTTCCAGTTCTAAAGTCAAAGTCAGAGTCTAAGAGCTTTTCTGGTAGTACCGAGACAAAAACATCTTATACAACAACTTACCAAGAGTTGGGAGCTCTATTTTATTGCAGTGGTCCTGATTGCAGCAGTATGTTGTAGTAGCAGACCCAGTTTTTGATGATGGTGCACATACAAATGGCCTGTCTCGAGGAATTAAGTCTTTTTCAGCTATACACATGCTAGTGTGTATAATTTTGTCTGTGGTCTCCGTGACAGAGACAAAGCAGAGCCCATCTGTGACACAAGTAAAATTGTCTTTTGTGCAAAGGTGACAGAAACACTGTAATGCTGGAAAAAGAGAACAAGATTTTATTAGAAAAAATTCTCAAGGTTAACACTTTGAAGTTATCCCACATTCACTATAAGTCATTCCTGATCCTATTATAGTAATTTCTTTGCAATGTTCAAAAAACAAAACTCTCTGTTACTTTTAGGAGTTCCAAATCCTGCCGAGAAGCACACATACGTCGGAGCCAAATATGATGAAATTTGGACCCAGGTTTCTTCTAAAACGTTTTTGCTTCCAAGTATAAAGAAATTGTTACATACAATTTCATCAAGGTAAAGGCAAGCCTTTGCCCTCCCATATGAAACAAAGTACATTTAAATTTGTACTGGTTTTACATATTCTTATTAGCCCAAAACTATTCATTCATATACTCCCCCATTGGGAAGTAATGTGTGAAAACATTACAACCTTCCACTAAAGGCTGGAAATGTCATTTGGGTGGATTTATGGTGACGGAGTAATGGAAACAGATTTGTATGAAGCTACTTTTTTTTCTTGTACAAACCCTGAGAAAGACATTTATCTTCTAGCCAGGGTTAAGGCACTCTTTCAGTAAGCCAAGGAGACTGTACAAATAACAATGCATATATGCTCTAACACAAACAATCTGGCTATAGAAACGATTGGAGGAACACCAATCATGCCCACTTGTATCTCTTTGATCTTTATGACTCAACTCAAAGAGTGACTTAAGGGCGTTTCGCCTAATTGTCACCAACATCCTTCTATATACACACACAAACATGCTCTCCAACTGTTAATTGCTCCCCGAAGCACACAATGCTTACTAGAATTGCTACTTTTGTTTTTCTCTCCCCTATGAAACTAAGCATCTTTAGGACAGGGACCAATATTAATAGTTCCTATAAATCCACATTTAGCATTAAATCTGGTATACAGCAGCATTCAAAAATACTCATCAAGTGAACAGGAGAATAGGCACTTATATTTCACTATAATCTCATGAAATGGCAAAGCACATTTCTTAAGACCAATCAAACTTCCCAAATTACTTGTTGGCAAGAAAAAAGGAAAAGTCCAGATATTTGGAATGGTAATCTATGATGAGACCAAGGAAGTCTACTATATCTAGAAAGAGTGGCTAGGCAGACAGGCAGGCCAGAAGAAAGCTAAGTTGCTGTGTAAGGAAGGGTTAGCTCAACAGGCCTGAGGTGCTCAAACCCTGCACACTCCCTTCCCAAGAAAGGCTAGTCTTCGCTCAGAACTGGCTCTCGGCCAGTTCCTAGGAAATGAGCTGTGAACCTTTGAAATATTCTCCGTGATAAGAATGCTGCTAAGCCTGTGTGACTGGGCCCTAACAAAAACCCTGGATACCCAGGCCATGGGGAGCTTCCTTGGTTGGCAAGTGCTGTCACACCACTGCTGAGCTATGGAGTGTGCCCGTGTTACTGCCCTGGTAGAGGGCACCTGGAAGCTTGCACCTAGTTTCTCCTGGGCTTTAGCCTATGTGCCTTTTCCTTTGGATGCTGTTAGTATGAATCTTTCCATTATAAGAAACATAACCATTAGTGCAACAGCTTTTCTTAATCCTATAAGTCCATCTAGCAAATCATCATGCCTGAGGGTGGTCTTGTAGACCCCCAACTCACTTGCTAACTCCACATTCAGGACTGTCAGGAGCGCCTCAGGCAGCTGCTCCTTGGTTGCTGGCTTAATGAGCACACCTGTCTATTATCTTTACAGATCAGAAAAGTTTTTCCTTAATCATTATTAAAATTTTTGTTCTTTCTTCATAGACAGTTCAGCTATTTGAATGATCTCTTCCCCAAAATGAACTCACTAAAAGTATAAGAAAGAGACACTATCATAATCTGACATGGAAAGCCTGTTAATATACAGTAATTACTCGTGAGGTTTGGTGGTGATTTTAAGTTCCTTGGGTATAATTTCCCAAGGAGGGATTCTGAACCAGGAATATCTGGACTGGCTTCAGAGGGACATGAATCCCATAGAACTGTAGGCCAAATGTTGTGTGTATTTGCATTTTCTTTTTTTAAGATTTATTTATTTATTTTTAGAGAGAGGAAAAGGGAGAGAAAGAGGAAAAGAAACATCGATGTGAGAAACACTGATCAGTTGCTTCTAGCATGCCCCCCTAATGAGCGCCAAACCCCAATCTAGGCATGTACCCCGACTGGGGATGAAACCTCACTTTGGGGGAAAAACACCCAACCAACTGAGCCACACAGGTCAGGGCTGTGTTTGCATTTCCAAGGAGGTTTATAGCTTTCAAAAGGACTAGGAAGGGGTCTGTCACCCACAGAAGATTAAAACCACCACCACAGGAAACTGTCATCATTCTCTCCTGAATCCTCCTTACTCATAAGTAGTCATTCAACCAAGGTTTTCTAAGCATTAGCTTTTTTATCAGTTACTACACCAAAAGCTTAGTATACAAAGATTAGTAACTCATGATCACAGCCCTTGAAGAGCTCCAAAGGCTGGTGAAGGAGAACATTACAATATACTGTGGTCATTGCTATATATAAAAATTCTGCCATGAATACTCTCCCAGTTGTAAGACCTTCACAGCTCCCTTAGAGTACATGAAGTAATGTTTAAACATTTGGTCTAACAATTAAAAATTTTACCTTTGGGTTCCAATTTACCACTCACATTACAAATGCTACCTAGGGCCACACATGTCTTACCATTATTGATAATCATATCTTTCATGACCTTGGTCTGAGCACATACTCTCTGCCTAGTTTAAACCCACCCTCTAATCCTTTAAGACCCTGTTAGAACAAGATCTTTTCCATGATGTGCTCTAACCCCTTCTCCTACCCTTAAGACATCTGGGCAGCTCTTTTCACTAAGTTCCCATAGCACTCTTAGTATACCTTTAGGATAGCACATATCAAACTATTTATAGTTTGCCGTTAAATTGTCTCTCATTACAATAAGAATGACCATATTTTTTTGTTTTCTCATCTTTGAATCCTGGACTCCTAGACAGTGATCAGAAAAATATTTGATAAAGCAGTGTTTCCCAAACAGGAGGTCACAAACATATCAAGAGAAAAAGAGAAGTCTAAGAATTGTGTACAACATACTTTTTAACATTTAATTTAAAAGATAATCTAAAATGAATGATAAACATTCTGGATCACGAGTAACGACCACCTAAACAAGTCCTGTCAGCAGGCCTTCTCTGCTGCTTCTTCAGTTATGTGAAGATCTCCTTCAGGTCAAATATCCTCACAGCACACTGTACAAGCGAAGGCTTAATATTAATTGTAGTTGAAAGAGTGACAAACCAGAGCATATGGCAATATAGGCATGGCGCAGTCAAAAGCCAACAGCTAACAGCCAATACCACATATATATGCTACACACATTACATGGGTCCTATCTTGGCAGCACAATCTGCAAAAGTTCATTAACAGCAAATGTAGTAAGTATAAAATGACATTTTTCCATTCTCACTCCAGCATTAATTGGTTTAGAGAACCATTTAATAAAGATTTCAGTAATGTCATAACATTAACCTCATCTTCAAACCAGCAGACAGCTCATTAAAACTGGTATTTGAGGAATGCTTGTTGGCAAGATTATCCTACACTTGCAAACAGCCTTGAAGTCACAGATACCACCTTGCACAACATAACTTATGAGAATGGGCACTTGCAGCTTTTAGTATCACTTAAATTAAAATACAGAAACAGATTTCAAATAGAATTAGACCTCAGGCTATTTTTTTCTACTGTGAAACCTAAACATCATCTGTGATACTGAATAACTGTATTAATTTGGATTTTGTTGATTTTGTAGTTGTCTTTGTATTAAATTGGTTTATAGTTGTAAATGAGCCAAAAACATAAAGCTTTTATATCTAGTTTCATGTCCATACAATTTAAGTAACATTATGAGACATTCTGTACTCTTCCCTTCAAAGGGGTCAATATGGCAAATTTGAGAAATACATTGCTAAAGGACTTTTTGTAAGTCAGTAAGAACAGATCACTATAAACAACATAGCACAGACTTAACCAGAAAGGCAAGACATGATGTAGTTGTTGCAACCTATGCATGTGGCAAACTTTGCTCTTCAAGAAAGGTGCAATTCCTTTACTCATCACTTTAATTATTCACACTGGTCCCTTGCCTACAACTAAAATTTAACTTAAACTCGATCCCTATTAAAATGTCTTCACAAGATTTCATTATGTTTCATCACTGCAATGAAAAGCTACTGTGTTCACTGAATTATCACAGTCTCATGCTAGGAAATAAAATTATTAGCAGTAGAAATCTCCAAAGATTGCAGAATAAATCACAGAATTCTCAAAGTCTGGAGATGTTGGTGTGATGTTAAGGGCTATCAGAAACCAAACATCTAGCTGTCAAAGGAAGTGACAACAGTAAAAAGAGACAACAGGACCCTTGGAGTCACCGTCTTCACTGTATTATTGTATCAGAGTCATAAATAATAAACCCCAAGTTGAGATTCTGGCTCTTGGTCCTAACTATAATGGAAATTTCCACCATTGCCTTATTTCAGTGTGTCTGGAGGTCACACATCAAAACACTGTTTCTTCTACCTAATGCCACGGCTACCAATGGTTGATTCACAAGCCCATAGCCCTGGCCGGAGAAACGGAGAGGTAGACAGCCTGTGGGCAGTATCTAGAACAGACGTTTCTATGAGTCTTGCTGCTTAAATAAAAATTAGTACCAAAAACCTTGTCTTGCCAGGCCTATAGTGACCGTCTCTACAACTCTCCTGTTTTTATGAATACACTTCAACACTTTTCCTTTTTTAACTCTTGTTGTTTGTCTCTCTATCCTTCCATCACCCCATCAAGCCCTTGATCGAAACATCTCGTTGAAATTCACATGCCCTTCTGTTCAATTCAATGGTCTTTGTGACACACTGACACACCTTTCCTTATTAGTTTACATGACACTACCCTTCCACGTTGCTGCATCTCAGATCTATTTATACATCTCTAAACTTCCTGGCCTTGCACTTGTGCGCCAAACTATTTTAACTGCCTTCCAGGAAACACTGCTGGGCTTGTCTTTTAGTGCAAAACCAACATTTTCAAAATCAAATACAGCACTATTCCTTTAAGAGTGGTATCTGTAATTTAAGGTTAAAAAAAAACAAAAAAAACAAAAACCCTCTTTCTCTTACCACACCTAGGATAGTACAATTGTCCTTGACTATACAGTATTTCCAAATATTACAAATATGCACCAACAGGCAGGTAAAGGGCCTAACGTGCACAACGCCGTAGCTACAGTCTGCTTAGCTAGAGTTAAAAGCAGATCACACCATTGTTGGCAAAGGCAAAACTTAGAAGTTATAACAAATCCTTTCAGGTCCTAATGTCAACCCTTGTTACTATCTAGTCTTTCCTCCATTCCAGTTCCTCTGAGTAACCTGCCTTCCCCTCTTGTCTCTACCCCCAGCACCAAGTCCCATTTCACGGATGCCTGTCCTCTCTTCTCTTCCCCTCTCAGAAGAGTGCATATACCATATTGGCTACGTTCCCTTCTTTTTAAAAAATATCTTTGTAAACAAGGCCAAAACCCTGGCCACCAACTCCCTCCAGCCTACTGCCCTGGGTTTTGTTACTCAAAGGACTCAGTGGTTCTTCTCCACTCCACCCCCTTGGGTGACCTGCAGCAGCAACGTCAAAATACTCCGCACCATTCACTGTGAAAGTGAATCCTCCAGTAACATTTCACTCCCACATTTAGAGCTTCTAACAAAAAACTGATTTATCCAGACATTTCTCCAGATAATATCATTTACTTCTGCTACCTTTAAAACACTTAAGAAACATCATTTTTTTTTCATTTTTAAGTAATTTTATTGATTATGCTGTTATTGTTGTCCCAGTTTTTTCCGCTTTGCTCCCCTCTGCCCAGTACCTCCCTTCCCTCCAGTAATCCCACCCCCCTTAGTTCATGCCCATGAGTCATGGATATAAGTTCTTGGGCTTCATCCTTTCCTATATTATTCTTAACTGACCCGCAAAAGCATCATTTATAATTCAACACACACTTTGATCTTAGAAGAATGGGGGACACTCTTAAATTCTCAATCACTTGTTTTTCCACAATACCTCCATTCTCTAGCCTCCTAAGCTCTATGGAATTAGCTGATATATAATGTTAACTGTTTTTAGGGCAAAGCACACTAAGAATAAGCTGCCTAAATGGCAAGATGAGATTTAATAGGGGCAATTAATACAAAGGCCTTCATTTATGTTCAGTATCAAATAAACTGCACAAGTACAGGATAAAGATTTGCTTAGCAGATTTGGGGAATCTGTTTAACAACAGATTTTTTAAAAAGTCAACAGCATTTACTGTTAATTGTAGCCATGGTGATGGGAGAGACAGAGGGAGAACTGGGCACCAAACTGCACAAATGCCCAATATAATAAGTAATCAGTAAGTGTTACTCAACTATCAATCTGCCATGTAAATATGAATTAGAGATTCAAAGAATTACTAATTCAACAGTTTGAACTGAAAGGTCCCTTAGCTGTGGGGACAAGCACCTCATTTTACAGATGTTGCGACTGAGTCAATTATCTTAACCCTATACTAAATCAAATCATGAGGTCAGGATGTGGTAAATTTTGTTTCATAAAAAATTATTTCCTAATTATAGTGGCTCCCTACAATAGAATTGGCTGCCTCAGAAGGCTATGACTTCTCCGTCATTAGAGCTATTTAAGCAGAGGCTTAATAACCAATGGAATACACCAAGTAGGTAGGGATCTCCTACACTAAACGAAAGGTTGGTCTAACACTCTATAATCCTTTAAATAGTAGGAGTCTATTATTTTACAACTTACATCAAATATTAAACCATCCATGTTTTCATTTTTTGACAAAGTCAACTTAACATCTTCAAGGTACAACAACTACAGTAAGGTACCTCATTTTTTAGCTGTTTATTTCTCTATTTCCTCCATTAAACTGTGAGCTTCAGGTCAGAGACTGGGTTAATGCTTTACGCATTTCTGCATCCCTAGGCCCTAGCCCTGGCATACAGGAGATCCAGTAATGTGTTTCTTAAATAGCCAAGAAACACCTCTTCAGCATGTGAGTGGTTGCCATCACCAGGGTCCTCAGTAAAATGGCCAAGCAAGCACGTTTTTTCTTTTACCCTTTACTACCTTTATTTTTAAAGTCCTTTCAGCTTTCCAAATTCACACTTAGGTATCCCTCAAGCCCATTTGGGGTGAAATGTCCCACTGTCCAGAATAAGCTACCTTCGAAATTACAAATGAGCATACCCTCTGACCCAGAAGGAATGTAGCCTATAGACACACTTGTACAGGGATAAAGTGACTTACACACATGGTTATTAATTTCCTAATGGTTTATGCTAGATTGTTCCTAATCTTTCCTATGCATCTAATCTACTGATAGAACTGATAAAATAAATGATGCACCACTAAAAAATGCAAGACCATCCAGGTACCAAAAAAATGATGTTTTCTATATATGAATGTAGACTTAACCCCCTGAGATGTATTAAATCAAAGTGCATGGTGCAGAACAGTATCTGATATAGTAACATTTGTGCTAAGAAAGCGAGGGAGGGAGAGAGGGAGAGAGGAAAGCAAGGAAGGGAAGGAAAATGCATACACATACTGGCTTGTACATATTACAAAGTATCTCCTGGAAGGATATATATTTTTTTAAAATAGGTAAGAGTGGCTTCCAAAAAATAGGTAACAGTGGTACCCAAAGGATAGGGGTGGGAGAGTTTTTACTATACATTCATTTGTACTTTTGAATTTTGAAAAATGTGAGTGCATTATATCTATCCCAAGTTACAAAAAAATTTTAAGTGCCTCTTTACGCTCCAGCCCTTTTCCCTATAGTGTTTTCAAAACTCCAACTCAGGATTTTTACCCTATGGAGTACAGCTGCTTCATGTAGATTTTAAAATTTTTGTTCTTTCTGGAAAATAATTTGCCAGAATACAATGAGAGCCTTTAGAAAGCCTGTATCTTTCAATCCATGATTTCTACTTATTAGAATTTTGTCTAAGGAAATAGGAGATGAGATCAAAAGATATACGCACACAAATATTCATTACAGTATTTTATGGCTGAAAAACAATCTATATGAATGACCATAGGGCAATGACCAAATTAAAACAATAATAAATGGAATACTACAGAGCCACAATTCCATCTCTAACAAGTGATCTTGTTTTTGTTCCACTTTGAGTTGAAGAAGGCATGTTAATATACAGAGCATATGCGTGTACTCTGACTTAACCTAGCCTCTGAAAATAAATGAAGAAACTTTTATTTCTGATAGTGAATGCTAAAACAATAACTGAATTTCTTATTTTCCCCCAATCTAAACACATTTTTACACAGTCATTAGATTTTTTATGTTGACTTATAGATATCACCAAGAGTATGGTAATCTCATGGAATTCATAGATAAAGAAACAAATTCAAATACTATCTCCATCAGTTGGCTTCTAAGTAATCCTGAGGCAATTGTTAAACTTTTATGACCCTGGTCCCTAAATTTATAACAGTAGCAATCTCTAAGGTTTGAGGGTTAAATAATATAAACAGAATACTTAGCATAGTGCCTGGCACATAACAACATACTCAAATATTCATTTATGTACTCATTTAACAAGTATTTATCACCTGTTCAGGAGCTGGGCAGAGAACCAGGGTACACCTTTGTACAGATCTAGGAGGCAACATGGACAGAATATAACATAAACAGGGTACTCATGAAGCAGTGAACATTCATGGAAGCTATTCTTTCTCCATTCACAGATATCCATCCAGAGTCTTTTGGCAATAGGACTGAACAGGGTTAGCCCAAAAACTTCACTGGAGTAGCATGAGGGGTACCTACAGGAAAATAGATGTTCTGTTCCAACCCAAATTAGTAAAGTGCTGGCACACATCTAGTGTGTACATTTATATGTAAATACCCCTAATACTTATAACTCATTAATCATAAAATGTTCCTGGTGGAAGGAACCTAATAATTACCTGATCCTAACCCCTTAGTTTATAGATGAGGAAACAGTGCTCTGAGAGTTACAACAACATAATCTAGATTTATTCAAAAAACACAGAAAGAAAAAAAGGACTACTAGATCATCTCTGGCCATCTTCCCCAAATAAGACAAGACATAGGACTCAACCCTCTCCCTTTGGGAAAACAAAAGTGCTCCAGATATTGTGACTTGGTTGCATAGATACTGAGGTCTACTGATGAACCTAAATGAAAGTGGCAGATCATTCTGGCTAGGGGAATGAAATAGAAAGTGTGGTAAGAAAAGGAAGTGGTAACCATCCACCAGCTGCCTTTGAATTAAGGGCAGAGGGGAGTTACACCTGGGCCAGCAAACAGCAGAAGAAATACTGGAGCCACAGATGAAGAAATTAGCTGATAGCGCTGTGCAGTTAATACTTTCAGAAGCAGAGAGCAAGGCCTAAACACCTTTTACCAGAAAAGAACAGAGTATGTACCCTGTGTAGAGAGAAAGAAGACACCTTTAGCAGGACAGAGATGATTAGGAGGAAATTCCTACTCTCAAGGAGTTCACACTGCAATGCAGAGAACAAACATGCCAGCGATAAAGGGAAATGCAGACAAAATGCAGAGCACATAAAGGGAGACTTCTCTCAAAGGTTAACCCTAAACCGAGGCTTAAGGCAGGCTAAAGAAAGATGGAAATTCACTCCAGGAAGATGATATACAAATATATTGTACTCAGATTCAGGAATGAGGGTTAGGCAGTTTAGGAAAATAGAAACAGATTACATAATCATCTTGATGTAAGCAAAAAAAAGAAAGAAAACTGACAAAACTCAACACCCATTCACGATAAAAAGAAGTCATTATGTCAAAGAGTCATCAACTTTTCTTAAACCAGCAATAAAGAAAAAAAAACCTCAAAAATTCTCAAAAAGATACCATTTACAAAAGCATTAAAAAAAATAAAATACCTAGGACTACAGTATTCCCTCACTTATCGCGGGTATTACGTTCTAGACCCCCTGCAATAGGTGAAAATCCACAAAGTGGGAACCTTACATTTATTTTAGTATTTATATATATTTTAAGGCTTTATTAACCCTTCCCACACACTTATAAACCGTTCCAGTCCCTTATTAACCTTTCCCACTCCCTTATTAACCTTTTCCACACTTTTATAAACACTACTTATGGTTTTTAAACATATTCTAGACTCTTAAACCTACATAACTTTAACAACATACGTATACAGTACTGCAAAATCCCGCGATATAGAGAAAAATCCGCAATAATTAAATATAACATTTTTTAAAATTCCACGATACAGTGAAGCCGTGATAAGTGAACTACGATATAGAGAGGGATTACTGTAAATCTAACAAGAAATGTTAAGGCCTTCACAGAGAAAGCCTCAAAGCACCACTCCACTCTGCTATTTTCTGCTCCACAGAAGCCAACTGCACTGTCTGCTCTGAGCTTAGTCTCCTGGTGCTCAGCTTCTTGTCACTCCCACCCCTCTGTAGAACAAGAAAAAATTGCCACCAAAGTGAGAGGTCTTGTCCAGTGCTGGGCAAGGAGACAGTGAACTGTAAATAGGGTAACAATATCCTTTATCATCCAAACCAAGACTCCTGGACTGTCCTTAATAATTACACTGGGACAACAGGTGTAAAAAAAGAAAAATTACTGAATTTGGCCAAAAGAGGGATGATATTGCCAGAAATCTCAGACACTTGGTGAACCACACATATAGTTACACAAGCTTTAATTTTTTTTGCCTTTCCCAGTCTGTAAAGTTTATCTTCCTTTTCAAACAAAATATCAAAGCAAGCAGTTCAATTCTGGTTGCAGTCACCTACAGGAACATAGCTGAATTAAACCAAGCAAGGATATTAAAGCCCAGCCAAAACAGAGGGATGTTATAATATTTATATTTTCATAGTATTTTTATATTCTATAAAATTTCTAACCATGGGATCTATGGCCTCCCTTGGGGCATAAGTATGCAAGCATCTAGTGTCATCAGAACTCCTTTCAAAGGAACACATACCCTTTAAGACTAAACGGTGTATATAAAAACTGGCATTTGGGATGCACTGTAACCAACCTAATCCAGTTTTCAGAACTCAAAATCTAGATATCCAGAGGCAGCATTAGGAATATGGGTTTTGAATTGCTTGTAGCATTGATGCTAGCATTCTGGTTACTGAAGAAGGCCTCCTAGTTGGGTGTTTTAAGAGATAAAGGTCTGCCAGGGCTTGATGTTACTTATTCTTTAGAAAATTGAAAACAAAGCACAGAATTATGCAGCATATGTATATGCAGCATAGACTTATGACATCTATACACAAGTCAATAATTAGGCCCTAGCTATGGTTTATAATGGTTCATAGGTGATTACATCCATTTGCTCCATGAGACTTTTTTCCCATTCCAGGCTCTCTAAGCTAAATTAGATGCAAACACCCAATCACTCAGAGCAGCTATTTCCTTAGGGCACACCATCTGCTTGCAATGCACAGCTAATTCTGAGTCTGGGGGTCCTTAAAGAGTACCCCCTATGTTTCTGCTTGATTCCTAAAAGCCAATTTACTAAAACTCCTCCCTCCTTCTCCTTTTCCCGCCATAAATAAAGGGAAGGCCAGATCTGACAAAACTTAAATGGGAAAGAGTGGAAAGGCCCTAGCTAAAAGAATATTTTTATGGCCATTTTGTTTAAAAAAAGAGGGGGGAGGCAGATTAGATAGAAGAAATACCTGTGACCTTAGGGAGAAAGGCTATGTGAGAACAGAAAAACTCAAGCTTAGAAATGCATTAAAAATAGATGAAAGAGAACAGAAGTAAAGTTTACCATGGAAAAATAGAAAGCAAAACAACAGAAAGAAAAAAAATGAACACTTGTTCCTAAGAACGTGATCTACAAGTGCTAATTGTGCTAACTGGCTCGTTTTTTGGTGGATCAGGGAATTTCAAATCTGCAATGCACACCTCTCATTCATTGTTTTTTTTAAACGAGAGAAAAAAAAAGAAAAGAGAAAGTCAAAGAAGACTTGTGGCTCTCAGTACCGGGAGAATGTCCAGGGGAGGCCCTAGATCGTGCGCTCCCAAAGGCTCTGGCTCTGGTCGCTGTACTGCCCTTGGCAGTAGCCAGCACTGCTGCTCTGCCTGTTTAGATCTGTAGCAGACACATCTGGGGTACACAGACTTTTTTTCGATTCTCCCTTCCAATACTTTATTATGAACATTCCAAACATTCAGAAAACTGACAGAACTGCGAACACCTATATATACCCACCTTCCACCTAAATTCTATAATTGTCACTATTTTACTACATTAACATTATCCTTATTTATCCACCTATGCACCCATCTGCTACGGGCCTGATTTGACAGTATTCACCCATAAATTTAGGTGATTTTTAAAGAACTATCCTCCTTAAAAGAGGCTTGAGTCAGAAAAGGGATGCTAAATGAAGTTCTAAAGTAAGGAGGAATCCAGATTCTTTTTCAGTCACTAGCTGAATTATTATCTTGATTATCCTTAAATACCACATAAGCCCCAATTTCTTCACCTGTAAAATAAAGTCAAATGAAATAATAATCGTGATCCCCTTTGTTATGGGTCTTCCTAGTCTAAAAATTCGGTAATCCTGTGAAAAATTATTTTTTTTGTAACAATTATCACTTACTTTGTGCTTTCTATGTGCCAAAGTATACCACAAGTTTTATGTGCACAATTGCATTTAAGCGTCACAAGTCCCTTAAAATGTCTGAGACACCACATTCAGGAAAACTATAAACTTTTTAGTAGCCTGTAGCTCCTCTGCGGTTGCACTTCTTCTCGCACATTCAGTACTCTTCACTAGCATCAATTTTACATTGCTTTGGTGGAACTAGATGGAACTAGCAATCAGAAATCATCTTTCCTCATTAAGACACATGAGCAAACTCTGGCCCCTGGTTTGTAATTTCTTCCAAATGTGGAATGAGATAAAATAGCTACAACTACTTTAACTTGTTTATTTTGGTAAAATAATTACATATAATTATAGTTGAAGGAAATCTACAATACACAATCTTGGTGTTTTTATTTAAATCTGTTGCAGATTGAATAACAAAATTTAAATGTCAGTTTTTCAACTGGAGAAAGTACTCAAATCAACAGCCATGTGCTAAACAAAGAGACTCAATTAGAGCACATTATGGTTCAATTTGGAAATGAATAATCAAGTAAAAAGAAAAACAACTCGCATACATTGTGTGTGTTTGTACAGATGAAAAGCCACAGTTACTGCTTTTCTATCTCTATATTCCTCTTCAGGTTTAACTATCTCCTCCATGTTCAGTGCTACTAAACATGTGTACATATTGGTCTTCGCTTCTAGGAGAAAAAGCCATTTACTTGTTTTTGCTTTTTTCCATGGGAGCTATTTGTATTTCAATGCATATTGAAAGATCTTATGTTGTAGAAATGTAACAGGATGCCAGCACAAGGTGTCCTAGAACTATAAATATACACTATTATGTAATCAGTGAGGTTCATACCTAGGAAATCTAGATGGAATGATTATCCTGAAGCAAAGTGAACAAAAATAAGGAGGTTCAGCCATGTTGGTTAGGACAAAGAAACATGGGAACAGGCTTAAACTAACTCAGTAACTGCAGAATAAGAAAGGAAAATGAATCCACACAAGTCATGGAGAGTGATGAGCCTGAATCCTTCACTTTATTTTCCAATGCTCCCTACACAAAGACTTCTACAATGGATTCTGCTCAAGAGCAGGGAGAAACCTCATTTTCCCAATGCGATCAGCTGGTCTCTAACCAAAGAATGTCCTTCATGGTAACATATGTGAGTATCTTTTATATAACTATTGGGGTTACTATGCAAGCTACATATGGTAGAGGCACTCTTTCTGAGTACATGAAGTCATCATTCCCAACATCCATGACCCACACAGGAAGCAGCTTTTCAAACAGGAAACCCAAGCAAAGACACTCTGGATCTTCTTGCTGTCTTGTGCCTGTTTGCTGAAAGGTGCTGTGCACCTTTAGTTACAGCACCCAGATGATGACTGCCAAATGGAGACAGGCCAAAAGATAAGGACAGGAGGAAAACGGCTTTGTAGGTCAGGTTGAACAGTTTCATGTTTCTCTCTATTCATTATCCTCTAGCTTTTAGCAAAGCTCGATTTAAACGTTCCAGCCTTACATCAGCTGTTCCCTTGGCACTAGGGTAAGACTAGCATGTTCATACTTGGATCAGAGCCTTAGAGTGCAGAAAGAAAATGGTAGCAGCAGTTACTAAATTGAACTCTTAATACATGTTAAAGAGGAAGCCTGAGAAAACAAGAATCAGGGCTGCCAAGTCCAGGAACCCCTTACCACTTGGAGATTCTCCCTGCATTGCTATATTCCTACTTGGGGCTCCATATTATAAAGGAAGATGGCAGCCTCCTCATGAATTCTCAGTAACAGGTAGTGAGATCTAGGCAAACTATCAGGTTCCCTCGTTACTCTCACTGTTAGAAAACTCTGAGCTAACTATTGTGCTCAACTATTAAAGCTTTCTCCTGCTATAAGTTACAGATAATTGTTCTCTTTCTTTTCTCCCTTTACTTATTGGTTCTTATCTTTCTGATCATTAGTTTTGGTCTAAAATGTTTTTATTTCAAGCTTCCTAAATCTCGTTTTGAAAAATGGCCAGAATACATAACCAATTAATGAATAAATTTTTCCCATACAATAAGAAAGTTACAAAATAGTGATCATCTCAAAGCCATAAATGCTAGGAAGGTTGAAAGTCTGTATGCCAGCTAAAAACAGTGAGCAAGGAAGCCTGGATTACACCTACAGTACAGAAATCTAGAGTGGAAACAGAATTTGGAGTGAATCAATCTCAATCTCCCACCTAATGCAAGAAATTCTTTCTACAACCTCTCAGACAGAAGGCAATCCAGCCTCTGCCTGAATGCTTCCAGTGACAGGGAACAGCACCTTATCATGCTCCACTTTATGACAGTCCCCACTGATAGAAATCCTTCTTCCTTCTTTAATATTGACTGAAATCTGCCTTTCAGTCTACCAATTAATTGTAGTTCTTCATTATATACAATATATTTCCTCTTCCAAAAGACATTCCTTCAGTTATTTAAATATATAATTCCCATTGATTATCTACTGGTATCAGGCTATGTGCTAGGTACTTTATAAACACTACACTACCTTCATAACTGTCATTTAAGTTATGTGTTATCCTCCTTTGAAAAGTGAGTCCCAGAGAGACAAAATGATTAGAATCTAATTCCAAACAAATATGTGAGGCTTCCTATCACTATTCCCATAAACAAAGATTTTACTAAATTACTGGCAACCATGTCACATGATTTGAATGCCTTCAAAACTGGAAGAAAAACAGATCAATCCAAAGAGAAGAAAATAAAGATGGTCTAGAAATACAACTGTACCAGTATTTGATCCATGGAGAAAAACGACACCATGAAAAACATTTAATAAGACAGCCATCAGGGAGCCCCAGGAAAAAGTAAAGGTGAGCTGATGAAATCACAACCCTGACCTGAAGCCAGTGGTGTAAATGCAGGCCAGGAACCAGAGCAGATTCCCAAAAGGTCAGTCATAATACTGCAGAGAAAGCAGCACAGCCTAAAGGCTAATTTCAGTACAATCAGAAGATCACAAATAATTCTGATTACATACTTCTTTGGTGTTGGGGTTGGGGGGTTGGCAGCAGCAGGGACAAAGCATGGACCTGAAATCTAGGAGGGAAGAATAGCACGGTGAACTGAGCAAGGTTCCTTATCTAAGCTAGAAGTTCGGGATCAAAATAAATACTGCTCCACTTAAGGTGACAAGGTACAGAATCCAAAAGGAAGGGAATGAGGTGAAAGGTGAATGATGGTAGTCATTTCTTAGCCTAAGGTTTTCTCCCATTTCCAATCATGTTCCAGTCTTATATCTGTTTGATTTGAAGCAGTGTCGTCCTTTTATGAATGTATTTATAATTAAAACATAAAAGACAAAATTTAACATCTTTAGATAATGTAAGTGAGCTGAAAAGAACCCTGGGTTAGAACCAATGTCCTAAAAATCTAGTTATCTTCTAAGCAATGGTCACCTGGACCTAGGAACAAATGGGCTTAAAGATAGTCTTTTGGAAATTACCTGGAAGATAAGTAAGCTTTTGTACTATTATATAGGTACCATACAGGCTTGGTTATGAGAGTTAAAAGAGATAAGGCAGGTATAATGTTTGGCACATTCTTATATTCCTTTCAGACTGATAAAAGAGTACAAGGACCACTGAACCTTCAAGAAATGTCAAAGCAACCTCTGGGTATACCCTGTAAGTAATAATTTTCTTTTGCAAGTCATATTATTTTTTTAAGTTAGAAATCATTCTTTATAATATACAATGCTCTCAGATTGCCAAAAGGAGAAAGCAACTTTACAAATGGCCAGATCTAATCTATAACATTGGACCCATAAAACCAATCAAACTTACTTCACTCACTAGTGTCTGAGAAAGTGTTATATCTAAGGCAAAAACCTACAAGTCAACCAGTCATTAGTTCATATCAAAAAGGGGTAACCATAAGAAACCTACCAGCATTATCTGGGCCAAAACCATACTGAATTTAATTCAGAGCAGCAGCAAATCTCAATGTTTATGGAGACTGCTTGGATTTGATATTGAGAGAATTCAGTTAAGAAAGGCATTAATTGTTATCCTAAGTATTAAGTTATGCTGGGTCAAGATAGACCATAAATTCTGAAAAGATTCCAAGTTTTCTTGAGCCAGTTCTGTGGATCAAAGCATGAAAATTTCTGAGAAACATACCAGCATCTGCCCTCAGTTCCAGGCAGAAAGCAAAGATGTGACCCAATCACATAACATCAAACCAGTCCATCTGTTCTGAGAACCTGCATCACGTAAGCCACCACCAAGAACAGCAAAACACATGTGGTTTGTCAACATGTGCATGGGGGCTCTGTGGTTTGAAAAGACGTCTTTTCTTACATCAAAAAGGCTATCCACAAGACAATGGCGTTTTCAAAACCCATTGCATTAGACATGAACATATCTGAGGCAACATAATGGTTCAAGAATGGTGTTTTCAGATAACTATTTCAAGTAGGCCTAGAAGAACCTTTCATAAAAGGCCCTCCCCACAGGAACAAGATTTGTCTTCCTCTTGATTATTCTGATAATGTTAGTTCCCCATTTAATTTCAATAACAAACTATATCATCTAAAATTCTAAACCTAACCTCATACAAGGCCTTTCAATTACACCCCATTCAATTAATCTCAAAACTGTTTCACCTTCTTTGAAAGTAAGATAAGCCTAATTTTCTGAACCAATAAGCACTACACCAGGACCTTTTATCAACAATATGAAAAAGATATTGACCTTCTCTTGAAGGCTTTATAATTTGTAATCATTCCCCTTCCTTCCCACCTGCAGAAGTCACTTTTCTTAGGTTCTTTGAAATTCAAGATCACTTAGATAAGGCATTTTGTGGTAGGCAGTTAGACAAGAGCAGAGCAAGGATGGTAGGCCTGGTACAAGGTCACCAGGGCTGAGCCCCGGGTGTCTAGCAATGGACAAAACTAGGAAAACAAGGACCTCACCCCCAGGATAATCTTTCCTCCCCTAGTGTGTCCTTGGTCATTCGGTTTAGACCCCTGATCTTTCATATCACTGATCATGCGGCCTGGACCCCCCCTTGCTGTCGCTAGTCATGTGGGTTAGACCCCCTTAGATGGGGAATGAACAATGGGACTGAAGAACAGTCCTTAAGCATTAAGCCCCCAGGACAATGAGGTTCTGACCCACAATAAATACATCTGGGCCTCAGTTGGTTTCAGCTCCAGTCCCAGAAAAGCGGCAAAACCGAACAAGCTAAGTCATGGCTGACATCAGGACCAGGTGCACTGACTAATGCCCTGGTGTCGACCAATCAGTGGAGACCATGACCCTGAAAAGACACAACTGGAAAGCTGATGCATTTTTTATTGAGATTCTCTCTTAGGACAACTCCTGAAATCTCCAACCTTAAAAGCCCTTAGGACAGAGGATCCAAGAACTCTGTCCCCTCCCCTCTTCTTTCCTCCAGGCGTATTACCTTTAACCCTTCTTCTCTCCATAGTGTAACTTGTTTCCTGAGCTCATTCCTTCTACAGCTCACTTCTGCCTGAGTGCCTTTCTAAATAAACTTTTCCTTATAATTTGAATCTTGGCTCCAAATTGTTTCTTAGCCAGAACTCAAGTACTGAGGTTGCTGAATCAAGATCTGCCCTGACTCCACCAGTCCAACACCTGGTGCCGTTTTCACAGGCAACAACTCCATTAACCCTACCCTGCCTACCCTTCAAGTCCTTCATATTTTAAAGTGCCACAGAGGGCACAAGACTTGGAATCAGAAAATCAAAGTTCCTGTCTCAGTTCTGCCTGACCCTGAGATATTCACCTTACCTCACTCAGTCATGTTTTCCATCTGTAAACTGAAGTGACTACTGACTTTCACCTTAGAATGCCTAGTCCTAATGGGCATCCCATATTATTCTCCCTCGCTTATCCCACTTAGAATACCTTTCTTATTTGTTTCCAATCACATATTATAAAGGTTTTAGAACTCCAAAAAAATAAAAATAAAAAATAATAATAATTATGGTTAATACATACAAATCACAGTTTAGAATAAGGAAGTTAACTCTAAAGAGGAACTTGCCAGTCAGTCAATAAATGCATTGGTTTCTCTGCTAGAGTAGGCCCAGAGACAGCTGGGGGACAATTTGCAAGGAGATCTGAACACTCATCAAATCCCCCTCTTTGCCCATTGGAATTCTAGCCATCCTTTAAAGTCAATTTAAGTCCTAAAGTGTCCAGGAAACCTTCCCCAATCACTTCAGCCTACATTAATCATTTCCCTCTTTGAATAACGATACCTCTCTGCAGGGGGTAAGGGTGATACCAAAAATATTTAACAACTGGCATCACAGTGGTAGCAACCAATTAGAAAGGATGTCTGACCAATCAAAACACACATGGTCAATGGGAATTGCTGGCTGAACATCAGACCTACCTATTACTACCAATACCAACTAATAACCTCAAGCCCCAACACATCTTTCTTATTTGATCTTCATGATCTCATGAATTAGGAAAAGTAGGTATCATCCCATTTTCTGCATAACTAGAGGTGAAGTTGGTAATAACCAAATCTAATAACCAACTGTTTCTTTCACTGCATCATATGACTTGTCCTGAATATTCTTTGTATTATCAATTAATATTGCATAAACTATACTTACTTATAACAGTATATTACATGAATGCTTAGTCAAATGGAATTCATTTAATCAACAAGCATTTAAGTGGAAGAGAATATAAAACACAGTGCTAGGTTCTGAGAGCATAAAGAAAAATGCATAATCCTGGCACTCTGGGCAACTACAACATGTTTAAGAATATAGTTAAATAACAGTGCAGGATGGCAGAAGTAGAAAACAAAACTCAAAGTGCTATACAGTTCAGGGAAACTAGAGTACAGGAAGTACAGGGAATCAGGACTGAGAACGTCTCTCTTCACACTCCCAAAAGGGGAAAAATTAAGTATGTAGTGAAATGGCTGCAAAATCAGGAGTCAGTGAGAAAAGAGAAATCGCTGGAATTGAGGGTTTGCAATAGTGAGAAGTGCTGGATACTCAGGGATGGCCCCAATCATAAGCCTCAAATGCTGTTCTAAGTACTGAACAGAAATGGAAAATCTTGTAAAACCTGTGTAGGGATGATTAAAGAAGATTAGCTTGGGAGTAGCCTATAGAAAACCCTAGAAGAGAGAAACACTGGAAAGCAACTGGATTTGAGGGATAACACAGGCAGGACTAAATGGATGGATGCGTACAAAGAAAGGAAGAGACATTCAAGAGGTATTAATATAAATACGAGTTGGGTTTTACACATTTTCAAAGAAAAAAGATATAAATGGCAGAAAGGAAGCAAACAGCATTTTCACATGAGATATACATGTAGACTTAGTGGTACTGAACTATGTCCTAGGGACAAGGAGCCAATTTCCCTAGAGAAATCTATGTTGAAGAGAGCAGAAACTGGGCAGAGAAATACAAAACTGATACCCAGACAATAAGGAACTGCAAGCTCTTAAAAAGGAAGCCAAATTATAAACTTAGGAAAAGCACTGAGCTTCTTCAAAAATGTATGAAAGGGTGGACTGGAACATCAGCATAACCAGCAAGGGCAGGCAATCCAGTTGATTCTATACTTAAGTGTATTAGCACCCGAATCAGCTTTGTATTACGTGCCTGTAAGCTCCTCCAGAGCCTGAACTACACAATGTTCTGTACATCAATTACTCTGATACTTGAATCCATGAAAACTTTGTGCGCTAGGCTAGGGGAAAAGGAATGAACTGTTATTGGAGTTGATAGCGGTGTGAAAATATAATTTTTGCTTGAGGCATAACCGTATCGATTCTCCCACCTGTCCACACATTAATCTTGCCCTCCTCCTTAAGCCAATGTCAAAGATCTACTGCGGCCCCTAATGTAGGCACAGTGTAGAGGGAACTCCAGGAATGTACTAGGAGTCAGAAAGCCAATTTGATTTTCAGATTGTGAATAATAAAGATCAACTGGTCATTAGAGGGCTGAAAAAGCCAAATAGGCTAAGCCAGTTAGGTGTATATACTAAGGTATAAAGGCTTTGGAAACACAACACTGGGTGCAAATCCTAACTCCAGCTCTTAGTAATTGAGAAAAACAAAACAAAAGCAAAACAAAACCTCTCCACCCCTCATTTTTTCATGTATAAAATGTGGCAAATGCTACTAGCCCTGAGGATTCAGGTATGAGGATCAGATTTTGTACTTTTTATGCATCTATATCATAGTAAGTACTTAGTAAACAGTAGCTCTTAATACTAATTGGCACCCTCAGGCCTCAGTTTTTGCCTTTGAAAATATCTAGTATTTAATTTCAGAAACAGAAATGTGCTTTCGCTATATTTTAGTTGCTAATACTAAGGCTCTATGGTTTAGTTTTTAGTATTAGAGTTTGCATGCTAACAAAGTTTTTCACTGCTTGGTGGTAGGCAATGACCCAGTAGCTCAGTTCAGATCTAATACTTTGGCAAAAAAAGCAAATATTCTCTCTTGAAAACCCACTACACAGACGAAATGATTCAAAGTCTCACTCAAGGAAAGGAACCTCACTAGCGATGTTCCTTCTAGGAAATAAAAGTGTTTGATCAATTCACAGCGCCATTCCCATTCAAACATTCCAAACCCCGCAGAGTGAACAAAAGTTCAACTTTCCACTACGAAAACAATCTGTAGCCTTCTGGTTACTGGATTCACTTTAACACTTCCCAGACGCACGAAAGAAACATTCCGCTCATCTTCGTACCTCCTGCTTCTCAAACAAAGCTCTCAGCTCCTTTTCCAAAGCTACTGCTGGCTGGGGAAGCAGCCCCTCTCGGCAGGGTCGGCCCTGCTGACCTGGGGTCTCAACCACACGTCGCTCCCTCCACCGCTCCGGGAAGCCCTGGAAGCTCAAAGCTCACACAACGCGCGGGAAGCCCCCTCCGCCCGGGCCCCGGGAGCCTCGCGCACCAGCCCACTCAGGGTGGGGTACCCGGAACACCGCCACACAGCGCTCTGGCGGAGGCCAGCCTCACAGCCCTCGCCCACTCGCTCCCCAGAGGGCAGTCCCCGACTGCGGACCGCTTCAGCGACGCTACCTTCCCCGGGGAGTCAAAAGCGGGATCTGCAGCCGGCTGCCAGGCACATCCACCCGCACTGGGACACACGCCCCCGCCCCGCCTTCCCGCCCCGCCCGCGGATCGCGTAGCGACGGCCTGGCCAGAAGAGCGGGGCCCTGGCCCGGGCGCCGCCACCTGCGCCCCCGGCCCCGCGCCATGTTTGAGAAAGAGAAGGAGTGAGCCAGAGACCGGGCCCGGCCCGCGCGCCCCGCAGCCTCCCGCCAGCCCCGCAGCCTCCCGCCAGCCCCGCGGCCGCCCGCAAGCCCCACAGCTCACCCGTCGCCCCTGGGACCAGCGTCGCGGCCACCACCGCCAGCACGAGTAGGAACAGTCGGGGACGCGGAGCAGCGGCAGCTGCTTCCATGGTCCCGCCGCCACCGCCTGTGGCCCGGCCCGGCCCGGCAGCCGCCTTGCCTTTGCAAGCCTCGCCCGCCTCGCCTCGCCTCGCCCCACCTCCCTCGCCGCCGCGGCGGCCTCGCTTCGGCCCTTTGTAACTGCTCGGGGGCGCGCGTCCATTGGCTGCAGAGCTCCCGCCGGCCCCGCCTCCTGACCGTGTGCGAGCGGCTGAGCGGGACACAGCCCGGAGCCCCGCCTGCGGGTCCGCTGGGCTACCAATCCAAAGCCGCGGGCGCTCGGTCTCTGGCCACGCCCCCAGACTCCCCGGGGTTCTTGTAGCCAGACCCGTGCCCCAGCCGGAGTAGCTCCGGGGTTGCTGGAGACTGAGTAGGGCCAGGTTGCTAACTAGCCCGGGCCATCCCAACAACCGCAGAGGGCCAGGGCTGAACGATGGGTGTGTCTGGGTGTGAGTCGCTTTCGGATAAAGTCTGTGGCCACTGGACGTTCTTTTCTTCTAGCCTCCTCTAGATACCGGAGATCTGGTGCTGATCCCAACACAACCAGGACTCATTCACCCAGATCCGCAGTATCAGGCAGGCTTCAACTTGCCCGCCCCAGGTCAATGCGTCAACTTTCAACAGCTCCTCCAAGATCCTTCCTCTGTGCCCTTCATATACGAATCAATCTCCTGTTTCCTCCCGCTGTCGGCATTTACCCCCAACCTAGGGAGCCCCCTCCCCCCGCCCGCTGCCGAATTCCAGACCCAGCAAATCCCCAAATCTTGCCCTCAGATACCAGCCTCAGACGTCAGATCCTGAGATCAGACACAGCCATGAATAGCCTCCCGCCTCCCTCCGTAACTCAGAGCAGACCCAGAACGGGGTTCCAAACCACACTCCTTCCCTCTTCACCCCTGTAAGATTCAGGTGGGAAAGGGAAGGTATCCACCTCCGCCTCCAAAATAGGATTCCCCTTCTTAGAACGCAGCACCCCCGGGCGGAGGGGAAGCCTGCACAGTAATTCTGAGGTGTCACTAGAAGCCCGAATAAACTCGGCTATGTTTTCATTCTGAATTTCTGATTTACTGTGAGACTGTGAGACGCTCCACCCACCTTCCCTCTGGGCCCCCAAAATGAGCTCCAGATCTGTAATTTCTCCTGTCAGACTAGTTCACTCTTCAGACACAAACAAAGCCTAGGAGGCTGTAACAATGAGCAGAGAACATTTTTTTCCACAGAAACTTTTAAGGAGAAAACTTTATTTTCTGTGTGATTTGGAGATGGAATGAAATAAACCTTGGTAGTAGGAATCAGAACCAGCCCCCCCAGTATTGGTTTGTAAATTACTTTTACCTGCCTGGGAAGATTTCCCTCCTGCACTGTAGAGGGGCAGGGTAGGGGTGTTGGAGCTGGGATCTGAGACTTGCCCTATTCCCTTGCTGGCTAAGACACTCGCTTGAGGAAGTCAGTTAACCTTCCTGAGCCTCCATTTCTTCATCTGTAAAATGGAAATAATATCTACCTCCCAAGATTAGTGAAAGAATGTAAGATATGGGGGTTCCTCCAGACTCCTGACCTGCTCCTCTCCTCTGGACTGGTAAGGGCCTGGTGTACAATGAACAACCTAACAAGGAATGCAGCTATTGCTAAAACCAAGAGCCGCCTGCTCTCTGGGGCTGCTGGAGACGGTCAGCAGCAAGCTCTCCTCTCGATCCCTGCGGCAGGCAGACCAAGTCTGGAGAGACTGCTTCTGGCAGGCTCCAGTCCCAGTCTGCTGTCTCATTTCCAGTTTCTTCAGTGGAGACTTGGTGAGCAAGTCAGGGCCTGTGACAGCTGAAATCTCTAGACTGCTTTTTCACTGCTCTGTTCTCAATACCATACATAAGAGATACTTGTATGAATGAATGAATGATTTGGTTCAGGCAAGTGACTGTTTTTCTCTCATCATTAGGCTCTTCATCTCTAAAATGAAAATGTAATAGTACTTACCCCATTTATAAATTTAAAAAGAATTGAATCACATGAATCACATGTCTTGGGCCACTTAAGTGACATAATATGTCTGGAACAGTACTGGAACATAGCAAATATTTAGTTAATGTCATTTCCTTTGCCCACCTCCCTCCAGCTCTATATGATTTTAATCCACATTCATGTTCATGGTAGTCTGTACCTTTTTTTATGGAGAGCCTCAGTTAATCAGTGTTAGGATACCTTCTATGACACACTTTCAGTTCCTTAACATTTTCCGTAGAATTGAGTATGTTCATTAGGAAACTGAGGAACAGGAAAAAGAAACAAACTATTTTTAATTTTTATTTTCCTGATATTAGAAGAAAATTTCCATGAGCCACAGATCCATAAATAAACTACATTAAAAAGGAACGATAAATTGTGAGTTTAAAATTGTGGTACTCAAACTTTAAAATGTCTTTAAATTACCTGGCGAGCTTTTAAACATGTAGTTTCCTGGGAGTCAGCCCTAGAGAGTCTGCTTCAGTTCATCTGAAGCAGGTCCAGGAGTCTGCTTTTGTAATAAATAACCCAGGTGATTCTGCTGCAGGTGTCACCAAGCCACACTTCAAAAGGCGCAGTTTATAAAGTGTGACCTTAACTTTCAGCCAAGATGGAGGCATAGACAGACATGCTGCATCTCCCTCCACAACTAAGAAGGAATACGACTACCTCAAAACTAGAAACAACCAAAAGTTCCAGAAAACCAAAGTGCATGGAAGTCCAGCAAACGAAGATATAAAGAAGAAATACCCATCCAGACAGGTAGGAGGGGCGGAGCCCAGGCAGAGAGAACACGGTGTGGTGGCGGCAGCAGCAGCAACAGCAGCAGGCCGGAGGAAAGCGCAGTTACACATTTTAAAAAGTCAGGAGGGACACCCGGGGAGTATTCCCAGCTCCTCACCAGAGCAGCTCACTGTCCCAGCTCCGGGGAAAATCAAGCCTCATTGCTTCTGACTATGCAAACCAGTGGGGTTTGAGACCGAGGCAGAAACTGCCGGTCTCTCAGCAGAGTCCGCTTGTTTAAAGGGCCCCTACAGACCTAGAATATCTGCAGACCCACCCACTCTGGGAATGATGGCCAGGGCAGCAGCTAGAGGGGCACTGGTCCAGTGCAGAAGTGGGAGAGGTGCCTGGAAAAGGGGCGAGTGCTGGGCAGGTGGCATTGTTCCTTCTCAGACCCCTACCCCGCACACAGCGCCACAAAGTGGTGAAACAGGTCACCTGTTACTGACGAGTCCCTAAGGCTCCGCCCCTTACAATGCAGTAGGAGTCACAGCTCTGCCTGGGACACAGAAGCAAATAAACACAGGAGACTTCTGGTCAAGATGGAGGCCTAGACTCACACGCTCCGTCTCCCTGCACAACTAAGAAGGAATACAACTACTGCAAAACAAGCAATAACCAGAAGTTTCAGAAAATAAATGGAAGTCCAATCTATGAAGTTATAAGGAAGTGGTGCTCATCCGTACAGGCATGAGGAGGGGTGAAGCCGAGGAGGAGAGGTCAAGCTGTGCTGTCCGAGGCAGCAGCAGTGACAGTGGCACAGACACTGGTACTTAAGAGGAGGCGAGAAACACCTGGGGAGCACTCCTGGCTGCAGACAAGACCCGTCAGCTTGCGATTCCAAAGCCAGAGAAGGCAGATCCCCCATTGCCTTGGACTGTGAGGCCCAGTGGGGGTGGGGACAGAAGAGGAGGCACCTGGTCTCTTAGCGGAGAGTGAATGGCAGGAATCCATTTTGGACCCCTACCCCCACAGAAAATGCCCGGTTGTGACGAGTGCCCGGGCCTCCACCCCATATAGTGTAGGAGGTGTGATAACCCTGCCCAGGAAGCAAAGGTAAACACATAACTGTTCAGGATGGCACAGATCATGATAGAGATCCCAGTGACGCAGCTGACCAGACAGCTAATTTCCACTCTAATGAAGCAGCAGATAGGAAATCTTTCTGAGGCACAGTTCAGAGCTTTGGTTATAAAAGTGCTTACAGACCTAACAGCAGATCTTAAACAAGACAGGGAAGGAATGAGGACTAGTCCTGCTGAAATGAACAAAAACACATATGAAACTAGTGGTGAGGGAAAGAAAACCAGGGATCAAATCAACAAATCAGAATACAGGGAAGGAACAAACAGTCAACCAGTGCAGAAAGAGGAAATGAGAAGTGAGGAAAGTGAGGAGAGGCTCAGAAACTTATTGGACAGCTGTAAGTGGGCCAACATCCAAATCATAGGGCTGCCAGAAGGTGAAGAAGAAGAATTAGAAATGGAAAAATTATGGGAAAAAATAATGAAGCAGAACTTCCCTAACTTGGGAAAGGAAATAGACTTACAGGTCCAGGAAGCACAGAGTTCCAAAACAACTGGACCCAGGGAGAACCACACCAAGACACATTATAATCAAAATGTCAAAAAATTAAGGATAGAGAATCTTAAAAGCAGCAAGAGAGAAGAAGAGAATTACATACAAAGGGGTCCCAATAAGACTGTCAGCTGATTTCTCAAAAAAAAAAACAAAAAAACTCTCCAGGTAAGAAGGGACTGGCAAGAAATATTCAAAGTAATAGAAAGTGTGACCTTAAAGTTCAATAACTAAAAACGCACCTTTTTGAGAAAGGGTGAGCAATGGAAGAAGCTTCTGGCTTTGGAGGCCTGTAGATCCCAGTTGTAATTTTGCCATTTACTAGACCTAGGATCTGCACACACTACTTGCTCTTTCTGAAATTTCTCATCCCCCAGTGTAAAGTGGGGTAATGACTCACATTTTGTTGTAAGAACTAAATGAGCATCTGCACATGAAGAATATGTCATAAATGTTAATTCCCTTTACAGTCTCTACAGGTTCTCAAAAAGGCTTACAGGTGTCTACTCTAACATTTTGATTTTAAGGGGAAAAAACTGAGAACCAGTTCCCAGCTCATCAGCTGCAGAGCCAGGATTAGGAGGCTCTCACACCAATGCTTTGCTCCCTGCATAATACTACTTCTCAGTCTTTGTGACGGCTACATTGTTTCCTTTTCCTTTTAGATTATTCCATTAAGTAAAATGTTTTCTTCCATGTAGAGAGCAGAGACTAACTGCTAGTTGCCTAACCCATATCTCTTCTTACATTCACTTTATAACGATCCTCATTTCCTTTGGCAAAGCAGTTCACCTAGCTAAGAATCTCAATTTCCCAGGCTTCAGGCACCTAGATGTGGCCACATGACAGAGTTCTGGTCAGTGAAAACATAAGGAGAAATCTATCAGGTAGAGCTTGTGGGAAAGATATTGTTTTCCCTATGAAGAAGAGAGACTCAGCTCCTCACCTTAATGCCCGGAAAACGCTTGCAATGCTTGGAGATGCAGCAGCAATCTTGTGAACTTAAAGATGATGACGTCCATAATTAGAATTAGTATAGAGAAAAACGGATGAAGTCTTTGATAAATTCCTTGAGCAACTGTATCAGCTCTAAAATGCTTATCCCTGGAGTTCTTATTATATGAGAAAATAAATGTTTTTTTTTTTTGCTTTAAACTTTAGACACTTCAATTCTAATCATATGCTAACTATTGTTCTATATTTTATTCCTATATTATTTTTTAACCCACAAGATATTATTGATTTATACCATTATTATCTATTTCTAACTCAGTGCTCTAACTGAATGAAAAAACACCTCAAAATTTAGTGGCTTGGAATAATAACCGTGTATTATTTGTCATGAGACTGTGAGTAGGCTGGGCAGTTTTTATGGTCTAGGGCAATTTAAGTCGATCTCAGCTGAGCTCACATATGAGTCTGCAGTCAGGTGGCAAGTCAACTGGGAGCTGACCAGATCTGTAATGGTCTGGAGCAGTTCCTCTATGTGATTTTTCATCCTTCAGCAGGCTAACCTGGGCTTGTTAATATGACAGTTTAGGAGGGGGCCAAGATAATGAATGGAAGTTCACAACTGGCACATCATTTCTGCCATATCCTGTTGATTTGCACATGAATTGGATCAAGGCCAAACTCAAAGAGTGGGAAATAGATTCCATCTCTTGACAAAATCACATTGCAACGGGGAATGGAGACTAAGAGGGTTAGTAAGCATGACCATGGTCATTTTTGCAAACAAGTTTTACCACTTTTTCTGTTTTTTTTTTTTTTTTTTTACCTCTGGACTTTTCATCTCAGATCACTTTCATTCTGCCTGAAGTATACCCTTCCGAATTCCCTTTAGTAAAAGCCAACTAGAGGCAGACAATCCTAGCTTTTATATTTAGTCCTTATTTTTAGACAGTGTTTTCACTGGATATAGAAATCTGGGTTGATAATTGTTTTCTCTCAAATATTGAAGATGTCATTCCACTTCTCTGACTTCCATTGTTCTTTATGTGAAATCAGATACTAATCTATTTCTCCTTTGTAGGCAATCTGCCTTTTCTCTGCTTTTTGAAAATAGACTTTATTTATTCATTTTTTTAGAAATAAGATGTAAATAAATAAAAATATTTATATTTTAGGTTCACAACAAAATTGAGCAGAAATTATAAAGTTCCCATGTAGCCCCTGTCCCCACCCATGCACAGCCTCCCATCCCATCAATATCACTGACCAGAGTGGTACATTTGTTACAATTGATGAACCTAAGTTGACACATCATTATGACTCAAAGTCCATAGTTTACATCAGAATTCACCCTTGGTATTGTACATTCTGTGGGTTTGGACAAGTGTATGACATGTACCTACCTTTATAGTATCATACAGAGTAGTTTCACTGCCCTAAAAATTCTTTGTCCTCAGCCTACTCATCCCTCCCTCCCCAACCCTTTTAAAGCACAGATGTTTTTTTACCATTTCCATAGTTTTGCCTGTTCCAGAATGTCATATAGTCAGAATTACACAGTATATTGCCTTCTAAGATTGGCAATATAAGTTTCCTTGATGTTTTATCATGACTTGATAGTTCATTTCTTTTTAGCACTCAATAATATTCCATTGTATAGATTTACTACAATTTATTCATTCACTTACTGTGGGACAACTTGGTTAATTCCAAATTTTCATTACGGTAAAACTGCTATAAATATTCATGTGCAGGTGTTTGTATGGACATAAGTTTTTAACTCATTTGGGTAAATACCAAGGAGTACAATTGCAGGATCATCTGATAAGAGTATGTTTAGTTTTATACGAAGCTATAAAACTATCCTCCAAAGTGGCTAAATCATTTTGCATTCCCACTAGCAGTAAATGAGGGTACCTGTTGCTCCATATTTGACTGCATTTATTTATTAAGTTTTCCATCTCTAGAAGTTTCATTTGGTTCTTTAAAAAATTGTCTGTCTCTCTTCTCATTAGGTCCACAATTTTCTTCACATCCCTAAGCACAGGAAGTATACATATAATAGCTGTTTCGATGTAATTTTTAGATAATTCCACCATCTTTGTAATTTCTGGGTCTGCTTCCATTCACTGATATTTTGGGCTCTTATTGTCCTGCTACTTCTTATCTAGTGATTTTTTATTGGATGCCAGACATTGTAAATTTTAGGGTGTAGAATGCTTAATTTTGTTGTATTCCTTTAAAGAGTCTTGAACTTTTTCTGACAGTGAGTTAGATATTTCAGGTTAGTTCAATCCTTTTGAGGCTTATTTTAAAATTCTTTTAGGCTAAGTCCAAAGTAGCCATTATTCTAGGACTAATTTTGCCTCACTTGTAAGGTACGGCCTTTCTGGCATCTCTGTTAAATACTCTATATATTTAACAAGGTCTCTTTACTCTGGCTGGAGAGAACTCAAATGATTCCTGACCTAGTCTGAACTCTGAGAATTGTCTATTTTATAGCTTCTCAGTAATTTTTCTTTCCTCCAAAGTTGTTCTTGCTGGCTTTATGGGATTTCACTCTGTGCATGCATAGATTAGTATTCAGTCAAAGACTCAAAGGGACTCCTGTGCAGATTTCTAAAACTCCTTCCTCTCCAGAACTCTGCCTTGCAAATTCTAGCAGCTGCAGGCTTCCTGAGCACTGATCTCTGCCTCCTCAACTCAGAAGGAACATTGAGCATTGTTATTCATTTGCATGCCATCTTTTGTGAGTGTCTGTTCAAGTCTTTTGCTGTAGTCTCTTATTAATGTTTTACAGGAGTTATTTATATAATCTGAATATGAGTTCTTTGCAGATGTGTGTACAGTAAATACTTTTGTTCGTTATTTTCAAAGAGCAGTAGTTTTATTTTTTTATTTTATAGTTAGTTCTTTTTGTGTCTGTCCAGAAAATATCTGCCTACCCTCAATCACAAAGATATTCTCCTACATGGCCTTCTAGCTGCTCTGTAGTTTTAGCTTTTACATTTAAGTCTTAAAGCTATCTTGAATTAACTCTTGTGTAAAATGTGAAATGTGAATCAAGATTCAATTTTTTCCATACTGACATTCAATCGATCTAGCATGATTTGTTGAAAAAAACTTTTCTTTCTCCATTAAACTACATTGGTACCTTTGTCAAAAATGATTGACTATATTTGTGGGTTTATTTCTGAACTGTCTTTTCCTTTACATTGGTCTATTTTTCTATCTTAATGCCATTATCACTGTCCTGATTACTGTACTTTATAATAAGCCTTAAAATTCGGTATAGTGAACCCTCCAAATTTGTTATTCTTCTTCAACATTATTTTGCCTAATCTAAGACCTTTATAGTTACTAGTAACTTTTATTGATAGTTTGTCAATATCTACAAGAATTCAGGGGAAATTGAAAATTTTATAATATTTATTATTCTAATCCATGAGCATGGTATATTTCTCCATTTATTCAGGTCTTTAATATCTCTCAACAATGCTTTGTAGTTTTTATTGAGAGAATTCTTTCATAACCTTTGTTAATTTATTTCTGGGTAAATTTTTATGTTTTTGTAATTGAAATTAACTTTAAAATTTTATTTTTTAATTCTTTGTTCTTTCTATTACATTTTAACTTCAATTATTTTAATTTTCATTTGTAGAAGTTCTATTTGGATCTTTTCCAAATCTTCTTGGTCTTCCCTTATTGTTCCTTGTTTCAAACCTGTTATTTTAATGGGTCCTTTTTAAAAAACAACATAGCAATCAGTTATTTCATAGTCATGTTTGCATATAAAAATTCCAGCATTTGAATTCCTATGAGTCTGTTTCTGCTATCTGTTGATTCTCATTTACAGTGCTCTTTATAAGTATGGTTACTCCTTATCGAAAGCCGTGCATTTTCCTTGTGATTTTAGTTGTGGAAATGTTTAAGGTCTGAGATAAAGGTAGCATTCTCTATTGAGGATTCGCACTTGTTCCTGAAACCTGAACCACTACCAGTCTCAGATTACTCTAACTTAAATTATTGGCTTGAGATTTTTGGTTTTTAATTTATTAGTTTATTATTTAGAATGCACAGGTAACATGAATTTAGTCTTTAAACTACATGAGGATGCCTTGTGGCTCTAGAGTTTTAGTGATGATGTTATATGTTCTCTTTTACTCAGCATCTAGGTTCTTGCAATCCCCTGGTGGGTGATGGGGTTAGTACTTGCTTATGGTTCACCCTTTCACTGGGGGTAGACCTTTGGAGTCTCATTTTTATGGGGGAGGTGTGCAGAGGCTTTGGTTGGCCCCTGGTCTTCGTACTCCTCTGTGATTCCTTGTACTCTGTGAGGCCAGACAATAGAAGTTCAAATTCATCTGGTTCAATAAATATCCCCAGAGCAACAGCCAGCTGTGGGGCTCCAGTTACCCTGCTGAGCTCCTTCTTTCACTAATATTTTGGCCTGAGAATCTCTTACTTTCTTGCCAGCTTATAAGCACATTTAGGAAGATATATTTCCCCAGCATTTTTAGTTTTTTTTCCATGGGAGAGTCAACCCACCAATTATCAGGAATGAACCTCCTACTACCGAACCTCCTCCATCCATAGACATCTTAAAAATTGCCATCAAATTTTCTGTTGCAGCAGAATGCTGTGTAACTGTTATAGGTATCAAAGGGAATTCAAACAAAGCTATTTTGCCAATACAGTACAAGAGAAATTCCGCTTCTGGCATTGTCTCTGCTGTTCTCAAACACTAAAAATGTGCTCACAGGCTGTCTCTCCCCACTCGCCTCTGTCAAGCTGGTTTCTCCAAATGCTTGGGTTGCTTTAAGGAAATGTTTTGTGTTTTGTATTGTTTTGTTTTCCTTAGACTTTTGTTATGATTGTCTAATTTTAAACACACTATAGATAAATACTTTCTCTGCTTTGGGGACTTCCTTTATTTACTCATTTTTGATTAATTTTATAAATTCTCCATGGATACTGGAAAACAGAAGTAGACTCCTTTTTGTGCATACAAACTTGTGAGTGAGTGTGTGTGAATGTATATTTCATTCTGGTAGTTAATCTTTGCTTAATTTTGATGGCTTGATTGCAAAGACAGAAAGAGATGCATTAAGCTCTCCCCATTGCTTTCCCTGTTTCCCTGGAGACACAATATGTGGACTTTACCACCCTTCTCACATCATCATAGAACCAAAAAGTAATACCGACTTTCTGGCCCTGTCAGTTAGGGCTGTAGGCTAGCGGGCTTCTTTTCTCTGACCTGAGAAGTAGTCCCTCAGCTACAGACTGTGGCTCTGTTTGGACCAGTCCTGCCATCAGACAGTTGACCCTAACCTGTCCCAGCCTCACTCTCTGAGACTCACCCTCCAGGGGCTGACAACGAGGCTCCTGCTGTGTTCCCATGTCTAGGTTGCAGGACTTGTTTCACAGGTGGTCCGCAATTCCTCCATCTGGCCCAGCCTCCTTTTTATCATTCCCCCTTGCAAGACTGGAATCTCTGGCCCCAAATGACCCCAGACCAACCTCCTAATGTGGTTGTCTCTGCTTCTGAGGGACCTTTTGCTGTTCTCTATCTGTCAAAACATCTTGTTCCTTGCTAGAATCTCTGGAGCTGAGTGCCTGCATGTCATCTGTCACTCTTTCTTTGGTTGCAGCCTGACTAGTCGCATTGTTGCACTATGACCCTGCACCCTTCTTTCTGTGGGTCTGCCCTATCCAGCTGCATTGTCTCAGGGGGCGCCTAGCTTTCCCCTGGCCAGCCAGGAAGATTCCCTGTGGTCAAGACAAATTGATGGTTTTTAATAGGTTGCCACTACCCTTCCTCCTTGGCTCAAATCTTCTTTTAATCACATGTTCTGAAAAAATACAAATGGAAAAAAAGATCAGAAGACATCATATGCATGCCTATGTGGCCTCTATGTAAGGAGACCTACACAAGTTTAATTTTACAAACACACATGCACACACGCACACAGAAATTCACAGGCACATTTAGAATTATGCATCCCAAACAACGGCGTCCACATGCGGTGAGAGGATTCAAACCAAACACAGCAGCACTGGAGCGAGCCTAGTGCAACTAGTTGGCAGGTCCAGCAGTCAAACAACAAGCAAGGATAACTGCCAAGAGTAAGCATGCATGTGCACACATGCACACACACACACTCACACACAGGTTCACACGCACAAACAACAGAGCCCACGTCTGTTTTCCAGTACCCATGGGACATTAACAAAATTGTTCGTAAATTAAGAAACCTGAAGAATTTCCTCTAAAGAAGCAACAGGAGAGGATAAATCCTGTATCCCCATTGTGTTTGGAGTTGGACATTCCTAACAAAAGTTCAGGTGAAAACAAAACAAAAGAAAATATTCAAAAACACTTAAAAATTTTCCTACAGCAGCTCTGCAAAGTGAAAGACCACTGGTTTGATCCCCCATTAGGGCACATGCCTGGGTTGTAGGTCCGGTCCCTGGTTGGGGCACATATGAGAGACAACTGATGGACATTTCTCCCTCACATCGGTGTTTCTCCCTTCCTTCCCCTCTCTCTAAAAATAAGTAAATAAATTATTTTTTAAAAGTTTCCTAGAGCAGACCAAGTGTTTGCAAAAATCAGCTTTAAAGAGGAAGAGGGACAAGCTGTGAACATTTTCTCACAGTTGGAGAAGTTGAGATGACACCAGAAGCTGAATTTCTCTCGTACTCTATTGCCAGTAACTTCTGTTTGAATTCCCTTTGATATCCATAGCAAATATTCTACTGCCAGAAAACACTGACAATGACTTTTCAGTTTATCTGTGTAACAGGCATGGAGGTGGAGAGTGGCAAGGTGGGGGGGGGGGGCAAGGTGGATAGTGGTTATTTCAGAGGATCAGATCTCCCAACAGCTCAGGATCAAGGATGGCACTCAAAGCAGGCAAGCTCCCCACTGCCCCCAGGGCAGCCTCCACCCACCTAAGTCAGGCAAGCGCCGGCCTTACATAGATCCTTTCTACTTACAGGGGAAGGGCTAAGGATCCCATCTTCATCTAATTATAGTGTCTAGGACACAAAGGGCCTCGAAAAATTCTCTGGGCCAAAGAGAGATGCCGACTGTCTCCTGATGGTCTTTTGTGGAAGAAATGGGAGATTCTAGAGCACCATTACATTACCTGAACTGGAAAAACTATGAAGAAGGAGGGTGAGCCTTAGCAAGCTTGACCTTCTCTGCCCTTTAGCTTGGGTGACTGTGTCCCCAGTTTCATCTGCATATACCACTTTTTAAGCAAACCAACAGGATCCAGGGTGACCCCAACTGGCTTGAAAGTTTCCAGAGGACTGAACATCCCCTTTGTGTATCTCAGCATTCCCCTCACCGTTCCCATAATTGCGCCTCTACTCCAAGGACGAGAACTTACATTTGATCTTATTAAATGAGAGTAGGTTGTTCATTCTGAGCTCCAAGACAGGAGACCTTACTTCTAGTCAGGTCTCTGTCACTAAGTTGCTCTGTGGTCCTTCTCTGAACCTGTTTCCTTATTTGTAGAAACTATGGAGGGATGTTTGGGAAGAACGGAGAGAGAGAGTTAAAGCTGCTTTCTAAAATCTGATCCCCTATGTCAGTGGCCAGAGAGGAAGAATATGATCTCTTGAAGCCTCACGTTGGTCAGAATTCTTTGTGTTGCAAGAGGAAGGAACCCAACTTAGAAGAGCTTAAGAAGAAGAAGGAGGAGGAGAAGGAGCAGAAAAGGAAGGAAGGAAAGAGGAAGGGGAAAGAAAGAGAAAGAAAGGAGTTGGTTGTCATAACAGAGGACAGGGCAGATGATGCCATTAGCTCTCTCACATCTCTCCATCTCAGTCTTTTCTCTGTGTCGTCCTGTTCTCTCCTTCAGACATCTTCTTGAATGTATTATGGGGTAGAGGGAATGGCCAATACCTTCTTCCGTCTATCCTAGGGATAGACTCTGATTGGCCCAGCTGGGGGCAGGTGCCCATCCTTTGGGTCAGGGTTTCTCAACAGAGAAGCTACTGGCCTTTTGAGTAGGACAATTCTATGTCCTGGGGCATTTGTCCAGGACTTTAGATGCCAAAAGTGCTCCTCAATCATTATGAGAACAACAACAAAACTGCACCTGAACCCCCATTTCCAGCACAGTGGTGTGGGATTCAATATCACCTTATGTGGAGAACCACTGCCTCATACCAGCTGCTGAAGCCAGGGTCCTGGGGCACTGTGACTGGCTCAGCCTGGTCCGCTGCATTCTCCTGTGGTGCAGATCAGAATGGAGAGGGCACTATGTTTGGCAACCCCTCCCCCCAGACCCACATGGCACGAGTGGTTGAGGAAGAGTCATTTCCCAGAGGAACTATTACCAGGTTCCTATTACCAGAACGAATGCTGCGCAAAGACCAACAGCTGTTGATTGCAGGCCTTGACTTTGGTCCCTGAGCAGAACAGTGAGTGCTCCCAAAGGCAAAGACTACCAGCCTCCTCCCAACCACCAGCCCCCAGGCCTCAGCCACTCTGCACCCTAAATCTCAGGCCTTTAGCTCAAAAAAGGATCCTTGTTAAGCTTGCCTCAAGGCCCTCCTGATTCCTTGTGGTTTTGAGCTCCCCACATGTACCCTGAACTTGGACCTGCAAGAAGGTCAAGGTGCCCTATGTCCCCAGTCAGCACCAACAGTCAGCTGGACTAAACACCCTAGTCCAAACAAGGGCCAATGAGGGAGGTTGTGTGAACCCATCACACCCAGGGCAAGTGCCGTTTCCCACTTGTGAGCTCATCAGAACTGGGCCTCCTGGCGTTTCCAGGAAAGAGCAGAGAGGCCCAGAGCCCAGCCATCTCTGGAGTTCCGAGAAAAATGGAAGGCAGTGCTGTTTCTTGAAGAACCCCAGTGCTTTCACAGCTCCCCTTGCAGAGCTGAGCCGTGCTGATGAAGCATGAAGCTGCGGGAGTCAGGTTCTGGGAAGCGTCTCCTGTGAATCAAAAGCAAATTGCGGGGCCCACTTTTAGGAGACAGTTCAGAGAGCCTGAGCATGGGGTGAGCACTGCTGAGACAGGGACAGACCTGCGCTTGAGTCATCACACTCAGAGGACAGTACTAGACTCCTCCTCGGGCTCCAGAATGTAACCCAACCTCCTTTTTCATGTTCAGTAAAATAATTGAGACAATTTGGTACTTTCCAAAGGAATCTAACTGTGAAGCTAAAGAAAGTTAAAGAGGAAAATGCTGAAAGTCCACCAAACTTAGAGAATTTGTGTCTTCACTTCTGGAAGTTTCATTTCCACATCCATATGAGAGTTCCATTTATGAATGACTTCATTTCATTTCTGAGGTGGGCCCTTCCTCCCAGTTCCAGCTGAAAGCCACTGTGCTGTCTGATCCCCTGGATACACTGCTTTCCCTCTCCTTGCCCTCAGGGGCAGGGTTGAGGGGGAAGGGCAGGTGCCCCTGGAGGGGCAAGGCTACAGTAGGAGATCTCTCCACTCAACTTTTCTTCTTTCCTTCCTCAAACATGGGTAGGTCATTGCCTCTCAGCTCGGCTCTTTTTTCTTGCAGTTTAGTGAGGTAGGTGACTGCACACAATGAATTACCTCTCAGGGTGTGGTAACCCCAATATAGCTGGACCAACTCATAATCCCCTCATTATAATGTTTCATCAAAACAAACAATCGTCTGACTTCCCCCAAATCACAAAAAAAGTTTTTACTGAAAAGAAAGTACTTAATGGTGTCACAAGGATTGCATTTAAATCTCTCAAAATAAGGCTTGTGCCAACCCATCCTCTTCCCTCCTACCGAGATGCCCTCTGTCCATTCTCACATATACCCAGCTAGACTTCTCCCTCTGCTTCTCCCACTACCCAGATCTCTAGCCCTAGAGCCTTGGGAGTCTGGCGGGAGAGCGTGGAGCAGGTCTTGGCAGGTTGCCAGAGAGCACAGGAGGGCCAACTGCTCCTGTTTGTCGTCACCATGATGCAATAGAACAAGTGAGGTGGTTGTGGTCTTCTCCCTTACCACCCTCTCCTGTGTCTATCCCCAAGCACTATTGCTCCTTGGGGTTTGTCCCAGATCTTCTCACTTTGACACAGTTCACACCTCTTTCTAGACAACCTCAAATGCTCCCCTGCCTCCCGTTACCACGGGCATGCTGATGACTCCCAAATCCCTGTTCCCCAGGAATTCAGTCTCCTAAGTGCCCAGGTCTTTCAATGTGTAAGCTACTCCTTGGGGAACCTAGAGCTTGAGAGAAACCTGTGGTCACCTACAAAGCTTTCTTTAGGGCTACAAAAACCATGACTTTCATAGGTAGGTTATTGATGATGTAACTTGGAAACTACCCTGTGTCTTATTTGTTTGTTGTTTGGTCTTTCCCTCTTCCTTTCCAGCAAGTTCTGGTCTGGGGTGGGGGTGGGGTGGACAGTGAATAGTCTTTTTGTGTTTCATACTAGCGTAGGGCTCTCCAAAGCATTCATTTGTAAAGTTTGCAGACCTAACAAGGATTTGGTTGAATTTTCTAAGAGACAGATTCCTGAATTAATTGGGTCACGTTTTCCCCACATGTCCTGTTAGCCTAGGCCTAGGATTACTTCCCCCTCCTGAACCAGTCCAGTATAAACTTAGTTGAAATTACGATAATTGCTTTAGATCAGTCATGGACACTGCTAAAGCCTATCCAAACCATGAGGCTCTCCCACTACAGGGGTCAGAGAGATGGATGGTAGGTGAGTAAGCAACCAATGTCCCCTGCAAAGTTTCTCTCTTTTTTTTTCCAAATATTTATTTATTTATTTATTTATTTATTTTTAGAGGGTGGGGAAGGGAGGGAGAAAGGGAGAGAAACATCAATGTGTGGTTGCCCCTTGTGTGCCTCCAACTGGGGACCTGGCCTGCAGCCCAGGCACGTGCCCTGACTGGGAATCAAACCAGTGATCCTTTGGTCAGCAGGCTGGCTCTCAATCCACTGAGCCACACCAGCCAGGGCTACAAACTTTCTCTTGAGCAGTGGCTTGCAAACATTTTTGGAACATGGTCCATAGTAGGAAATGTATTTTACATTGTGACCCAGCACCGCCCCCCCACCCCCACACACATACACACACACAGCTGGAACAAAACTTTTATAAAATAATATTTACCCCTTGCTCCTGGGAACAAACTCTGATATTTGTCATCTGACTTCTTGATCAGGTAATACATAATTATATATATTTTAATTTTTTTAAATCCTGGTCTGAACCCACTAGATAGACTTCACAACTCAATAGTGGGTCATGACCCACAGTTTTAAAAATGCCACTCTTAGGGCTCACATAACTTGCTTGCATTGTTTAAATAGTTATTAAAATGTGTCATAAGTTCTCTAGAAATATAAGAGGGAAGTCTAGAAGGAAGTGGAATGGGGTTAATGGAGGGTACAGGATCACTAAGCAGACAGGGGCAGTCTTGTGACTTAGAAGAAAGGCCTTGAGAGAAGAGATTTTTGAGCTCTAATGTGGGGTTCCAACTTTAAGTAGTAAGGCAGTTCACCAAGACTTGTCCCCTAGTAGATGAGATCTGGGGCTACCAAGGACACCCCTCAAGGACCACTATGCACATGCATACAGTTGGGTACCCTGAGATGTTTTGTCCTGTGATTTTTTTACCCAGAATCCAACCGCAGCCTCTGACCAGAATTTTTCTACCCTTTGCCAATCACCATGAGCTGACAGATGCTTTTTGGTCATGCTAGGGCCAGGATAGCCCAAGCACCTACTGTGTGAGGAATAGTGTCTGTGTATGTGGAAGGAGTGAGAATAAATAGACCATGTGCCCATTTATATAAAGTTAAATGACATATACAAGAAAATAGTATATTTTTAAGGACACATTTATATGATGAGGACAAAATTCAGAATAGTGGCTGGGAGACTGAGAGGAAGAAACAAGGAAAAGACATAGTTATGGAAACATTTTATCTAAGTGGTGGACACTTAGATTATTAATGTTTTCTTATTCATTAAACATCAGATATAGTGTACATACACATATGCATATATACACTTATTGGTATGTATTACAGAAATATAATAAGCCATAGACTCTATGCTTAATGACCTCACAGACACAGTGGAAGACACATACAATTACAACTAATATACTGTACAATGAGATCATAAGAAATATAAGGAAACAATTTATTTGCTAATTATATGACCTTGAGTAAGTCGTTTTATTTCTTGAATCCTGAGGCTCTTCAGATATATTATATTTGTATTATTTTAATAGTTTATTTTTTTATTGTATTTTTTCCACTCAGATAATTTTAGATGATACACACACACGTATATTATAGGTTTATTCTGAGAATCGGTTAATATAAAATGCATGAGAAAAACGTCTGAAAAACTGTAAAAAATGTGAGATAATATTATCACTTTGGATATCTATTTCTTCTGTGAAACTGCTCTCCCACACAGTTTTGTGCTCAAGTGGCAGTCTGAAGGAAGCAGGTTGTGAGTGACTATAAATTATTCTCAGTCTAACATATTTTGTGTCTAGCACAATAAAGGATAGAAATAAAGATGACACTGGCGACTACTGAATAGCTTGCAATTGCCAGAACAGGGACTTGGAGCTTCAGAGACCCATGGGATGGCTAGAGGGAGAAGTGAGGAGGCACAAGGACTTCGAACTAATGGGCTCTTGCGGGGGTGGGGCGGGGAGGGGGGTTGGCGGTTGTCAGTGCTGAGAAGAGAGTAATCTGTTTCACCTTCCCTGGGGGCTTTTTCAGTCCACTTAGCAGACTTCCACTGCCACTGTCATACTGCACCTTGGCAGGGGCTGCTCCTCCTGGTGTCCTGGCCTAAGTGGACCTAGATCCCTTCCCCCAGCTCCCAGCAGCCTAAGAAAGCACAGGAACACTCTGGCTTCTGATGCTGCCAGAGTCAGTCCTCCTTCAGGATTACCATTCTTTGCGAGACACCTGACTCCAGCCCAGACAGCCAGCGCAGCTCTGCTGGCTCCTTGCTCAAGGTCCTGATTTCGGACTCCTTGCTGCCTCCATGGGAAGAGTTCCACCCGAAGGTCCTGGAGGCTTGTTCTCAGGAATAAGGTGAGAACTCGCTATTCAGGCTTAGGAGTCCAGGTTCAAGGACCCTGCTCATAAACCGACTCCTGAACTTAGGCTCTGAACATTGTCTCTCTTGGGATAGAACATGTCCCAGAGCCAGGTAGTCATCAATCAGATCCCAGCTGACCACCAAAATGGGGTAATTTGAGGAGCCTTTAATAAAAGGATTTGTTTAAGGGGATGCAAGGTGTGGAGAGACCACAAGAGAGAAGGCAGAACCCCAAAGGAGCTACTGGTACCTGGAGAGAGAGAGAGTTCTGTGAAGGGAGCTGATTGACAGGAAACTAAGCTTTTCGATGGAGGGATGCAGCCAGACCTTGGAGATCCCACAGACAGGGAACACAAGCAGCAAACAGGTACCCTGTATCAGTCCCTCCCCTCCCTCCCTCCCATCTCTAGCCAGGTGGCCTAACCTAACTAGGAGCCAAAGGGCAAGGAAAGCATGGCTGCATTCAGACTGATCAAGTGGCAGGACACAGAGGCAGATGCATCTGAAGGAGCAATTGAGCCACACAACCTCTCTGTGAAGGTGAGAAAAAGGCTGATGGGGGCCAGTCCTGAGCAGCATAGCCTAGCAGTCAAATGGGAAAACCAGGAGGTATGAGAGATAATAAAGACGCAGTCAAGCGGTGGATTCGGGAAGTCAACCATCAGACCACAGGAATTCAGAGGCAGCCATCGGGAGGTGAGATCATGTCCTCGATGACTGAATTCAAATGTCCTGTGTTTAAATCAGGACAAAGTCACATTTTTTGCAGAGGTATTTTTGGCATGCAAGAATCAAGTCCATATAACAATTTCTCTTGCAGCAGCAGGTTGAAATTTCACATCAACTTCTTGCAAGGATATTTCGAAGTAATTCATAGCAGACACTCTATTATTTACCTTATTAAGCATCCTTGAGTGATTTAATGGAAAGATCCTTGTGCAACAATCAGAAGACCTCAGTGCTAGACTTCACACTGCCTCTAACTCATTGGGTCCTTTGAATCACCTCTATCCCCTCTCCGGGCACCTTGATTTTCTTCTCTGTAATATGAGAGGGTTGGCTGTGATCTCTAAGATCTCTTCTGATTCTGGCATGCTAACATTTTCATACAAACAATATTATCGGACAAATTCTGACACATGGGTCTTGGTAATGATTTTTTGGATAGGAAACCAGGCAACAAAAGCAAAAATAAACAATTAGTACAACATCAAACTAAACAAGGTCTGCACAGCTGAGGAAACAATCAACAAAATGAAAAGGCAACCTACAGAATAGGAGAAAATATTTGCAAACCACATACCTGATAAGGTATTAATATCCACAATATATAAGCGACTCAAACAATTCAATAGAAAAAACAAAAACCCCAATTTAAAAATTGGCAAAGGACCTGAATAGTTATTTTTCCAAAGAAGATATACAAATGGCCAACAAGTACATAAGAAGATGGTAATCATCAGAAAAAGGCAAATAAAAAACACAGTGGGATATCACCTTGTACCGATTAGAATGGCTATTATAAAAAAGACAAAAGATAACTAGTTTTGGAGAGGATATAAAGAAAAGGGAACCCTTGTACACCATTGATGGGAATGTAAATTGGTACAGTCATTATGGAAAATAGTATGGAGATTCCTTAAAAATTAAAAACAGAACTATCATATAATGCAGCAATCCCTCTTCTGGGTCTCTATCCCAAATAAATGAAATCAGTACCTTCAAGAGAGAGCTGTGCTCGCATGTTTATTGCAGGATTATTCGCAATAGCCAAGACATGGAAACAACCTAAGTGTCTGAAGAAAGGTGAATGAATAAAGAAATTATGATTACACAATGGAATATTATTCCATCTTTAAAAAGAAGCAGATCCTGCCATTTGCAACAACATGGAATCTGAAGAACATTATGCTAAGTGGAAAAAGCTAAACATAGGAAGAAAAATACTGCACGATCTCATTCATATTTAGAATCTAAAGAAATTGAATGCATAAAAATCATAGAGTAAAAGGATGGGTACTGCGGCAGAAAGGTGGGAGAAATGGGGAGATATTGGTCAAGGGTACAAAGTCGCAGTTATGTAGCGTGAATAAGTTCTAGAGATCTATGTACAGTATGGTGACTAGAGTTAATAATAGCGTGTATTGGAAATATTGTATACTGGAAATTTGCTAAGAGTAGATCTTAGGTGCTCTCACCACACACACACATGCACACACACACACACACACACACACAAATTGAAACTATGCAGAGATGATGTTGATTAGCTTGATTGTAGTAATCATTACACTATGTATACTAAAACAAGTTGTACACCTTAAATATATACAATTTTCATGTTAAAAAAAGAACTAGTCATGACATAATAGCACAACCAACTTGGCAGTCACATTCTGTGATTTCCATTTTGTAAGTGACAAAATTGTTTCTTTAAATTCTTTTTCAAATGGCTCCATTGCTCTGATGCAGCACAGAGGCAAGAGAAAGTAATGGCTTTCCAGTGGACTCATGCCCACGAAAACAAACCCAAGTGGACTGCTGCTAAAAAGAATCCAGTCTGCCACACTTCCTATTTACTTGGCTTTGGAGAACTGGACAGACCAGAGCTGAGGAAGGCGTGAGCCACAGAACTGAGTCATCCCGAGATGGCTTCTTTCTTCACCAGCCCCCTGCAGGCCCGGGCGAAGGTAGGGCCTATTCTCACACTTCCCCTTTAGTGTATTTCTCCACAGAGGAAGGCGGTCTTCTTACTTCCTCCTGAAAATTCCTGCCCACAGAGTTCACTTCTTGTTTAGGTTAGAAGAGAAAACAAAACCCGCCTCTGAATGCACAACCCTTCTTTGGTTCGTGGCATTAAATCTGATTTCTTATACAAGGAATCTGTTTTGCTTGCCTGTCCAGATCCTCCTTCCTTCTTTCTTAGCAGGGACAGCCCCTTACCTTCCTCCTTTAGAGATCTGCTCCTCCCCTTGTGTAGGGATTGATTCTGGTGGGGCTGCCAATCACAGATTCCAGCCCCGAGGCCACAAAGATGATGCCGGCCAAGATCCAACCAATTACCAGCCTCAGAGACTGAATGAGGTGATGGATAAAAGCTGGGCCAATCAGCTGAGACTTAAATCCAGTAAAAATGGGGGAGGAGAGAGAAGTCTTCTCGTTGCTTTGGCACAGCTGAGCTAAATAATATAAGCCAGGAGCTTCTGGTGGCCCTACCTCTTGTGTCCTTGCCAGGGCAAAAACCACTCCAAGTGAGAGAAAATGAGCCCAGAGCTCAGAGGAAAGTCAAGATGAGTAAAGAGGGAAAGGGATGGGAATAGGAGGGAGAAAGACTTGACAAAATTATTTATCTGGGTACAGTGATCATAATGCCAGGCCCACCCTTTTTATGAGAGCCAATGACTCTCCTTTTTTCATTAAGCTAATGTTACTTGGATTTCTTTGGCATAATTAAAGAAGCCCAAATAACAGAGAAGTTGATACCTACAAATGGGAACTTGTAAATAAGAAGGTAATAGGCCCTAAAATGTGGAATGGCTTGGGCAAAATGGTGAAGGAGCCATGATTTCTCTTTCCTGCAGGGGAGAAGCTGACATTCCAGGCAAATCTCCTCCAGCTGTTACAGGAGGTCTAACTCCGAAGATGTCAGGATGTTCGGATGGGTTGGCTATGTGCTACTAAAAAGGATGCTTCCATTGAGGCTGGGCTGTTTGAAAGCAGAAGGGAACAGCAAGCAATAAGAGAGAGGCTCCCTCTCCTTGCAGCAGGATTCAAAGCGTGCAGAGAGCCTTTTTCCTTAAAGATTTGCAAAAGCAGAATTCTGTGTTTGGGGAGGGGGCTCCCCTCAGGGAGCTAGAGTAAAGAGGGAACATCTCATGCTACAGCAACATTGACTGGAATAGCCCAAGGCCTGTGTGAACTTTCCCCATCGCTCAGAGCTTCCAGCCAGCTCCAGCTCAGTCCCCAGAAAATGGATCCTTCTCTAGGCCTGTGGTGAAAAGCAGAGATCCCTCCACTATGGGGTCCAGTTTGCCCCTCATCAGTGGACTTCTCCTAAGTCGCCCCTGTGATAGGGCCACTCGGAGGACAGAGGAATTTGCTCCTCTGACAGAGAAGAGAGTTTCTGCTGTCTCTGTCCAGGCACACATGGCAAGCGCATGAGTACTGTATATTCAATAGGCTCCTCAACTATAACCTGGCCAAATTATTGCTGTTTCAAATATTCAACACATATTTATTGAGCTCCTACTAAGTAGCAGATACTCTTCCAGATTCTGAGGATACAATAATGAAGAAAATGAACAATCGAAACGGACTTATGACTTATGAACTCATTTCCATATCAAGAAATAGGATCACCATCCAGGCAACTGGCCAGGCCCAAAATCCCAGGAATCATTCTCTCACAACTGTCCTTTCAGCTGGACTCCTCCTAAATTTATCCCAGATCTGCCCACTTCTCACCATCTCCTCTGCTTCAGCTGTAGCCTGGGATGTCAGCTAAGTCGCCACAGCACATCATTAGCTGGTCTGCTTGCCTTCACTGTTGCCCCCACAGTCTCCAGCACACGGAAGTCACAGTGTTTGTTTCAAAACAACAATCAGTTTGTATACTTTTTAACGGAACAGATCTGGTGAGAACAAAAATCTGGATAGTTGTAGCTATCTCAATAATAAAGTGAACGCCAGCAGCAGGAGGCAGGGGTTGGTGAGGTCCTCTTTGTGACTGTAAAGAGTTAATGCTGGTTTTCTGTTTTCTGACAGTGAAAAATGTCACGGCGATATATCTAATTATATAATTTGCTGCCTCAAAAACAAAACAAGAACAAAAATAGTTCACGTTCCTTTCCTGCTTGATGTCCTCCAGTAGCTTCTCAGAGCAACCAGACATAAAAGAACAACCCCAGAGCTTGGCCTACAAGAGGCCAATGCTCTGTGGCTCTGCCTGGTCTTCCTGGTTTTGCTTTCTTCACTCACCTTTACTCTTACTCCTTTCTGCTGCTTACACACACCAAGCAACTTTGCATCTTGAGGCCTTTACATTTGCTGCGCCTCCTGCTTGGGAGGCCCTTCCCCCAGACCTTTGCAAGCCTGCCTGATTTTCATTGTTCACAGGTAACAGGATATTCAATGGGACTCTTCCTGTAGTCCAGGAATTCCAGCTAAAGTTTAGATTAAGACAAAGACACATAAGCACACCACTTTCTCAACCGAGTTGTCCACCATGACACCAGAGTCCTTTCCTGGGGCTTACTAAAAAGTGTCCAAATGTCACTACCAGCCATCCTCTACCCCTCCTTCCTAATTTTCATGAGATGACTCAGAAAAAGAGAAAGAGGGAGCTAGAATTATTTGCCTTGTGGGGAGTGCATTGTTTGTGGAGAGAGGTGACCTTCTCCCTAAGTCAAACACTGGGGAGGCTCCAAAGATTCAGACGTAAAGAGGGGGTCCCTGAGGGAAGGGGAAACTGGCATGCTGTCCCCAAGTTGGATATCACTTTCTAATTTGCCCTTGGTAAGGTAGAGGAAAATTGGCATTGTGTCAAGATGGGGGTAGGGGCAGAAGGGGAGCTATGTGAATTCCTCCCGTTGCTTTGGCAAGAATAGAAGAATTTCTGGTTGGGCTAAGTGGACATTACTGAAGGCAGCAAGGCTTGGGCCCCTCAGGGCCTCCAGGTGAGTCACCAGCATTTGAATGCCTGCCACAGAGAGGGCATCAGTGGCCACTGTTAGCCAGAGAAGAAGGAACAGCCAACCTAGAAAGGCTGGCAGCTGTGGTCAGGAAGTAAGAAATGCATGTCCAGTTTCCTCTCCTTCTTCTCCTTCTGTCCACCCTCCAAAACAACAGACGATGTGGGCCTTGAAGAAGGAAGAGGTGGGGATGGATATCTCAGAAACTGATCTCCTCCATTCCCACATGCATTTTTAGTGGGCAGGATCTCAGCTCAAGAATATTCTATGTGAGGGAAGGGAAAAGAGATTTGATCAGAGTTGGAGATCGAAGTCAAAAAGCAGGCTGGACTTTTAGTGACTAGGAACTCATGGCATCTTCAGGTGTCTGTCTTGGGCCTGTTTGTCCTCAAGGTACCTTTCCCCCGTCCCCACCCGGCCCATATTTCAGGTGGGGACCCGATCCTGCAGGCCTCCTGCCCAGGCTGCTGGTTCCGCTGACTTCCGCTGCCTCTGGTAGGTGAGAGATTGGGAAGCAGGAGGAAAACATTAATCAAGGCATTTTTCTTTCCTTCAAGTTTGTTTCTCTGCCTCCAGTGCAGCTTCTGGCTGTGGCTGCTTCTTCTCTTCTCACTCCAGGTCCGGCACAGTCCAATTTCTGCAGTGATCCTCACCCTTGGGCACTGGGAACACATCCTCTTTCATGTGCCCCTCTTTTGAGAATATCTGGAGACTCTTACTGTGCCCTGTTCAGTTTCTCAGCTTTTCCATCACTTGTGGAACTAATAGTCTGCATTCAATTCCCTCTGTCTGAAATACTTTAAGTGCTTTTTGTCTTTTGCATATACCTTAACTAATATACTTCCCCACAGGATTAGAAGGGTCCATGTTCTAAGAAACTATGCTGTAAATATAACATTGTTGGAGATAGCATTTGTAAGCAATTTGTAAGCAAGTTGTTTTATAATATATTCATGTTACATTATATTAATATTTATATTATATTAACATATTTATATTAATCAAGACATCTCAATATAACAGTTTCAAACAACTCAACCCAAATGTCATGTCTTCAGAAGGGTATCTCAGTATCCCCCTCCCCCAAACAAACCCCTTGCCCAATTTTATCTTCTTTTAGCAATTTTCAATACCCAAATTCATTTTATCTACTTGTTTGTTTGCATGTTTATTATCTATCTCCCTTTCTACTGGAGTATAAGATCCTTGAGGGTATTTACTGTGTCTTTTTTTGGTACCCATGTATGCTCAAAAAATAATTTGTGACTGACTGACCAGCATTAGGACCTTGGGGAATGGAATGAACACGATCCAGAGACATTCACCTTCCAGGAGCTGGATGTCACTTTGGTTGTCAAATCTTAAGAAGAGGGGCTGAGTTCATTTTTATTGTATGTGTGTTAAATGAGTAGAATCTGATTTCTGGGATAATATAAGCAGCCCTGGAATATGTAAAGGTAGAATTAATGAAGAATATTTGAGGAAGAAAAGGACTGGATTTTGTGCTAATTTCACTTCTAGGAGATCAGGCTTGCAATTTAGGTTTTAAAAGATATGTGAACCTATTTTATCATCACAAGTTGGTCAAGTCTGGAACATAATATTTTACAACCACATTATCAACAATCGTTTAGTCAAACATTTCCCAAAACTCATTATTTTGCTTACTACCTTAATCACATGTCATTTGTACAATTAGTTATCTAACAGTCTTCTTTAAACGAACACACTTTTTAAAACTTAAATATCTACTTAAACTTCAGATTGACTAAAATAAACATGAAGTTGTTATGGTTTTGGTGCTACTATACCTATATATTTCTAACATATATGAAAATAAGTATAGAACTATTAAAAAAAAATCACCTCAATCTGTATGTGTGGTACATGTATTACATATTAGGAAACATTGATTTGATATAACTATAGATTATCCTGACTTAATTTCTGATGAGATTTCTAGTATACTGCAATGCCCTCTATCCTGTAAGATCTCAGTTCTCTGATCATTTTTATTTGGTTGTAATTATTCCACAAAGTTTGTTTCTCAGAAAGAATACCTGATGCTAAAAGTTTGAGTCTTGACATTTCTAAAAGCATCTTTCTTTTATTCTCAGTTTGGCTGGCTGCAATATTTTAAGATCATAATTCTTAATCCACAAGACTTTTTACGCATTGCTACATTATCTTCTAATTTTTAATATTAGAAATGAGAACTCCAGTGCCAGTCTAAATCTCCTCTGTATGTAAGTTTATAGGATTCTTACATTACCCTTTGAAATGCAGAGATTTTACCAGATATGTCCTTGGATAGATTTTTACAACAATTCTGCCCAGAATTTAGTGAACCACTTCAATCTATAGATTTTTAAAAAGATTTTAGTTATTTATTTTTAGAGAAGGGAAGGGAGGGGGAGAGGAAAAGGAAGACTTTTTAAAAAAGATTTTTTTTATTTATGTTTAGAGAGAGTCAATCCATAGACAATACTCTTTTAGCTTAGGAGTTTTTCTTTCATTGTTTTGTTCATTGTTCACTTCCATTCATTCTTTTTGCTTATTCTATGACTCCTGTTATATAAGTATTGGGACATTATATCTATCAGCCTCTTTCTCTCTTTTTAAAAACTTATCAACCTATCTTTTTGTCTGTGTTCTAAAAGGATCATAATAATTCTCATGAGTTTACCTGATAATTCACTAAATCAGTTTTCAATAGTATATATGCTGCTGTTGTTTTGAGATGCATGCAATCATGTATTTTATTTTCAAGAACTGTTTTTTTTCTTCTAGTATTCCATTTCACACTTCTTTTACCCTTTGACACTTCACCAAAATACAAATTTGAATTTTTGAAAAGTTAGTTCCTGTTTTCTGTAATAATTCTTTTTAACAAAAATCATTTGCTCTGATTGATCTGCTGGTTCCCTTTTTGAGACTGTTTAACCTCTTCAGATGACTGAGGAGATTTGCCAATCAAATGTTTGTTGATACTTATACAGATGAAAGTTTATACTAAAAAGGATTGATAGCTCTTTAAGGTGCTGTCAGCAATTGCATAAGTCACCCCAAGCTTTCCCTGAGCGGTTCTCAGCGTATCTTCGGCTCCAGTTCTTGCTGGAGGATTCCCCTGGACCTTTTCCTTCAGGCTCCATCTCCCCGGCCCGCATCTCTCCTCAGTCCCTTTGCTTCTTTGTGCCTTTCAAAGTCTGCCTCCTTGTGAGGTCTGGCCCCAATATGGGTTCATATAGGACAGCAACTCTGTCCTTCTTGTTCTGCTTCTGAACAGGGGACATTGAGTGCTGCCGGCTTCAACCTTGAGTGTCTACAATATGGACTCAGCAAGGACCCAAAGTCCTCTCACATGGTGACAATGAATTCCTTGTGACTTATTTTCCCTCCCTTATTATGTCAGAGAGCACTAGTCTATTTTCCAGCCTTGAGGTCCATTCAGGAGCAGGGTGGGGGCTTAGAGACCTTTCAGACATTGTGTTTCCACTGTGTTACAAGATCCAGGTGCTCAGCACACCAGGTGTTCAGCGGAGGGAGCCTGACAAAAGGTAGGCCGTTCAGGGGAAGGGGTGTTGTCACAGAGGAAGCAGAGTCCGCACTGGTCATTAGCAAGAGAGCCAGGCTAGACCTAGAGTGGTTAAGGCTTTCTCAGGATGGCGTAGGGTATGAACAGCCCAGCAAAGGGGCCTATGTGGCTTGGCAAGTGACCAGAAAGCTGGTTCGGTGAAGGGTCTTGAATGCCAGGCCCAGGATTTTAACTGTCATTTTCAGAGTCTGAAAGGGACTGGGGTTGATTCAGTCTCTCTTGGGAGGGCCAGTTGGTTATACCCTCCTCTGGTGCACAAAGAGGACTGAGAAGTCAGGATGTGAACCTCAACACCACTTCCTGGGGTTAGCGAAAGGGGTCTCTTCTCCTTTTGGCTCTCCTGGAACTCCCACCCCACCCAGCCCCTCTGAGACCCAGGGCCATGGCGGGCTCTGATCAAAATGGATGGCATTTCACTTTATGGCCTCAGGAGCCTCAGGAGCCTCAGGGGCCCGCACTGCCCTCCCGCCACATTTCCTGTCCATGCCAGGCACCCCCAGCCCACCCCCCGTCACTCCCTGGTCCTCAACAATCCATCTCCGGGAATTTCCAACCTATAACTATCTTCATTCCATGACTCATTAGAGAGAATCTCATCACTCCTCCATGTAGGAAGTCCCTAAGTGGAGGTTTCGGATTTTTTTTGGGGGGGGGGGAGGGTCAATTTCCTTCCTACCTCAAGGACTATTTGTGTGAATTCACTTTGCCGAGTTTCTGAGCCCAGCTGAATGAACAGAAACAGTCCAGCATGCCCTTTGCCTGGAGATGCTGTTTCTTCTGCAGCGTCAAGCCAAGAGGCAGGGAGTCAGACTTGGAGCTGGGAGGGAAGGGTAGGCAGCCTTGCACAGCAGTTCATTGAACACATCCTGGGTGCTAGAATGAGCAGGGCCATGAGTCGAAAACCAGCCCCGTCACTCACCAGCTGTGTGACCTGGAACAAGTGACTTCCTGACCCTCAACTTTTTTATTTTTTTTTCATTTTGAAGTAGAGCTAGAAATACCTACCTTGCCAAGTTATGAGGAAAGGTAAATGGGGCTTATAATAAGTATGATGGGTAACAGCTGGGAACTGATATTATGCTTATTTTACCTTAACCTTCTTGAGAGAAAAAAACAGACTTGTTCAAAGTCAGGTGTTGAGACAGTCACAGTTCATCCTATTTCCCACACTGGGATTCTTCTGCCACCCCATGCAGGCCCCTCCCCAAAGTGGGAGAGAACAAGCAGGAGCAGATGAGCATGATGGGAAAATCTTCCTGTTTTCTGACCATCCCCCAAGGATGACATAAGTGGCAGTGACAAGGTTAGTAAACCCACCCCAGGGCCACTTCCACACCCGTGGGAGAGAATAAAGGAACTAGCAGGGAAAAAGTCAAACAAAAGGAAGCACCTGGAAAAGATGTTTTAATGCTCACTTACATGGAAAAAAAAATCAAAGTATACAGCAGGAAGATACAGGTATCTCAGAAAATACATCCTCATGAACTTGTTTGTTCAATCGCCATTATAATTCAAGAGTTTCCAAATGGAAATCACAAAATCGGGGTGGGGGTGGGAGGAAAGGGCTACCAAAGGAAAGGCAGCAATTATGTGTTATTTCTTTTCTAGTTTCAGATAACTGGGAGTTTAAACTTTTCCAGCAAGTCAGAGGGATATAAACAGATGCCATACTAAAATACGATTGTAGCAAAAATATAAACTCCTAAAGCATGATGACAGTATTTTAGGGGGAAAAACATTAAAGTCTGATAATATCAGAAACTACAAATAGGATCATTTGAGCAGTTCTGTATCTGTTTATGAACAGCAGTTGCAGATGATGGATGTACATTAAAGAATAAAGCATTTGGTCTGCACATAACTTAAAAAGGGGTAACATTTCTAAACATTGACTTTGTAAGAAGACATGAAGGACATCTTACACTTAACAACAATGGTTAAAAGGAAGAAGTTACTTTCTGAAGGATGCAGTAGGCAGAATGCCAAGACCTTGGTTTTCAACTTGTTGTTAACCGTACTAGGATGTGTTCACAATGCAGGGGTTGGGGAGTTCCTGCAGAATCTAGCACCAGTATATGGATCAGATGCTTATCTTTGATCTGAGTCCTTGATGTCTTCCGTTTTGAGTGTACTGAGGTATGTTTTCTTTGGTTGCTGTTGTGATGAATGTGTAATTAAAAAAACTAATATTTACAATGTTTAAACATTTTAGATTTCAGTGTCAAGTCTTCACATAAGGAAAATTGGGAAACTCTTCAGGATCATGGGACGGTCATTACTTCCTAGCATCTGTCATGAAACTGTTTTCAATACAGAGAACAATTAGCCTACTAGCGCAGCTATATGCTTTCTGGTCCAGAACCTTCCCCGTGCTCAGGGGGGAGGCCAATCCCGTGACTGCTCCATCGGCGGTGCGCCAGGCTTCACAGTAGTTATCCTCAAGACGCACTCCATGGGTGCTGGAGCCGTGCCAAATGACCTTCTGGGGCCTGAAAAGTAATTTTGTCATGTTACTTTTTCTTCTTTGTGGCCCTCTCTCAGTGAACAGATTGGCATTAAGTCTAGTGAATCAAGTCAAACCTCTGAGCCCTCCATGGTTTGAACCCCCATCACCTCTCTATCCTCAGTGCTCTTTCCACTCAGCTGAACACACTGTGTTCTAACCATATCCGGCCTGTCCTTATTCTCAAATCAGACTCTGTGCTGTGTGAAGCTGAACCTTTGCTCCTTAGTCTGGAGCAGCCTCTCTCTCATTTTCAGAACAGTGATTCTTTCTCATCTCTCAAAGTCCATTAAATGCTTCCTCTTCCAGGAAGCCTTCTTGATTCTCAATCCTAACTAATGGTGAATATTTTCTCTGTGCTCCTATTATGTTATCTGCTTCTTCATTTTACAGTTACAATGTTCTGTCTAGCATCATAGCTAGTCTGGGCCTGTCTTCCCCTGTAGGCTGTAAGCCCCATAGGGGTAAGAAGCTGTGTAGGTTTATCTCTGTGTTTTCAAGGCCTGGCATCTGGGGAAATGTTTGCTGAATTGTTCTACTTTTAATAGCATATAGAGTTTTCAAAGGATTTGAGTGCAGCTCACAGCATAGGGTTAAAGGATTACCAAGAGTAGCATTTGCCACTTATTAAGTGTCTACTACATTCTAGATGTACTCATACTTATTCTATTTTCACCACAACTCTATGGGATAGATATGATTATCTTGCCCATTTGACAGGTGAGGCAGCTGAGGCTCAGAGAGCAGAAGTGTCTTGTCCAAGGTACCATATTGAGGTCCTAGACCCAGGTCTCCTGGCTCCAAAAATAGGGGCTCTCTCCATGGCCCTCAGCTGCCTCACTGAGGCTTTATGCTGACAACACCCCAAAGCGGCAGTGGACAAAAGCCTCCCATGATTAGAATGTCTCCCCAAACTATCATGCCATATACTTTGAGGCTTCCAGCCCTACTTACCAAGAAGGGTCTGTCATCACATCTCGGCCATCAAAGGAGTATATTGGAACATGTGTACTGAACGGACCTCCATGGCCAGAAAAAATTGAGTCCCAATTATTGAAAAGTACTTGGCCCTATGGAGACAAACATGCCACATTAGAATCATTATAGCATCAGCCTACAAATGGACTAGCTATTTACTCATTCTTTAAGGCCAGATGTCAACTCACACTGAAGCCACCAACCCCAATCATAGAGTCTGGACAGAGTGGGAACTCAGGAAAAGTTTGTGGTTTGATTTTATCAACCATTCTTGAACTCTTTTGGTTTTACTGTCTTATTTCTTGAGGTAATTTCTTTTATGATATGTATACAAAGTCTTATCCCCATCAAAAGTATGTTTTAGGTCTTTATAATTATTGTTTCAAAAATTTTATATTCATACACTGAGCTTCAATTTTGTGCTAGTCCACATTATGGCTGATGTGGAGAGAAGCTCTCACTCCTTTTTTGGAAGGAGACCCGTTTCCTTCACTTATTTGTATTCTAAGCATACAAATAATTTGAGTGGCAGAATGTGTTGGAACAGAACCTTGGGAGGAGGTGGAAACACTGGATGTAGCTAGGTTCAGAAGGGAACATGCTGGCCTCAGGGTTCCCAGCTGGAGTACCAGGGTTCCAGGGACCAGATGGTTTCAAAGTACCTTTAGGGTCTAGCAGGAGGTCAGGACCCAGGGTGTGTGTGAACAGTAACAGAGCTCACCCTCTGTAGCTTTAAAGAAATTGGTTGCTTCCATGGTATAATTATACCAGTGCGGGATCCTATGAGGCCTTATTTCACCCCCAAATGGGGGCAGAGAAATATCATCTAGACTTTGGCAGCTTAGATGTGCCAAGGACACCAAACCAGGGTGCAGAACAAAGTATCTCTGCTCTGGGACCCATGCTAACCTGCTGTCCTCTGATGCCACGCAGCCCATGCCCTACATAAGGCATCCTCAGGTGGAACCAGGAGCCCCAGATGTGGGGGTCAAGGAAACTGATTCTAGATTGCAGTGACTTTGAGTAAACTTCTTTCTCCTTCTGAGGCTCAGTTTCCTGATCTGACAAAAAAAATAACTCCCATTTTTATTGGATGTATCTATTAAAATGATGAACGTAAAGTACAGTACTTTGTAAACACTTAAAGAACTATGTGGATGACAGAGGTTATTGTTCCTTTCTCCTGTCTGCTCCATGAGTCATACCATCCAAGAGGGAGGGGCTACTGTAACTATTCGAAAACTAAATTTCTGAGAGGTAAAGCCACCCACCCAAAGTCACAGAGCCAACCAGGGACAGGCTGGGCCTTGAACCAGCTACTTCTGATGATGTCAGAAAGTGGAAACTGCCACCAGTCCCTAGGGAGACCAGCACATCCAGGAGGAAGTGGGGATGATATTTATTTTTACCTTCAGGTTCACTATCGGAAGGCTATATCTCTCTGCTTTCCTCACAACCGTGGAGAGATCTTGCAGATGGGAGGATAAGAATGCTCGGTATGTGGACCACAGGCCTGCAGCTCTGGCCTGCTGGAAGCACTGAAAATCAGCTCGAACGTCCCCAGGAAATGGCATGTTCAGAGCAACCAAGTGCAGCTGAAGAAAATGAGAGAAGACAGTGCAGCAGTTAAAGAGTTAAAGGCAAACCCCAAGTCTCATGACTATCTCATGTTCCTGATGAGATCCCAGACTTCCTTCTTAGAGTAGAAGACACACCCAAGGACGTCTTATTCCATCTCTCACTGCCAATGGAATTCCAGCCCCAGCTTGGCCGGCTTCAGTGAAGGAGCGCTCAGGTCTCCCAAAGCAGCCCATGCCAGCTCTCTGAACAGCTTAAGGTGGGGAATTCTCCCCTATGAGAAAAACAACATAGAAGACCGCACTTCAGAGGTCTGAATCCAGCCTGCCTATCACTCGTTGGAGACTCCTGGCTCTAGTTCAGCTTCCAGAAGGGTTTTCATCTGGCTTTGGCCCTGGATCCTGAATCTACAACAAGCTATCTGCCTTCTGACCTTTCTTCTACCTCCTGAGTAGGACTGGCACTGGTCCCGAGGGGCCAAAGTGAACAGACATTAAAAGGAGAAAGTCGTGACAGTTATTACTAAGACCGCTGAGAGAGACTCTTGGAAACATGGGGTCACATGGTCATTCCAGCCTCCCGTCCCTGCCACCTAGGTCAGCAGCCAAAATAAAAGTCATTCCATGGTCTGTTGTCACCCACACTTCTGCTCCCCAAACCCAGCCTTCTCTGCCAGCCCTTTCTAGTGTACCCTCTGGGTTACTTCCACAATCAAGGAGTAGTCATCTCCCTCCACGGTCTCATCTCAGGAACAACTTTTATCTCATCAGTGTAGGGTGGGGGAGGGCTGGTGCAAGACCTGGGCCCAAGTCTCCAGAAAAGGAAAATACTTTAAAATATTTTAAACCAATGGACATGAAATAAGCCCCATGTGGTGAGGCAGGAGGTGGTCGGTGCTTCTCTCCCCATTTCTGCTTTGCCTCTCAGCTCTGAATGTCCCCAGTACACACCATGTTGGTGTTCTGCTTATCAAGTGTGTGGCCACTTGCCCACAGCTGGCCATGAACGACAGTGTCCAGACTGCCCCACGCATCCTTGCATCTCTTTGTACATTTTTCTCTGTTTCACTACCCCTTTCCTTCCCCATTTCGAAAAGGACAGACACCAGGCCTGCTACTTCCTCAATTTATTTCTTTTATCTGTCCCTGGTTCTGCCTTTATCATCATGCTAGGGAGAAGTCCAGCAGGAATCCCCATCCCCTAGTCTCCGCTCCGCCCCCCCCCCCCAATGAAATGAGGCTTTCCCTGTAGCCTCTGGTTGCAGTGTTTTATGCTCCTCCATTCCCAGCCCTTAGGGTGGGGAGGGGGCTTCACTGTGATGTTTGCTTACCATGACCACTTCCAGGTCACCAGACTTCCGGCCCCATATATAAACCCTGGTCCTCTGATGTCCTTGCTACCTGGTTATACTATCCCTACCCATCTCCCTCCCTTTCATGTATCTGCAGACTGTGGTACCCAAGGGAAGAGGCCCTATGGTCTCATCACCATCCAGCCAGTGTCCTTATGGTGTCTACACTAAAGGGAAGTCACAAGAAGCCTTGATGGCATTTGGCTTCCCTGATACTGGGGGACACCTAGGAAAGATGTGGTGGCTCAGGGCTTCCTGGCCATGCCTCTAATCCCACCCATCTCCACCTCTCCTTCGTTCAGGACACAGATGGACAAATGTCTGGAATGATGGCAGTTTCTGAGTGGTGGGATGAGTGGCTTTTGTGCACTAATGTTTGTGTGTATTTCCCTAATTGCTAGGAAGTTTTTATAATGAATATGTATTATTTTTATGAAGACAATAATGTTACAATAATCAAAGTGTTTAAATGGTGATTCTATGGATGGTTGTAGTTTCGGTAAAGTTATAGGTGATTTACTGTTTTCTTCTTTAGTCTTCCTACAATGAATATGTTTTACTTTAGAATTTATAAAATATTGTTTTAAAATTCCTTTAGCTACTACCCTAACTTCTCCCTTCACAGCTAACCTTTCTGAAGAATGATCTATTATTGCTACTTTCTCTCCTCACCTCGCTTCCCATTTCCTCCTCAACCAACGAGACTCTTGTTGGCATCTCTGCAGGCCACAGGAAGGTTTTCTCGGGTTTCTACATTTGAAGGACACCTTTTTAGTTCTTCTTTTCTTTTAAATTTTCACCCAAGGACATGCTTATTGATTTTAGAGAGAGGGAAAGATGGGAGAGAGAGAGGGAGAGCAACAATGATATGAGAGAGAAACATCGATCAGTTGCCTCTTGTAGGTGCTCTGACCAGGGATTGGACCCGCAACGTAGGTATGTGCTCCAACCACCAGGAATCAAACCTGCAACCCTTCAGTTTACAGGATGACATTCCAACCAACTGAGCCACACTGGCCAGGGCTGAAAGACACCTTTTAGTTCCTTCAGTAGGCCTCCTGGCGGCATTTGACACTGTTGGCTTCTACCTTGCTTGTCGTTCTTTCTTGCTCTCTGGCTGTGGTATCTCAGTTTCCTTCTCTTTCTCGTATTTCTTCATCAGTTCTTTTTTTTGGGGTGGGGGCTCTTTATGGTCCAATCTCTTCTTACTGTAGAGATTCTCTTTTGGGAATCCTACTACCCTGTCATCATTGCCGTGGCACAGCTGAAGACTCTAAGTCTTTGTCTCCAGACCAGATGCACTGTGGGATTTCAGATCTTCATAACCTATTTCCTCCTGGAAGTCTCCACTCAGATACCGTACAGGTAGGTGCCTCTGACTCACTAGGCCCCACACAAGCTCCTGCGTGGTGAACGACAGCGCTATAGGAAACATGCTTCTGGTGTCTGCCAAGCCAGTGCCTTGTTCTTTGCTAAAATGCCTCCATGACAGTTGCTAAAAAGAGTGCTGTTAGGCCATGCACTCTTGGCTACTTTTGATTTGTCTGGGAGTGGGCGACCAACCCAAGATGACCTATATAGACCATCTCTCTCACAACTCCAAATTAAGTCAGGTAGTCCTGGGCTCTGCAGCAGTCTGATCACATTGAGTTGGGGCCAGAAACAGTGCCATGGCAACCCAAAGTTGTGTGTAAGCTTTGTAGACATAACCTATGTCTGTGCGTTGGGGTGGGGGTGGAAGGGAGGCAGGAAGAAAGACCTTTGAGGAAGCTGATCTGTAGAGATAGTGGAGCAGGCTAATAGAAGGGATAAGACTTCTACTTCCTGTAAATGACCCTGGAAAGGAAACTATTACCACTCAGTTACTCAGACAGAAACCTGGACATCATTCTTGATCTCCTTCATCCATACTTCCCTATTTATAATCAATAACCAAATTTGTCCCTCTTGCCTCCTTAATGTCTCTCCAATCTGCCCACTTTCCTACATGTTCACTGCTATGGTCGTGGTCCAGATAGTATAGTAGCTGCCTAACTGGCCATTGCGCCTCTGGTCTGATCCCCTCCAATCCATTTGTACCCTGTACCCAAGGTAATTTCTGAAATGCCAATCTTATAATATCCCTTTCTTGCTTAAGACCCTTCATTGCTCTCCACTGCCCACTAGAGAAGGTCAAAGTCCTTAGCTTTGCTTACAAGCTCTTGATGACTAGTCCGTGATCTTTGCAGACTGAAGAGCTCCTTGAACTCTAGTCCTTCAGCCAGACTGAAATCCTCAGGATTACAGAAATGCACAGCACTCCTCCTTGCCTCCCTCTGTTCCATACACCGTGGGCCTGGAATTCCCATTCTCTTCCTCCTACCTGGCTCTCTCCTGCTCTCAACTACCTTTTAGGTCTTAATTTGGAGGTCACCTCCTCTAAATAAGGCAGACTTCTTTGACCTTCCTCACACCCCCAGTATCCTGTGTTTGCCTTACCCAAATGACTTACCACACTGTATTGTAGTTACTTATTTTTTGTTTGCCTTTCTTGCTAGTCTATATGCAACTTGAGAGAAGGAGCTGTGTGCCCAGCATGGGACTAGCACACAGCACACACACATTCCACATTTGCAGAGTAAATGCATCAGTTGTACTTACTGCAGGCCTCTCATAATGGGCACTTGAAACAGACATCAGTGGAGGCTGAAGTGGATGTGGCTATTATGTAAAAAAGGAAAACAAACAGTTTTGAATATATTCGTTTCATTCAATCTGTTCTTCAGAGTACATTGAGGTGCAAGTGCAATGTTTCTTGGGAAGATACTTTACTTTGTCATGGTCTTTGGGCCACTCGTAACTAGGAAGAGTTACATGATCGAGTGAAAACATAATCCTCAGAAAAGGGAGGGAATAGTCTCAAGTGTTTTAGAAGGAGCACTGAATGGGGGGAGCAGGAGACTCATTCACTTAACACAGCAAGTCACCTCTTCAGGGCCTGTTTCCTCATCTGCAAAATGGGGGTGATAATACCTGCCTCAAAGTTTGCTGCAGGGTTAAGACATGGACAATGTAAGTTGCCAACGAGTGTCAAATACTAAATGGCTCTTTTAAATTGCATATGCCAACCATGCTACCACAGATGAATAAACTGAGGCCAAGAGAGGATTCAGGTACGACATGGGGACAGATCTCCAGCCTCTGGGTCCAATTCTCCCCCCACGCTACAGTGAGAACATTCTGTCAGCACCTGGTCATTCCTGGGCTTCCAGCAGACACTGAAGCATGCAGAGCTGGCTGGCCAGAGTGTGGAGAGCTTGGTGCTGGGTACCCGAGGGAACTCTGTAAATGCTGACGAAGGAAGGAGCAAGATGTAAGGCGGGAAAGCTACTCACATTGCTGGAGAGCGCAGGGGGTGGAGGGCTGTCGGCGGGGATGGGGATCAGTTCTCCCAGCTTTAAGAAAAAACAGTGCATTGAAATGAAACAACTAGAAATGGCTCGCCTGTTTTCAAAACAGAAAAAATAGCATTTACAGGAGTAGATTATTATTTTTCGAGGGTATTTGGGGGCAGTTTGTTAAAGAGAGTTTTAGAATCACCTGTAACTTTTTCCAACCATCTCTGACGCGAATGAAAAACTCTGTGCTGTCCCTCAGGTAGATGAACGTCCCTTCTGTCACGAAGTGTGCTTTCTGCAGCATGTCATCCATGTTGCTAAAGGCTGTGACCTTTAATTTAAAATTCCAAACACTTTAGTCATCATGAGGTAGTCAAGTCCAATAAGCCATCCCCGGACAATCCATGAAAAGGCTTATTGTGCCTTATATAACTTCCTTAATGACCAAAGGACCATCTTTTTGATAAAACAAAAATGTGACTTGCTTTGGAACACGACTCTAAATTATAACACATATGTTAAAACAACAGGATAATATTTTGTGAGTATAAAGCATTAATAAGCTGTAGAAAGAGCTGCCTTTGTTGGGTGCTTGTTTTAGCAAAACAATCGGTAAGTTTTGCCACTTCCATTTGTGTGAGCTGCTCAGTGACAGTGACATGGTTAAACGTGTTATCTCATGCAGCTCCTTAAAGAGTTTCACCTTTATTTTCACTTGGAACAAGAAATGAAGCAAGAGGAGAATTCTACTTAGGCCTTGAATCTTTTTTTGCCTCACTGGGAAGCTACAATATTAAATACCCAATAGAAAATGAGGCTCTGTCATTTGTGTCTAGAAAGCTGCCAAAGGTTACATAGACATCTTGGCCTATCCAGACATAAAAGCTGCAAAACTCTATCAAAAAGCATCAAGTCTCAACTTTGACTGGAATGTCATGCCTAAAGGAGACATGCTTGGGCTCTGGTTGTTACCAAAAAGACCTGAGGAACTGGGATTGACTTTTGAAGGTAATAAAAGCCCACAAGATAAAAGGCCTGGTACCTTGGTTGGTTGTGTGGTCCACAGCAATCTTTCCATGGAAGGAATGAAGGTTGTTTTCCTGAAAGATGGCTAGAAGGGACCTTAAGGCACAATGGAAAACCAGAAGGACTTGGAAAAGACAAGTGCGTATAGGCAAGGCTGAATGCCAGGTATGTGGCTCAGCTTCTGTGCCTTGAGGGGCAGACTGAAGGTCACCCTAAATGTTCCTTGCGTAAGTTCCAGCAAAGCAGAACTAAAGATCATACATTTGCTGCTCTTGTTGTGTTTATGCAAATAAACAGGAAAAATTAAAAATGGACTTAATGCAGTCCCTTTAATGACAAGGAGGGTAATCTTAGGGAGAAAAATTGTGATTCAAGGAAAATCACAATGCTCAGTGGTAGACTATAAAGTAGTGCAGATAACCATCTTTAAAGTTTCGAAAGTTAAGCTATGTCTGTGGTATCATTAAAGATGTTTAATTTATAGGCAAGAAGAATGTCAAATGCCTTGCAACTGGATGTCTTCCCAATAAGACAGTCCTACAGATTTAGAGAGTTGTTTGTGGGTTATGTTACATAAATTAACATGTGTGTTCTGTTTTCATAGGGCATAAGCCTATTGTCTCATTACCTGAGTGATTGTACATATAGGCCTCACTTAATCCTGTCTGCATCGCTGCCTCCTGAGACTCAATGGTTTGGCTGAACTAAGTGGCTGGCTGGGTTGGTGAAGTATGGGGTGGTCTGTGGGCTTCACTTTAAAACTGGTTTCTCTTTTCTATCCTAATGGCTTGGACAGAAAGGGCCCAGAAGTCTTAGAGGGGGGAAACCTAAAATATTTCCCTCATCCCAAACTAAGTATAGTGGGCAAAAGGGTTTGGACAGGTGAGATGTGCCTGGCACACCTTCATCCAAAGAAGCCCTTTTTTTCCTAATGTGGGACATTGAAAAATTAATCCCTGCTTCTTGTCATCTAGTGGTTATGGATTGAATGATGCCTTCTAACCCTGGTGCCAAATCTGTTGTCCCCAGAATACAACAAGGATGCCAGCCTGTTAAACCAAGCATGCCGTTGTCTGGGGACAGCCAACCGAACTGGAGTCTCCACGACCCTTCCCCTTGTGGAAAGGCCACCCTCCCCTCCACACCCCCACACTTATTAGGAATTTCTGGACCCAAGGGTAGGTAGGACGACGACCATGTCCAGCTTGAAGCAGCTAGAGGAGTACAAGACCTTCGCCCATTGTCCTTTATAAGATTATAAAGGGTCTTAAGTCTGAGAGGGTGAGATTGTTATTTTTTATTGTTAAAATATTTATTTATTTATTTTTTAAAAAAGAAGAAGAATATATGAAAGAGTGAGTCAGGAGAGCTTGTATGTATGACCCAAGGGTATGGACTTGTGTGGGGGGATTGCTGGGGGAGGAGGGTGCTGGGCGGAGGGGATCAAAGGGGAAAAAATTGGAACTATTGTAACAATATAAGCAATAAAATATACTTAAAAAAAGTATCAAGTCTCAAAGACATAACAGCCAAGAAAGCTTTTATTTTTCATTTCAACTGAGGAGGATTATAAAAAATTAATTTTTTTACCTAACCTTGAAGAGAATGACTGTGTGCCTCAAAAATGGCTTAGAAATCTCTCAAAGGCACCAGCTATCAAAGTTCCATCATCTGCTGGACTGTTCTTTCATTCGGCAGCCCAATTTTCCAACTAAAAGCCCACAATGATCATAGAGCATCCCTAGGATTCCTGACATCCTTGCCAGGTTTGTGTCCCTCTGCTGGTGCCTCATAATAACCTCTGAGTGCTCCACCCTGTTCCTGGGACCTGCAGGGTAAGGAGTGTATGCGAGACATTCTTAGGCAGAACAGAGGGGGCCTGTTATGATGTTGTTTACACTCTAGTGCTTCAGTTTTTTGATGTAATAGGATTGGTTCTAGTTAGAGTTCAGTGAATTCAGGGTTAAAAGGGTACAGCTTAAGTCATAAAGGATTTTATATTCTGTATCTTTTTACTTTCAGTCATCCAAAGAGATAATAAAGACCCTCTGTTAGTGGAATTGCCGCAGTGCTACTGCCATGCAGCCGAAGTGCTAGGTAGACCCGTCTATAGCAGAGGATGAATACATGCCGACAACTATACTGACCAGGTTTCTGGATCCGGGAAGCCCTGGCTGTCCTGGAGGGCCGGGTGGGCCTGGCAGGGCCACAGCTAAGACAAAGCAGGAAAGAGAAGTTAGAAAGAGTCGCACTCTGAAGCAATGCCTCAGATGTCAGCTGGTCCCTGAGGGAAGCATGTGCAACCCCTGTCACAGTGCTGCAAAGCGTGGACGCTGCATCTGAATCTGGGACGTCCGGATTCAGCACAGGACTCAGCAAGAGGGGGCTTCTTCTTCTCTTTTTTAAATTCTCACTCGAGGATAAGCTTGTTGATGTTAGAGAGAGAAGAAGGGGTGGAGGTGGGGGGAGACAGAAACACCACTATAAGAGAGAAACATCAGTTGCTGCCTGTAGGTACCCTGACCGGGGATCGAACCTGCAACCTAGGTACCTGCTCTGACCAGGAATCGAACTCGCAACCTTTTGGTGTACAGGACAACACTCCAACCAACTTAGCCACCCAGTCAAGGCAGAGCTGGGCTTCTTGATTATATAGCACTAGATGAAGCCCTGCTCAGGGCTTTTCAGTTTTATGAGTGAATAAATTCCCCTTGTTGCCTGGGCCTTAACGATGGGACAACTGTTGAGTTTTCTGTCACTGACATCTAAAAATGTCCTGACTCCTACAACTTACTTCACCTAGGAGACAAGCAGGTAACTATGGAACAGAGGAAGCAAACTCAGAAAGAGGAAGAGAAGGTGCCAGGCTTCAGAAGGAGGAAAGGAAGTGAGGTGATGGGAGTCCTGGCTTTTGGGCCAGGAGACAAGGCTTCAAGTCCCCGATTTGTCAGATTTCAGCTCTGCGATGTTGAGGAGACAGCAAGTTCTCTGAACCCTAGTTTCAGTTTCCTCACCTGTGAAATGTAAATAGGTATTTCTTCTTCACTGCGCTGTGGTGAGAACTGAGAAAAATACAAGCTAGGAAGGTGCTTTGCAAATTGCATAGCATTCAGCCAGAAGTGCTTAGCTTTGGGAGAGTCACAGTGCCCTTACAGTCAGATCAAGGCCACCGCCCCCTTCGCCAGGAAAATGCATTTGCATACACACAGTTCCACACAAAATGTTAGTGGGTAACAGCTCCCTGGGGGCACATCCTTGAATTCTCAAGGAGTTTATGGTTTCCAACCAAAAGCCCCAAATTTAGGCAAGCATAAAGAAATATTATGATAGCTTTTCCTCTCCTTCTACCTCTCTAATCTCCTATCTCCCTGCCCCCCAAATCTGTAAGGCTCTTGCAGAGTTAAGGGTGTTCTCACAAGTCCCAGGAACACTACTGCATCAGATTCTTCAGGTCATTGCAAGTAAGTCTGCAGTTCTGACCTGGGACTTCACAATCTATATAGAGGTGATAAATGTCTAGTGGAGAGTTGGTCAGAGGCCTCGGATCTGGGACCTTGAGCAAGTCTCTTAACCTCTCTGAGCTTCAGTGTCTTCATGCATGAAGTGAGTCTTGTAGTATCAATAGTACAGACTCCATTTCCTTCCTAAGGCTGCTATGAAGATTAAATGGGGTAATAAATATGAGAATCTTTTGTAAATGGTGAATTGCTGTACACTGTGTGAGGGGCAATCTTTGTTCTACTGAGCAAGGATCCCGGGGTACCCTAGTGTAGGGCTGCTATGGACAACAGATTCTCTGCATCCCATGTGCACCCTGTAATGTCCCTTCACCTCCTGTAAGTCCTGCTCATCCCTCAAGGCTGAATGGGCACCTATGGTTTTATCCACCCAACACCTTCTTTCTTTGCAGGACCTGTATCCTTACCTTCTCTCGGGATCTTCCCCTTCACCTCTACAACCATTTGGTTTCAGAAGGAACTGCCATAATCTCATGTCATTCTACCTCCTCGCCACAGGTGACTAGTCCAAGGTTGGGCACTTGGCCCAAGTCAGGCTGATCAAAATCCTTTCCCAGGACTTGCCCCATCCCAGGACTTTTAAACTAAAATGGAGAAGGAAGACCGAGATTGCCAGCTGATGGTAGAAGCTGTAAGTTGTCAGTAAGCTTATTTCCCACCGTGCAGAGGATGTGGTCTGTGGTGAAGAAACATGAAGCCAACTGGCATACAGAGAGCAGCTGACATAAGAGATTGCCAGAGAATCCTCACGGGGGTTGACTCTCTGGTTCTGGCTGTAGCTGAGGTCCTGCTGCACGTCTGCCCCTCTCACGAACTAACTGTTTACCCCTTCCTTCACACCCAATACATTTCCCTCTTGCTTGATCTAGTCTGAGTTATATTTCTGTCACTGGCAGCCAAAAGATCCGAGATTAAGTCAAAGCCCCAGTCCCAAAGCCATCTCCTATGTAAAGTTCTCCCTGGTGCCCCAGACATTGCAGGTGTCTCCTCAGGTGTGCTTCCCCCACACCTGGCTCATTCCAACCTAACAACAAAAAATGATGCAGTCATGCTATTAGTTTCTAGCATGGGCACAGCAGAAAGAGCACAGGCTTCCGAGCTACACTGATCTGAGTCCTAACCCTGTTGGCACCACTTATTAGCTGTGTGACCTTGGAAAGGTTCTCAAATGTCTCTGAATCTCATTTTCTTCACCTGCAAAACAGGGATGCTGATACTTTTTTTGAAGGGCTTTGTGAGAATTCAATAGAGTAATGTAGTAGAGTGACTAGCAGAGTTCCTGGCGCTTGATAAATAGAGATTTTCTTTTGTTTCACCCATTTTTCACTTGAGGAAGTGAGGTACCAATGGTGAAAGAACTTTCACATAGAGAATTAGAATCACTGCTGGTCCTCAAGTTTCTTAAGGCCCAGGCATAGGCAAAGCAGTCACAAAGTTTCCATCCACATGAAAAGATACTAAAATCATTAGTTTTCCAGGGTAATGCAAATCAAAACCACAATGAGATATCACTTCACATGCACTAGGATGGCTATAATTAAAAAAAAAAAAGATATAGCAGCATAGGGGGAAGCAATGGGGGGAAAAGAGGGACAACTGTAATAGAAAAACAGTAATAAAAAAAGATATAATAATAACAAGTGTTGATGAAGATGAGGAGAAGTTGAAACTTTTTTACATTGCCGGCTGGAACACAAAATGTTGCAGCCACTTTGGAAAAGAGTCTGATAAGGTTCCTCAAAGAGTTAAACATGTATGACCCAGCAATTTCACTCCTAGGTATATACTCAAGAGAATTGAAAACATATGTCTACACAAAAACGTGTACTTGAATGTTCACAGCAGCATTATTCAAAACAGCCAAAGAGTAGAAACAACTCAAATATCCATCAGCTGATGAATGGATAAACCAAATGTTACAGTGGAATATTGAACAGCCCTGAAAAGTGATGCAATGTGATGAACCGCGGTAACATTGTGCTCAGTGAAAAGGCCAAACACAAAAGGCCGCATAACATATGATTCCATTGATATGAAATGTCCAGAATAGGCAAATGTATAGATATAAAAAGTAGATCACTGGTTACCGCGGACTTGGGAGAGGAGGGAAAGAAGAGTGTTTGCTAATTGGTATTGGGTTTCTTTTGGAGGTGATGAAAATGTTCTGGAATGAGAATGGTCGTCGTCGTTGGCAGCCGTCCGTCTCGAGAGACGATGGTGTAGCTTCTTAAGAGTCTATCTGCACCGCCGAGAATGGCTGTGCAGTCCGACTCGGGAGTGACACGGTATCTGTCTCCTCCCGTGTTGAATCGACATCTAGCGATGACGCTGGAGCGTCCTCTCCAGTGAAGCTGAAGCTACAGAGCCTGGGCAGGGTGATATGGAGGGTCTGCTGTTGCCCATGCAGCAGACCCCCCCTCTCTTCGCAGCTGAAGGGTCCAAGGGAAAGACGGAGTCAATACAGCTTGGCTTCAGGTGCGCCGCAGGAGTTGCCGGTGTTGACTACAACGTCAAACCGCCTTAGGGACTCCGGCTCCGGATTTTCTGTCGGGGTTTACTCCCTTAGCCTTTCCCCTGAAGAGGTATGCCGCAAGGCAGCGGAGAATGTAGTCAATAATATCAAGATAAATAGGTATGGTCCAAGTGGGGACTTGAAACAGTGGAGGGACCACTCTGTAAAGTACATGATTTCATAACCACTTTGTTATACATCTCCTCCCAGGACCAGTCTGGATTTACAATTTAATTTTGGAGAAATCATCTGGAATAACTAACCAAACAGTAGCTGGAGAGAAGTCTTATAACCACGGAGAGACAGAAAAGGCCGCTACTTAACATGTATCTAACTCAATCCTCCTAAATCCCCAAGAAAAAGTTATTCTTTACATCAAACTAGGGCACCAGAAAGGTCAGGCCACTTCAGGTCAGCCTCACAATTTATTTATCTAGCACAAAACAAAACGGTAAGCGTGTGAATGAGAATGGTAATGGCTGCACAACCTTGTGACTATTAAAAATCATTTAATTGTACACTTTAATTGGGTGAATTTTATGGCATGTGAATTATTTCAATTTTTCAAGAAAGAAAAGGAGAGGTGGCAGGAGAGAAAGTTCCATCTAGGAAGCAACCCTTTGTTAGTGTGGCGGACATGCCACCAGATGAGGTGACCCTGAGCACAACAGCCACATAAATGAGGGCACCACTCACAGTACTAACCTGCTCCCAGGATAGCCGGAGGTCCTGGTGGCCCTGGGGGTCCCGGTGGCCCAGGAGCACCAGGTCTTCCAAAGCCAGGGGGCCCAGGCAGGCCAGGAACACCTGGGGGTCCCTGGACCCCAAGGACAGTCTCCCCTTTCTGGCCCTGTCAAGGCAAGGGCACAGGAACAGAAGAGAGAAAGCACCATTAATCACTAGAAGTCCTGTCTATATTTTTTTATGAGGACATTTGTAAGACGTCAATAGAATATCAGCTGTTGTCATCATTATCCTCAATCTGGGGCACAACTCGGGTAATATATGATGTACAGGGCAGCAGCCCACTCATTATGCTGAACGGCACTCCAGAGAACCCCAGAGGGCCCCGCACACAGAAGACCCCTAGAGATCATCTTGTCCAGACTTTGCAGTTCACAGATAAAGAAACTAGACTGAGGACATGACTTGACCAAGGCCTCAAAGCAAATTAGCAGTAGAGTCAAAAGTGGAATCCTGGTCTCCTGGCTTTGCTGGGTCTACCCTCATGGCAAGCTCTGGGACCAGAGTTGGCTTATGGTCCCCGAGGGTCAATGATTGCATCATAATCTTGGTAGAGGCAGACCTCAATTTTCTCTTTCATGGCCTGGAGAGACTTGTCAGCCTAAGAAGACCAAGCCTGTCTATGAGCTCCCTCTTTGATGAAATTTCAAAGGAATCAAATAGCCCCTCTGAAAATATCTCCCTCACCTTCCATTCTGCCTCCATTAGCTGGTGCTTTCACTATGAATCTCTCTTCATGTTCAGCAATTTTTCCACCATGAACATGAATAAGGCACCAGAGCTAATGACCTAGAAGTTATTGGAGTGCACATAGCCTTGGCCAGCTCCCTGTCCTCCGTGGGCTTCAGCCAAGCTCCCCATCAGTCAACAAGAGGCCAATGCCCAAGTCCTGCCTCAGCCTGTGCTATGACTGACCCTTGACTCTCCAACTGCCTAGCCACATAGGGGGGCTTCAGGGACAGTGACGTGGAGGGGTCGCTACTCACCCCCACCACTACTCCTTGCGCGCCTGGAGGCCCAGACACAATGAAATCGCTGGTCGAGTCTCCTTTTTCTCCTTTGAAGCCCCTGTCTCCATTTTCCCCCTGGAAGCAGAGAGCATTCCAAAAACATTTAATAAGAGTAGAATGAACCAGACTCTGACATAAGCCCAAGAACTTGGAAACACAGGCCCAGATTTAGAGGAGAAATACTCACTCTCCAGCTGTTCAGAAAATGTCTCAGGTAAGCTGGATCCACTGGAGGGCCTAAAAAAGAAATGCTTCATAAAATGTGCAATCATAATCTCAGACTTTTACAACTAAAAGTCTCCAAGTTGGCAACCATAATTATTTCCTGGTGGAAGTGGCTCCACATTGGTTTAGCTAACAGAGTGGGCACAGGGCTTAAAGGCAGAAACCAGTCCTGATCCAGACCCCCATCCCAGACATTGTGGGGTCCTGGGCACATCCCTAACCCTCTTTAGGCCTCATTTTGCATACAAAGCATGAATAATTGAAATTTCTGATCTCTCTTGATAATGCTCCATCTTGTACACAAATCACCTGTGACTGGGTCTTTCTTGAATTCTGTGGAGCTTGTGGTCAGGGTGGTTATATAATCAGTCTTATTTTCTACCTCATTTGGATTTCTCAGGATCAAAAATCAAAGACAACATCTAGCTTAAGGGTTGAAATACCTGGTGGTCCCTGGGCCCCTTGGTCTCCTTTTTCTCCTTTTGAGCCGGGAAGACCCCAGGATCCTTTTTCTCCTTTAACACCTGCCACCAAATACACATATATTAAAAAAAAAAACAAAACAAAACTGGAAAGTCACTTCCAACCTATAGAAAACATTTTTGAGGCAAGTTTTTCAAACTGAGCCCCTTTAGCAAAGTCCATCCAACAAAGGCCTACTGCGGGTGTAAAATCCTTTGCTGATTGATGGGGAAGACAGAGGTAGGTGCAGCAGGCATAACCGTGACCTTGAAAGGCTCAGTCTCATTGGGGAGATGGACCCAGTGAAGGGTCATGGCGGGCCAGATGACATAAGGGCCACCATGAAGATAGCAGCAATGCATCACAGGAGCCCAGCAGAAACTCCAGGTAACCCTCTCCCACAGCTTCACACACATGCCTGAGGCTCCACACCAAGTCAGGCTTGCAGTCCCCTCTCATCTGCGCCTGGGCAGCATGGTGGTGTCAGGGCAGTTGGGGATCTCCTGGGGGGGGGGGGGCCCGCAGAGGACAAGGAGGGAAGTAAAGTATTCCATTGACAAGGCTGGGAGAATGCCAACTGTGTGATTCCCCAGTCCCTGCAGGGCTTGTAAGAAGCATCCTTTCTGTAGAACTGGCATGACAGGCATCCCCTTCCCCCAAATCTTTATAAGGGAGAGAGGCATGGACTCCTTCTGGGAGTTCGGCATTTAGGAAGAGAGGTTATCCCCTTCCCCCACCTTGATGAGTGGTGGAGACTAGATCTTTGAATCCCTGGTTCCCAAGCAGTATGAGAGGTCAACCGATCAATGAAATGCTCTTGAGCCTAGAGATGAGGGCACACAGCATAGATGAAGTTTGGGGTTCAGGCTTCCCAGCGCGGGAGAAGGGATGTGTCAGAGGCATGATGCTGCCCGCAGGGACGTGGGAGATGCAATCACACCTGGCAAGGCCTCACCGAACTGGAGAGGGGGGCTCTCGGGGCCCCCACCTGCCCACAGTGAGACCACAGACAGCTGTGCTGCCCAGGGGAGAGGACAGTGAGCTCACTGCTGCCCATCTGGCTGCTCAGCCAAGGGAGCAGGAACAGACCCGCAAGCTAATAAGACAACTGGCTCACTAGGGCCTGTACGCGGAAAGGTCTGTTCCCTCCCCCTCCTCCCAGAGGAACCCCCTGAGGTAGAGGAACCACTGGGGACCTGAGAAAGCAAAGCCACATCCCCCCCTCTTCCCCAAGGCCCATCTTGCAGCAGGAGGAAGGAAAAGCCTCAAACTGGATCTGAGCATGGAGTTTGAAAACAGCCTGGACTTCTTAACCAAAGTGACAGAAAAACCATGGGGCCAAATATCATCGGGGAGATCACCACCTGGCGAGCCAGGGGTGACAGAGCCCAGCTAGAGGTCAGGACTGGAAAGAAAAAAACGCCTTTCCCTGTTTAAACTGCAAGTGTTTGGACTTCTCAATGAAAAGGGGGATGGCCCGGGTCAGGTCACTCCCAGGCTGGAGCACAAGAGATTGTGGGTTCCACCCTTGTCTCGGGGTGTTTGGGAGGCAACCAATTGGTGTTTCTCACATTGATGTCTCTTTCGCTCCCCCTTCCTCTCCCTCTAAAATCAATTAACATATCCTTGGGTGAGGATTTTTTTAAATGGGGGTGGGAGGGACAAAAGGGTGTGTGGGGACAGAGAGCAGAGTGAGCGCTCACCTCATGCTCAGTTTCCTAGCCTTTCCCCCCTCTGATGTGTGGCAGATAAGTCCCTACAGGCCTCAACCTTGTTAACATATATTGGTCACATGCTCAGAGCCAGGTCTTCTTCTCTACTGCGGGGAGCTTGTTAAAATGCAGCTTCTGATTCCGCAGGTCTGCAGTGAGGCCGAGGGTTCTGCATTTCTAACAAACTTCCAGGAGATGAAGGTGCTGCTGGCCCAGAAGCGCTTTGCAGCAAAGGCCTTCTGAGCTCCCATGGCCCTGCCCTGTACTAACTCATGGCATATTGCCTCGTAGTGGGTTTTAAGCTACTTTCACCTAACAGAGCCTAAGGGCCTGGGCGGCAGGAACAGTGGAGGTCTCGCCTGTCTCAGTCCAGTGTGTGGGACGGCACCAAGCAAAGAGAAGGGCATCAGGGGATATTTATGAACAAACTAACCAATGAATGGACAAATGGAGTGTTTCCTGCTAACTAAGAGGTTCGGCCAAGACATGTAGACAAGACAGATGGTGACAAAACCAAACAGAAATGCCCAGTCCCACAGCCTTTGCTCAGCCTTGAGCCCCCCTCCTAACACATGCAGCCAGGTCTTCCTGATCAGCTAGTCCGTGCCCATGGGCAAATAGAAACCACCCCAGAGAGACACAAGGGTCTGGAACTATTCCAGAAAAACATAAGGTGAAGAAAGGGGTGCGTACCATGAAAAGTGATGAGCTCTGAGTTCCCAGGATGAGCAGTACCCACCTGGAGAGAGAGAAAGGCAAGGTCATACACTGCAAACCCTGTCCTGGTGCTTGCATGCACAGGTGGCAACTGTCCCCTGGCCTAGAAGGCATGTGGTTGGAGGAGCAGTGTCATGGAAGTCAGGCTTTCCTTTGGCTCTGGGGTCCCCCAAAGCCCTGAGCCCCCCAGCTGCTCACAATGCACAGGAATCCCACACCTTCAACTGGCGTGCCTAACAGGTAGCCAGGCTGGGGTGGAATGACTGAGACCTCCTGACCAAACAACTCAGCAAAGGGAAAGGCCAGCCATGAGTATGGTCGACCTCCTTTCTTGTCAATTAGGACTGATGTATGTGAGAGGTCAGGGCACATCAGAGAAGGAAAACTCTGACTCCAAAAAACCTCCGCTGCCTTGCGGCATACCTCTTCAGGGGAAAGGCTAAGGGAGTAAACCCCGACAGAAAATCCGGAGCCGGAGTCCCTAAGGCGGTTTGACGTTGTAGTCAACACCGGCAACTCCTGCGGCGCACCTGAAGCCAAGCTGTATTGACTCCGTCTTTCCCTTGGACCCTTCAGCTGCGAAGAGAGGGGGGGTCTGCTGCATGGGCAACAGCAGACCCTCCATATCACCCTGCCCAGGCTCTGTAGCTTCAGCTTCACTGGAGAGGACACTCCAGCGTCATCGCAAGATGTCGATTCAACACGGGAGGAGACAGATACCGTGTCACTCCTGAGTCAGACTGCACAGCCATTCTCGGCGGTGCAGATAGACTCTTAAGAAGCTACACCATCGTCTCTCGAGACGGACGGCTGCCGACGATGTGAGAGGTCCAGCATTTGGGCTGGTGATGGGCCCTGCCATGAAGCTGGTTGCCATTAGTTTGGCTACTGTGTATGGTCAGGGGTGGGGAAGGTGGTTGTCATCAGGTGGGAGGGCTATTCTGGACTTCATATTAAATGTCAGGGGTCTGGAGTCCAAGCTGTCCCAGATAACATTCCTTCCCAGTTCACTCCCAGACTCCTGAATTTCTTTATCTGTTAAAACAGATCCACCTGCTTCTATGCTTTTAATGGCCCACCTTCCCCTTTTTCCAAGTTGATATGTGGGATCAGAATGAGTCCTCTGGTGCCACGATTCCCCTATGCTTTTGGGTGGAGGACCACAAGCTGCTCAGGGGGGTAGGGAATGGGAATCTTTCAAGAAAAACATTTCTAGGTTAAGGATGAAGGCAGCAGCGCCATGCTGGTACCTTGGAGCTCTGCTGATAAAGTGCCTCCACTCCAGGCATGAGCTGTACATCGTGATGGTGGGAAAGGGACTGACATTCAGAGGGGCTTGCGAAACACTGGGTGTGAAATGAAGCATTTCTTTTTCAAGTGTCCATTCTGAGAGCTGGTCAAGAAATGTTGAGGGCCCAGCTGCCATGGTTTCCAGCAACACGAAATCAAAAACTCAGCAAAAATGCTCTGATTGCGTCTTTGGCTTCTTTGACATAACCTCATGACCTCTGCAAAGGCCATAGTTACTGCGAAGGGTCTTGGTCCAGGTCATGGTATTTACGGTCACACTTTTTACAACACTCTCAAGTTTGTCAAGTGTGGCCCCATGGCTGGTCCATTAGAACCTGAAATCATGTCACCTGGGAGGCCCTTTGGCCCTAACTTATGGTAGGACGTGGAGTGGGCCTTTGCCTCTCGGGGCTGCAGTCTCCCCTTCTGTACGGGAGGTGGGATGCAGCCACTGCTCCAGAGGGTCCATCCAGCACCGGTATTTCATGTTTCCCTTCAGCCATCGACATAAATATGACCTGTGTTGCCACTGTTCTCATGTAGATCTGGGAGTCAGCAGGCCCCTTGGTCACCTTATACAGGTGGGTCCTGTCCTCTGCCTTCCAGGCCAGAGTTCCCAGGTTTTGGGCAGCAGACTTGGGTGTCTCAAAGTTTAGATGTGGACAGATGTCCAGGCAAACACACAGTGAAACGGTATCATTGTGGAGCCTCTGACCCAAGCCTCATCACTACCCCCAACAGGCATCCATTATGAACCCCCCTTCAAGGAATCTTTTTAAAAAAATAATTATTTTATTTTTTAAGGAATATTTCTAAATTGGACTTTGCAAGCTTCCGAGAACAGACACCACCCCTGTAGCTCTCCCCCCAACCCCCAACCCCACTGTCCCCAGGGCCTAGCGGAGTACGTGGCATTTGGTAAGTACTCAGTTAGCATTTGTGAATGAAGGAGAGAATGATTAAGCACAGCTGTGTGCCTAATGCTCGTGCACATGGAGAGGCCCAGCCTTCCTGGGTTTCCCCACAGAAACAGGATTCTCCTAGTACGGGTGAGACCTAAGGCACAGTGCCACTGACTAGCTGGGTGACCACTCACGTGACTGACCCCTGGGCGTTACAGTGCTTGTACCTGCTGCCTGGTGGTCAGGGGACCTAAGTAACAGTCCCAGCTCAGTGGGTCCCATGATCTTGGACAAGTCAGGGAGCTTGTCTGAGTCACAGTTTGCCTCTTTATGAGGAGAGGGGGAGAGGATCTGCCTCTCAGGCCGTGTGCTGTGCAATGATAACGCCTGGGAAAGGACTGCACACAGTTACAGACTTCAGCTCAAATTTCCCAATGCAAAGAGCACTGGTTAGAATTGCCCCCCACTCCTTTTTATTTGTCTCATCTATATTTTAAAGATGTCTATTTTCCCTTAATATACTGTTCCAAGCATGAATCTAATATGGTTACAATAACAAGCAACAATTTTTTTGTGTGTGTTAAAAGAAACCCTTTCAGCCTGTACCCCCTTAGAAGATCCTGTATGTTTCATGGTCACGGTCTGTTATCTGGAAGCTTCCAGTCACTTAAGGGTTTATACGTAAGTGATAAAAAGACATCAGGATGCTGATGGATAGAAAGGGCTCCAGACAAAGAGCGATCGCCTTCTCCAAGTTGCTTTCTAGGCCAAAGCCTGCTCTTTACGGCAGGGACTACGTGCTACTTACGGGCGTTTTGCAGTGTGGCCGGGCTGGAATGGGGAAGACAGCCTGTGGGAAGCGGGAAGTGAGAACGAGAAAAGTGAGGCCATCAGCACGTCTGACTTGGGCTTAGGTCAGTTTGGCATCCGCTCCCTGACAAAGGTCTCTCCCCCCACTTACTCCTTTGATGTTAACCACAGCTCCAGGTGGTCCAGGGGGGCCTGGAGGCCCAGGTAAGCCAGGTGGACCCTGCAGGGAGACAAGAAAGGCCACGCCTGTGAGTTCAGGGTGTTGTGAAAGCAGAGGCAGCTGCAGGATACTTTTCCCAGGTTTTGGGGACACAATGAGGAAAAGAGGGTCCTCTAAGCCAACTAATTTCTCTCATGGGTAAGCCAGCCCTTTCTACGGAGCTTGTCTACATGCGAGGTCTGTCCAGAAGGTAACCAGCCATGTACTATGAAAAACAGAGACATTTATTGAAGAAGATACAAGAAACATTGTACATAGGACAATGACATCTCAGTCCCCTTCAAAGTAGGCACCTTGGGACCTCACACAATTCTCCCAATCACCATCAGCGGCCCCATTGTATTTTTCTGAATGTCATCAGCAGTCTGAAATCTCTTCTCTTGCAAAGATTTTAGTTTTGGGAAAAGCCAGAAGTCGCAGGGTGCCAAATCTGGGCTGTAGGGGGGCTGAGTCACCTGGGTGATCTGATGTTTTGCCAAAAGACCCTGCACAACATGTGATGCATGAGCAGGTGCATTGTCGTGATGAAGCTGCCAATCACTAGTTGCCCGTAGTTTGAGGCCTTCTGAATCATCCAAGTAGTTTTTGTGGAGGAATGTTTGAACTTAACACAAAATCTGATGCCGACTCATTGCTCTACTCCCTCAGTCATTTTGAATGTGATGGCTACACAGTACACGTGCTCACTCAATGGTGTCTACCATCTCCACTGACTAGTACAGTGAAGTCATCATTGTTCACACATGGGCATTCCAGGCCACTCTCCTTGGCTGCCAGGTTACATCGATGTCATGCAAAGCGTCTTGTTATATAAACAATGGCTGGACTTTTTCTGGACAGACCTCATATATGACCTCATTGCCTCTTCCCAACAACCCATGTGCAAGAGAGCAGAGCAACAAGTATTATCTCTGGTTTACAAATGGAGATAATGAGGCCCAGAGAGGGGAAGTGACCTGCTCACGGCCACACAGCAACTTATGGCAGAATTGAGATTGGAGCCCAGATTTTGACTCCAAGGGCAGTGCTCAGCCAACACTGAGTCCGCCACCTCTCTATTTGCACATCCCCAGCACGGAGCAGCAAGTGAGGTGGGGGTCCTTCAGGCGATATGGTATCTTGAAGAATGCTCATAAACGCGAAAGTAAATGCAAAACTCTTGCTAGACAGCAGAGTCATTTTCAAAGCCAAGTCCGCCTGGCCTTAATATCATGCAATGTTTGCTCTTCTGAGCTCAACAGGATGTTGCAGCCGGAGGGGTTGGGCTCTGACTGCAGGCACGAGGAGTCTAGCTCACTCCAAAGCTGCACTGATCATGCTACGTGAAGGCAGCATTGTCTGCTTTTCCTAGTAGCTCCAGCAGGCTTGATGACTGTAAGTTAGTTCCCCAAAGCTTCAGTAAAATGGCTTTCTTGGATTTCTGGACATATGAAGCAGAGACAGTATGTTGCAAACCAAAGCAGCAACGGACTTAGAGCTGCTTTTGCATTTTAGCTTGGTGACCTTCAGTGAGTCATTTAATGTCTATAGGCCCCAGTTGCCTCTTGTGCAAAATAAGGGCCCCACGGAGGGTCTATCACGGTAGTTATGATCAAGACTGAGATACTGTCCTTAAAAGCACTTAGTACAGTGTCAGGCCCCAGCGGATGCCCCCAGCATCTGCCATCCTGTGAGGCCCCACCTAAGTAGCTGATCTACCTTTACTATTCATTCACAAGCATTTACTAAGCCCTGGAGACCTGCAAAATCACTGGGACTATGTGACAGAGGGAAGACGGGGTGTCACCCCAGTCAGGAGACCTGGGTTTTGAAACCAGGTTTCCTGAGTATGCGCACGTGGGGGTCTCCCAACCTCCCTCTGGGGTCTGGATGAGGAAGCTTACGCTCCATTCCACTAAGGAGCTTTTGGTGGCAGGCACCCTCCAGAGCTTGAGGACAGGGTTGGGCTGGAGGGCATTTCGAAGTGACAGTGGAGGAAGAAGAAAAACATTCCTGAACATTCTGTCCACAAGCCTCGCTCACTGGACCCGGCACTCTCTCACCCCTCCTCTGGACACTGGCCTTGGGGCTCTGTCCCCAGGGTGGTGTGGGGACAGGGGTGTGGCACTCACCAGCATCATGACCCCTCGATCTCCTTTGGCGCCCTTGAGGCCATTCAGTCCTGGGCGACCCTGAAACCCACAGAAGACACCTTAGTAAACCCACTGCCCACGGGCCAGCCTGGCCCATGTGTCCTCTCTTACATCCAGTCGGAGGAGCACCAACACCTACAGGCCGTCCAGGGAAGCCAAATTCTCCTTTGTGTCCTGGTGGTCCTTTGGGCCCCTGCAGGCAGAACAAACACCAACCAGATCAGAAAAGAACAGAAACTCAAGGGCCAGGGAGATGGGGGCATCACACCTGCCTTTGTGGGCGGTGGTGACGATGAACCACCGAGGAGAAAGGAGGGCCAGGACCTGGTATGACGTATCCACCTGCCTGGCTCCTGGTCTCCCAGCCTCTCTTTGCTCAGCGGGAACCACCTGCTCAAACCATCAGCACCCCACCCTCCCCTGTAAGCTTCACCCCATCCCAGACTCTGCACCCAACCTTCTCAGTCAGGCTAGTGCAGGAACCCAGGTAGCCAGATGCTGTCCAACTTAGAATGTGGACCTTTGCCCCAGGTCTTATGTCCCAGAGCTTTCCACATCCCCCATTGGAATGATGCAACCTTGCCTCACTCTTCATGCTAGCCCCTTCCCGATAACCTGCTCCAGGATCTAGTTTCTGCCTTGTTCCTACCTGTCCCTAAGGACCGGACTCTTGGCCTGGTGCCCCAGTTCTCCAGATTAAGTCCCTGACTCCAGGATCTTATTCATTCCAAGGCTGGTTTTCTACACCCACATGCTCTCTGAGGCACTGCCCTCTTCTGACCTCCTGCAGGAACTCTCCTGCCTTCTGGCGTCTGGAATGCATGCAACTTGCCACCTCTCACAGAACAAGCTCTACCTCTAGGCTACATCTTCCCTCCTGTAGCCAGTCTGCCCTGTCTCCCAGGGGATGACTGGCTCAAGCCTGGGGCCCTCCTTCCTGCTGCCATTAACATAGATAGTCCTGCCCTGGAATGTAGCAACTAAAGACTGAGTTGAAAGAGCCCAGGGTGGGGCCTAAAGCTCAGCATTTCTAACAAGCTTCCAGCTGATCCTCGGGCCATGAGTAACAGGGCTCTAGTGAGTTTGTAAGGGACTTAGAAGCTACACTAGTCACGAGGGCCACAGCTGGCCCATAAGGCACCTTTATGCAAATTAGAAGATGTCCCTCACTGTCTGTGCTTGGCAATCTGTGCACACGAAGGGCCATGGTGGGAACAACTTCCATGGCCGTCTGCAATAGACTGTGGCCAACGTTGCTGACTAGCAGTGTTTCCCGTGGTGTTGGATGATAGTTAAGTTGTTAGCCGGTAACACAAGACTCTCCCAGTCTGCCTTGGCCCTCAGCTACCCCTCTCCAGGGCATCCATTCTGCCTGACCTAAGGGACCAAAGGCCTCTGAAGGTCCTGTGAAAGAATGCACCTTGGATGTTATGGGCCATTCATCAAGGACATGTGTCTGTTAGAGCAATGGGAGGTCTTTTTGCCTCAGGCCTGAGATCCAGCTTCAACCAAACAAACCCTCTGTGCAATTCTGCAGCCTAAAATGTTTCAGAAGAATGAAGGTGTTTATTGGAGGCAGTGGGGTGTGGCAGGGAACACCTGGATGCAGGGTCTGACAGGCTGGGTTCGAATCCCACCGGGCCACTTACAAGCTGTGAGCCAATGGGCAAGTTCCTTAACCTCACTGACCTCAGTTTCCTGGGCTATACGATGGGGGTTCTGATATCCACCTCTGATGGTGGTGAGGATAAAATGAATGAGCCGCGTGACATATCAGTACAGTGTCTCACACATAGCGGATGTTCTACACCTGAGTTTTCTTTGTTCTTTGGGGAGAAGTATATGACAGAGAAGTTTAATGTTCATCCTGGGGAGAACTGGGAGCTTAAAAACTGTTCAGCAGCCCAAGTGGGTTACAGATTCCTGAGAAATGAGGCAAGAAGGGTGCTACCATGTCACCTAGTTCTAACTCAATACCTTCACTTGCAGATGGGAAAAAAAGCAGCCCAGAGGGAGGGGAGAACTTACTCAAGGCCTCACAGCCAATGAGAAGCGGATCCACGTGCAGAACCCACAGAGCCCAAAGCAGCTTTCTGGGGTTCCTTTGAGGGGTTCCCTGGGGAGTGGCAATCTTTAGCTGGCACAACCTGTGATATAACTATTGGTGCTCCCCACCATCTGGTTCTCCTCTCCTTCCTGGACATACAGCTAAACCATATTTCTGAGGCCTCACCCACCCAGGCATGTGTGTTCTGTCCAGTAGAATGTGCTAGAAGTGATGTTCATCATTTTCTATGATTTCTTCTCCCTCCTCAACCTTGGCCTACCAGCTAGAAGATGCCAGTGTGGCCCTGACCCCATGAGATGGCAGAGTCAGCCCTGACCAGTGCAAATCAGTTGGTTGGGCAACATCTCACAAAGTGAAAAGCCACTGGTTCAATTCCTGGTCAGGGCATATGCCCGGGTTGCGGGCTGGTCTCTGGTCAGGTGTGTGAGAGGCAACTGATGTTTCACTCACACATCGATGCTTGTCTCCCTCTCTCTCATCCTTCCCTTTTCTCTAAATATAAATAAATATAAACTTAAAACAAAAAAGGATGGCAGAGTCACAGGCTGTAAGCATCCTGGATCCCTGAGTCACTTCTTGGAAGGAACACACCCAACTAGGAACAGCTACAGTGAGCACTAAGCCGCTATTGTGTCTAGCAACTGAAATTTTTATTTAATTGCAGTTAGCTTACCCCAACACACACACATTTTGCCACATCCTTTTTATTTTCACAACTGGGACAACTCAGTCTAACTGAACTAAAGTATGAGAAATGCTTCAAACTCCAGCCCAGACCCAGCAGGGAGGCACTCTGCTTACCATTGGTCCCGGGGCTCCGTGCATTCCAGGCTCACCCTAAAACAGGGAGATACAAACTTGTCACTCAGAGGAACACAGCTGGTGGCAGAAATAGAGATGGGATACCAATGAGGACGTGTGCCTTCAGGGTCTGGCGACATACTTACCTTTTGCCCCCTCATCCTTTCCAGAGGAATGTCCCCTGTCAGGATGGCGCCTGGCTCTCCCTTCTCGCCCTGCAATTCAGAGAACCTTTCAATGAAGCGGGGCTCCTTCTCGCCACCTTATCCAGAGGCTCACGCAGGCCTCTCAGCCCCGCCGCCATGGTTCCTGTTGCCTTTGTCCCCCCTCTGCAATCCCACTGCTTGGCTCAGACATGACTCTAGCTAGAGTATTGTAACAGCCCCCTACGTGACTGAACACTCTCTGGGCTATTCCCTCCATGCACTGTCACAGGCTGGAGTCCTGCAGCCCCGCCAGGGCTCCCACTGCTGACCGATGGGCATCCCCACTCTCCAGGAGCAGGCCCAACAAGGCCCTTCCCACCTCTTGCAGCACAGCACCCCTCCGGGAACCTCTGACTCTTGATATATCTGGTAGCCCGCTTTCCTAACAACTCGACTCAAGATCTGTTCCCACTGAAGATCCTTATTCTTGTTAAAACATCTGACATTGGGAAAGAGATGAAGGTATGAACTCTAGAGGCCTCTCATAACAAAGGGCCCTGTGTCTTCATGTAGAACTTTGCCTCCAAACTCCAGGCTCTTATGCAAGCCTGACCAGGCAAAGTTTCTAAGTTGTTGGCACTCAGGGAAGATGGGCAGACTGGGGGACAGGGACACAGGATCCTGTCCTCAGCAGAGCCATCTACTAAACCAGAAGCCTTCCGAGAAGATAGGCATTATGAGAAAAGGCCAGGTAGAGGAACCTTCTGTATTGCTCTGAGGTCTGGGCCCCAGACTTCCATGCTGAGCCCTGGGGAACTGGGCTGGACCATGTTCCAGTTTCCCTTCAATGGGGGCCAGAAGCAGCCAAAGCAAGCACAGCAGCCTCTTCTCTCCACCCCCCGCTAAGCCCACACCTGATATTAGGATCTTACCACTCCGCTGGTGAGGAAAGGCAGTCCTGAGCACGCCAGCAGCAAGAAGAAGCGAGTACAAAAGCATTAGAGGCAGAGCAGGAGAAAGCGAGTTTTCTGTTAGGACTGGAGCGGAGCTGCCTGGGTTCCCAACCCAGTTTTCAAAGTGGCAGGGGTTAGGGGAGGGGATGGCATGAAGGTCCCTCTAGATCCATCTGATCTCATCACATAGAAAACACAGTTGTTGAAGCAAGAGCTGCTCTTGCTTGACCAGGCTCCCTCCCAAGCCATCCCCATAGGCCCTTGGCAGCAAAAAATATCCCAAGACAACAGCCCATGTGTCACCAAACTTAGACCCCTTAGCCCTGCACACTGAACCCTCCACATCCTGGTATTGTGGTCCAAGAGACACTGGGTTTTAGTCCATATGCTTCTCTGCCTTGGGGCTAGTGTGGAATGGTGGGGGGAGGGAGGAAAGATAGAAGCCTAACACCCCCTAACCCTCCCTTCTCTTAGAGACACCCCACCCTCCTTATCTTCCCAAGGCAGGCTCAGTGGTTGCTTCCTCTAGCTTTGCACAGACCTCCATTACAACAATGACCACACATTCTGCTGGCTCTTTGCATGTCTATTCCTCCTATCTTATTTCTATATCCCTAGTGCCCAGTATAGGAACCTGGCTGGTACATCTTATGGAAAGGATATAGGATGATTGAGTCCATAAATGGGTGGGTGAATAAATGTATGCACTCCAGAGTCATCTTTGCAATCTGTTTATAGATGTCACTTCTCCCCCTTATCTATAAACACCAACTGGGAAGTTAATTCTGAGAGGCACATGTGCAGGGTACAAAGGTGGTTTTAGTGCTCTGGATGTTCCCAGGACGTGCTCTGCAGACCAAAAATTTATTCCAAATATGCTGGACCAAGGCTCCATTAATTATACATTCTTCGATCCAATAGAGCATTTGAGTGCCATTTGTGTGCCGGGCCCTGTGCTAAGTACTGAGTTATAAAAAAAAAAACAAAAACAGGCTGAGGTCTTCCCTTAGGGAAGGAACACACACTCTCATGGGGGTGCCCAACAGGCTGTTAGACAAACCAGAGCACACGTGATAACAGCATTCAAGGGAGTGTTGGTTTAGTTCTTTTTTCAAACTATGATGAAAATCAATTTCTCTACCCACAACCCACCTTCATCCTGGAGGGACCTTGAGATTTTGAAAGTGAACACCTGAAGCGTGACTGTTAATAGGTATGGAGTTTCTTTGGGGCAAGGTGAAAATGTTCTGTAATTAGGTAGTAGTGATGGTTGTACAACCTTGTGTATATACAAAAAAAAAAAAATCAATGAATTTTATAATTTAAAGGGGTGGATTTTATGGTATGTGAATTATGCCTCAAAAAAATATTTTTTTTAAAGTTAACAGCTACTTTCAGCCAATTGAAGTGTTTAGTAAATTCTGGAGCATGACCCCACCCAGATATTTGGGGCCCTCTTACCTGTTCTCCTTTTAGTCCTGGAAATCCAGGCACGCCAGTGTCACCTTTTGGTCCTCTAGGGCCCTAGAAGGAATCATTGGAGTATTTTGTTGTTAAGATGAAGTGCTTTGTCCAAATTAAAAGTTTTTTTTTTTCTTCAAAAAGTGGAATAGAGAGTGCCATTCTCTTGGTAGGTGGAAGTCACAAGTAGTCACAATATTTTCCTGATTTTAAGTCTAGAAATTGTGGTCTGGTAGGAAGAAGACAGCACTGAGTCCCATGCCTCTTTGAACTTTTGTTTCCTCCAGTGGGCACTCTGGAAACAACCTGGTCCCTCTGCCTCTGCCTCCCCATGGGTCTTCCGGGCCACCCTGCAGCCCACCTCCCCCACTATTCACCTTCCATGACTCCCACCCTTGCTCTGGACCCCGGTGGGATGGTATCCAAACATCTTAGCTTGATACCCAAGCCCATCCCAGCCAGCCTCAGCACCTCATCTTCCACTCCCCACCACACCCCCGGGAGTGAGCCTTTCCCCGTACCCTCTCTGCACTCCCAGCTGCCTTTGCACTTCTGTTCATGCCATTCCTCCTGCGTGAATGCCCATCCACCCTTTGTATAGCCAAATTCTGCACACCCAGTCAAAGGGTGTCTCAACTCCAACAGACACTATGTGTGACAATGACTCACACAGCCAGACATCTGCCCCCAAAGATGTTCCAACACTACTGTTATTTGGTTTTTCACAAGTCCCTGTCTTGTCTTCTGGGTTAAAGGGTGAGATACCCATGAGAGCTCTTTCTATACAGGAGTGCACTTTCACCTTCCCGTGGTGGAAGCCCCAGAGTGTGGGGCACACAGACTATTATTGGATGTCTAGTCTATGCTTCCCCTCACCTCAGCCTCCATTGCCACCATCCTCGCTCTGTAGGAACTTTATCTGCTGCATCTGTTTGAAATGCTTGACTTATCCACCCCCATTCATAGGAAGCCAACCACTGGCTGGCCCTTGGGTTGAGAAACATGAGTAAGACCCAACCCCCCACAAGGTGGTCACAGTGCAGTCAAACAAAAAAGACGAGGACACAAATGCCTGGTATTAAAGACAGAAAAGGATCAGAATGAAGGGAACAGAATGGAGGGAAGGACCACTCCAGGCCAGAGATGATGAGGAAAGGGTACACGGACAACATGGCGCTAGAACTTGGTCACGTGGCTGGAGAGCAGCATTCCAGGTAGCACAAACAGGGTGAGCACGGCCACGGGCACAGAGGGAAGATGGCTACTGTGGTACTTACTGGAAACCCGGGCAGCCCAGGCACGCCTGCCGGGCCCTGTGACACAACAAACACAGAGCAGGTGGTTTAGCAGCATTTCCAGAGCCAGCAGGAGTGCGGCCCCTCAGGGGCCCGTCCCCTCCCAGCACCTTCCGCAGGCGTAAGCATGTTCCCGCACAGTGGGGCTCACGATCCATTGTGCAGAAGAGGATGTGCAAGTCCAGGAGAGGACAGAACCGCGCAGAGTCACACAGCTGGTCAGTGGCAGAGCTGGAAACTGTGCCCAGGCGCCCGGAGCCCCCACCCCCCAGAGCCAGAACTGTCTGCATTGTAAGCGGCCATCTCCTCCTCCTCCATGAAATCACTCAGCATCTGAAACCTCTGGGGGATGAATGCATCATTCGACTTCAAGAAATACTTGCAGGAAACAGGTTCCTAAACTCTGAGGAATGGGGCCAAAGGGTGTTCTGGAGTGTTTGAGGGCAGAAGTGAGGGCATGTGGGTGAGACTTGGGTCTTTTCCTTGGGTAGGAGTAAGGGAGGGGGCCTGGATTTGTTGAAGAAGACAGGGGCTGGGGAGGAAGGAGGATCTAGAGGTGGGGGCATCGCAATGCAGGCAGGTGGAGGTGCCAAATCTCCAATTGCAGGCTGTCTGGGTTTTGCTTTAGTATCAACCCACTAACACCCTAACCCTCCAATAGTTTGAAGAAAATCAAGACCCTCTGTGAACTAACTTTTGCTTGTTAGCTGGTTTGCTTTAGGGTTTGATTATTAGAGATGATTTTAGTAGAAATCAAGGAAAGGGGATCCCATTAGATATAGTACAGAAGAGACAGTCAATGACCTGCCAAGACCTGCCAACAGAGGTCACTCAGCAGCAGAAGAAACCGGCTCTAGAGGAACCTCCTAGATATTTGCAGAAGCCCTGCTGAAGGCATTGAATGGTGGGGGGTCAGGCCAGCCTCACCGGGGCCTGCAGGAGTGGCGGCCCCAGCAGACATCTGGACCACAGAGCTGTAGAATTATAAGCCTTAATCTCCACGTCGGCCTACACACAGTGCCACAGTTTGCCAAGCAGTTTCACATCCACAACCTCTTTATAAGCTGCCCCCCAAACTGGTGAGGTGTTATCAGAGAAGTGGCTCAGAGACTCAGTGGTGTGTAGCAGAGATGGGGCTGGAACCCCAAGCCTCCTATGGCTGGAGCTCTTCCCTCTCTCCCCAGCTGTCATGAGCAGATGCTAGAAGATGCTATGGGGTTGACTGCACAGGCTGTGGGAGGAAGCTTCCCTCCTCTTAGGTCCTACTGTGCTGTGGTCTGACTCTGGACTTGCAGAAATAATGCAGCTTCTTGTGCATTCCTGATGTCTAAAATGGGGCTAGAAAGACCGAAGCAGGTCACGCTCCCTTCTCATGTGCCAATTTGTCCATTAGCACAAGGGTAGGTCTCTCTAGGCTATTGCTATTCTGTGAAATGAGATCACATCAGTAAAATCAGGCCAAAAGCACTGCACAGATGTCAACTGGATTATTATTTATGATTGTCTGATTTCCACTGCTCACATTTCTGATGCGTGGAACTGGACGCTTCCACCTTATTGGACAGAACTCCCTGCATGCTCAGATGAATGTGAGAGCAGCTTCTCAGAAATGCAAAGTTCTCTTTTCTGTTCTACTTTAATATAGTCTAGCTCTATGCTTCAGCAGCTAAAAGGATTGCAAACCAACCCAACTTAGTTTCAACTGGGGCATCTGGGTAGGAACCTCACTCTAGTGCAGCTGTGGATACACACCGGAGGTCCAGTGAGCTCAGGAATGTCTGAGAGATTTGTGAATCCATGAGTGACGTTGATCAAAGACTGAAAAGAGAAAAATCAGACAATGAGATGAAGGGAGGCACATATTCCACCATGTTCTTGGCAGCGAGCCTTTAATTAAAGTCAGCCAGCATGGCAGCACCACAGCAGACTAATAACGCCCTAAACCCACCACCCGCACCCCCCATTCCTCCCACTACTTAGGAAATAACTCAGAGCTGCCTCATTACTTTCTTCTTTCAATCAATCTTAAAACTACACAATACATGAATGCCTTCTCTTTTAAAGTTTTATATATGTGTGTATGTATGCTCACAGAAAGCATGTAGTATTGGTGTGTGTGTACATATGTATGGGTCCATGTAGTTATTTTATTTTAAATTTAAAAAATTTTAAATTACAGTTGACACACAATATTATATTAGTTTCCTGTGTACAACATAATGAGTAGACATTTATATAACTTACAAAGTAACCACCCCAATAACTCTAGTACCCATCTGACACCAGACATTACAATACAATACAGTATTGACTGTATTCCTTATGCTGTACTTCCATGTAGTTATTTTATATAAATGGCACCAGGCTGTATATGTTATTCTTCACCTTGCTTTTTTCACTCAACCCTATAGAATGGAAATCTTCCCATGTGGAATTTTGGGGTATAGACACTTTTAGTTTTAACGGATTGCCAAAAAGCTGTCTAAAGGGTTCATACACTTTATATTTCCATCAAAGCATGTGATATTATCTATTTCACCACACATATTTTAAATCATATATATATATGTATGTATATATATAAATATCATCCTTTTACTCTGGTTATCTTCTTTTAAAATCATTTGGGATGTTTTGACTATTGTCTACCATATGACATCATTTCTCTCAGAAGGGCCACAATTTGTCACAAATGCAATGTCCTAATATAAAGTGGATCTGGTCCCAGCCTACATTCCCATCTTCTCTACAGATTTTCATCACTCTCTACCCAATCCCATGCCCATAGCTCCCTGTGCCTTGGACACACATAGTTTTGTGTTTTGTCTCAGAGCGCCTCTGCCACCTGAATTCTGGAGGTCCTGTCCTCCATGCTTACATAGTAAAATCATTCTTAGCTTTCAAGTCCCTGATCAAAGACACTTTCTCCAGAAAGTCATCTTTGATTTATCATATCCCAAACCATCTTTCTTCCCTTGTATCCCCACTTGTGTTCCTTTGCTTCTCTGTTACAGCCATTGTCATGAATGCAAATGCTGCCAGCCAGAAGAGAATGTTCTGGAAGCACCATGTGAGAGAATAGTGGTACCGGGGTAGAAGCAGACAGGTAGGGCACACTAGCAGGTGGGAACTACAAAGCCAGATGCCAGCTGCGTGCCCCCTTGCATAACTAGCAGCCCTGACGGCCCTGAAGTTGTGGACAATCTTCTTTCCCCTTTAGCAAAGGCAGAAAATAAACAGTTATGTTCTAACCCGACTGATACTCACACTAGACAAGACCTCGATGCGCCCTGGTGGCCCCCTGGGCCCAGGGGGTCCCATAGTGCTGGTTCCATCCATCCCTCTTTCACCCTGGATACAACAGTGAGAATGGAGAAACAATTCATTGTACATGGATAACACCCCCAGAACCAGGCTGGACAGTCCTCACACCCCACTGCAGATCTGTGACCTCACCTTGAGTCCCGGCTCTCCTTTTTCTCCTTTGGGTCCCTGGAGAAATAAACAAATATCTTTGGATTTTTTTCTGTTCACTTTGCTCACTCTATCTATCCATGGATCTCACCATCTCTCCAGACACTCTCATGTGGATTTTGTCCCAGGCAAGGGAAGCAAGAGATGAGGGGCTAATTCCCCTCCCTCCCAGAGTTAGAAGGCATACCCAACAGAGAGCAAGAGACCAGAGATACTCTCCCAGCACTGAACCTCAGAGTCCTCTGCATCTGGGGGATGGGGAAGCTCTTCCTAGTCAATCATGGAGGGGGCTAAATGCTCCCCTGTGCAGGGTGAGGCTTCTCCTGGACTAGGTGCTCAGCTCTGGGTCCCATGTGACAAAGCTAATGAGGTCCCAGGGGTTGGTCTTCTTAATAGCAGGTGTCATAGCAGAAGGTGGATGACACCTCCAACCTCCCTGGGGCTGGACATAGTGGGGAGGGGCATCTGTCAGGAGCATGAGCTTTGACATGGGTCCAACTGTGAGTATTGAATGGGGCAGCAAGAAGGAGGCAATGAAGCAGAGATGCTGGATGGCAAGGGACGGCAGAGACAGAGAGAAAGATGATCTTCAAGTTTTCCCACAGGATGTGTTGTGCAAAACTGCCATATTGCTCCTCAAGGAAACACTCTGGCAAGAGCACCTCGCCTCCCATCACACAGCTGGGAGCTGGAGGCACAGAGATAGTGAATTATCGAAAGTAGCAGAGCCTGGGATGGCACCACACAGTCTCCTTACTCCAGCATGACAGCATGACACTCCTCAAAATGAAGGTTTTGAAAGTCAACCTACAGTGGGAGCCATTGTTCCAGAGATTCTGGGTTCATGCAGTAGCCCGCTGCTTCCAGAGCCTTCGGTATCCTAGGGAAGGAAGAAGAATGAGAACTTCAGATCCAATTCCTGAGCACCTACTTATGCCAGGTGTGGTTTTGGGAGCTGGAGGTGATGGGAATCAGCATAGCCCCTGCCCTCAGACTGGTGATCAACATACTGGTCTTCCCAGTAATCCTTAGGGAACATTGTTTTTCAACCACGTAAAGGATGAAAGTACCTCAAACTCAAGTCCCATTGCACATCCAGGGCCAGGGGGTCCTGGGGGTCCAGGAGGTCCTGGGGGTCCCATGATCCCAGGAGTGCCAACTTCTCCATTTTTCCCTGGGCGTCCTGGTGAGCCTCTGTTGCCGGGGTCACCCTGTAGGGGAGAGGACGGGCTGACTACTCAGCCCTGGGTTCACTCGTGGAAGGAACAACACATACCCTGAGTCAGAAAATCATTCCTTGAGCTTAATTAGATTGATGAATTCTCTGATCGGTACTGCTTAATGGTACAGAAACAGTTGTCTGGCTACCTGACATTGCACTTGATAGGCCGAGGCACTCATTTGAGCGCATCTGTGTGGAGGGATGAGGAAGGAGAAAACATGGCAGGTTATTCACACCCCTCTATCTCCCGCTGTTCTACCTTCCCTGAGCAGCTCCTTTGAGAGCTATTTCTCTCTGCTCCATACACCGATATGTTCAATACTCCAGCCCAACAGTCCAATTATGGTAAACCCAGAGAAGGCAGAGGGAGGAGGGAAAAGCTTTCCTTCTTCTTTTTACCTTTTCACCAACTGAGCCATTAGGCCCTCTTGCTCCCTGAAAAAACAGACAAACAAACAAACAAACAAGGGTTAATTAATATATCTCATTAGGTATGTTCAGAAGATGGAGAATCATGGACTCTTAAGCAACAGGATATTTAAATGGGACTCTTCCTGTCTCGGTTTTGGCTGGTGTCTCAAAGCTGAGCGCATTACAAGAGCTGTCAGTTTGCTAGGCAAGTCATGCTGAAAGCTTGTGAAACCCATTTTTCAACTACTAGCTCATCACTTACTTTGAGAGTAAAAAGGAAAAGTTGAAGAGGAACCATGGAGAGATCGTAGTGCAGGAATTCCCTTGGAGAGGTACTGGTGTACTAGGCGGTCCCTTTTCCCCACACCTCCCATGATGGCAGTAAAGGGATGCTTCCGCTACTCGAAGCAAAGTAAGAGGCTTCAAGAATTTGATATGAATCCACTGGACTTTTGGAGATATGTAGAATAATGACTGACTCTCTTCTTTAAAAACTCTAAAGACCCCCCAAAATGGGGAGGTGATGTGTTGCATTAAAGCAGGTTGCATGTCCCTCCCCAATGGGGGCCGCAGTACAGATTTCCTGGGGGGTTAGAGGTGGATTCCACAGAAAGGAGTCAGTTGTGAGCTCTGGGAGGAGGGGAGGACCCAGAAGGGCTGGTGGTCAGGGATAGTCAGCCATAGGAGACAACACTGTCCTACATCAGGGGACTGCAGCTGGGGGCCCCCAGCTGGAAAATCACTGAGAAAACCTCAAAAGCACCCTCAAGAGAAGGAGTCAGCAACTGCAGGGCCACACAGAAGGCTCTGACACCTGACTGTCATGTGCCTGCCATTTCAGTCTGTGCCCTTCTCCCCAGTCCCATTTCCCTGGGCTAGCTTCCCTTTCCTATACCAGTTCTATAGAAATGACAGAGTGGATAGTTCCAAAAGAGTCATGTTCAAAGTGGAGAGTCATGTTGAACCTGAAATGGCGAAGAATGCAGAGGGAAAACAGATGGAGAAAAGGATCAGGCAGAGTGGTGGTGGAAGCCAGGAGGAAGGTGTGGCTCTGGCTGGAAGACACGCTGAAATTCTGCAGCAGGGCACAGCCATGGAGCCTTGCCCATCACCCTTCCCCTCCCACTCCCACAGCTAGTGCAAGAATAGTAATTGTTCTTTCCTGGAGCAAAAAAGAAGGGCAGAACCCTAGGAGCCAGGGAACCCTGGGTGGTCTAGGGGTATCCCAAACCTCATAAGACCAGCTGATCAGCTGTTGACTTGCCTGCTTGATGGCACATCCTACTCCTCTCATCCCTTCCTTGAAACCTAGATGTCCCAGAAGTAGCTACTGCCCAACTCCCCAACAATCTGTAAAAATACATGCAGAACACAGACCAATGAGGAACTTCAAGTTTGAAAGCAAATACACAAGCAAGAAATACCACACACCGGAGGGGAGGCAACATTATGAGAGAAAGGCAACAACACCAACAATGGAATGTAGGCCTAAGGAAACAGAGTGAGGAACACAGTCCAATCAGAACTTGAGGTATATAATATATATTCTCAGGGAGAAAAGGGAGGATATTTACAGTCATGAAACACTATTATGAAATTAGACCAGCAGTTATGGAAAAGAATCAAGTAGAAATCTTAGCAATAAAAATATATAACTGTAGGAGAAAAGAACTCTGCAGAAGGGCCGAATAACAGAAGAGACCTGGGAGAGAGAACTGTAGAAAGAGAGACAGTATATGGGCCCATTCTACTGGCTCACAGATTGGGTGGCTGCCATTTTGGAATGTGAACGAATCGGCTTGGGGATGGAAGAGCTCTTATTGGAATTTACATGAACAGGTAGAGTGAAAAGCTGGAGCCCCAATTAAAAGGGTCAGCAAAGACCTCACATGCCCAAAATGGTGCTGGTGGAGCCATACTTGGTTCCGCAGTGAGAGAAATGTGTGGAGAGGCTACGCAGTGTCTTGGAATACCAACCAACCCAACTGCAAGTCTGGCTGTGATGATGTATTTTGGAGAGATCAGTTATGCAACAGGAACACTGTGAAACAACCAGGAGCAGGAAGGAGTGCTGCATACCGCAAAATCAGGGTTTAGAACTCTGTAGAAATTTCAGCTCATAATGGTAACTGGATTGGCTGAGGACACAATTAGACTTTGTCATATAGGAACATCAAAAAACCTAATAAATACTTGGATTTTTTTTCTTGTCACGGTTTCTGAGACAGCACAACTAATTGTCTGTGGATGCCTGTGGGTTTTGCTCATGGTGTTTGTTATACCAATAACTTCAATATGTTGCAATTACAAGTGACTATAGTACATTTAGTTTTATGGTGGCCTATAGGCCAGATTTTGTGCCAAACATATTTGACGATGAGATAAAATATGAAATGGGAAATCAGGCCAATATTAGAATGTTTAATTGGATAAGTTGTTATAAGGTCTTAATCCATGACTGAATCCTGGTTAAGAGCAGCTCACTGCTGGAGCAGTACCCTGTTTTTGACTATACGAGATTTAGAGAATTGCTCAAAGCCAAGTTGGGATTAGTACTTGGAAAAAGAGATGGTAATGATGATTTATTTGCATTTCTCTTACATGTCATAGAAAAGACAGAAGCTAGTTGGACAATGCGAACAGTGACATTTCAGCAGCTCCGTGAGATTACTCAAAGCCAGCAACTAGGAGCTTCATGTTCCTCAGCAATTCTGGGCCCTGAAGAAAATTTCAAAGCACAAACTCTGTTCTACCTGGATGCCCTGGCACCTTTTGAGACTGAAGAAGACAATGATTCAGATTAGGAAAGAAGGAAAAGAATGACCCAGGTAACCTCAGGTAGGCACTGAAGGCCTGGATGGCAGCATCTGCAGTGCAAAAAGCAGAAAGGAATTTTCCAGAGGTCCATTTCCAGCAAGTTCTTTCCAGAAGCATTCTGTATCTGAGAAAGCAGGCTATTCCTCCCCTATTCCTTCATGCACTAAAGATCTCAGAATTAGCTGCTCATCTTAATTTTGGGAAAGTAAATTAAGGAATATTCTTATCATGGAGCTCAACATGGAATTATCTACTTGGTAAATTTTTAAGGATCATCCACATTTTGATGACAATGTCACATTTGAAAAGAATGATTACATATGACACTATTTTCTTCCAGCCCAATAAACTGGACCTTATTCTTTGGGGAAAAACCCCACTTAAGACAACTGCCTAGTTGTCTATACATCCTGCAAGTGAGAATAGAGGTTGATTTCCTCACAGCATGAGGAAAGACCCCACCTACAAGTGTCCATGGAAAGTCCTGTCTGGGCAGATGATGAGTCCCTTGTCCGTGGAGGTGTGCAAGCTGAAAAACAGCTATCGTGGAGGGGACTCAAGGATCAAATGTATCACTGGATCTTTTGCTGCTTATATCCCTGAGGTTGTTCCTTTTCTTTAGCACAGTTTTATTATTTTACATCCAGACCATGCTCCATGCTCCTTGGTTGATCTCCTTTATGGGGATTAAATGTCATGTGCCACTCCCTTTGAGCTCTCCAGATACAAATTTCCAAGTTTTTCTAGAGTTTGCTTCTGCTTTTACCTCATCAGAAAGCATCATATTCATGCACAGTGCAACAGATCAGCAAACTCATCGCAAACTTCAGGGGGGGAAAATGTGACTGGTCTCCAACAGTTCCTCTGGGCAAGGCTGCTGCTGTGCAGGCCACTTCTCCCAGCAGCTGCACAGTGTGCCTGCGTGGTGTTTGCGTGCAGATACGGGCGTGGGTATTTTCAAGTGCCAGACGAGTGTGTGGGGGTGGGTGGGAGAAGCTGGTAAAAACAGGGAAGATGAGCTCAGGTCTATGATGTTTCCTGCAAAATTCAATTTCTTATGAAATAGCTGGTGCATGTGAAATGAGTTCTGTAAAGCTGACAATTGTTTCTTCTTTTTCTGAGAAATGAGCTTTGCGCGAAAATCCGGTTATTGCTTCAATGAAAATGAACACACGTGAAAGCTGACAGAAACTGGAAATTCGGTTCAGTGAGGAGGGTGGTAGCTGGGAGTTTTCCACAGCTTCATCCAGGTAGCGTATGGAGAAGTCCCTGCCCGCCCCGTCCCAGCTGGGGGAGACTGCCTCCTCTGAACCCCAGTGAAACTCAAGACTGCATCACTGGGAGGCTGACTGTATCTTTATTGCTCTCCTTTGCTGGACATGGTTTATCTCATCAACCAGGCTGGGAACATTGGAGGGGCAGGAACTGCCTCTCCCCCCACCCCAGTGCCACCAAGGGCTTACAGACAGGAGACAGGGCAGACTGGCAGAGGATGAAGGCAGTGAAGGCATGCAAGATTCTGGGAATGGAAGATTAAAGTGTTGCCCGAAAGAAGTTGCATTCATTCATCAAAGGTGAGGCCCTTGCTAGGTTTTAAGGATTCACAGGCAATAGTGTTACTTCATGTTTGTCAGGGTGGCGGTGGGGAGCAGACAGGTAAGCTAACAGCTTTAGTGGTGTTGGCTAAGCGGAGTCCCGGCAGAATAAATACTGTGCTCATGGGAAGCGGAGGAAGGAGGTGTGCTCTCTGCTCAGAAGGAATGGGGCCTTGGAAATGAGAAGAGGGAAAGGACAGCTGAGACAGAGAAAATCATGTGCAAAGGCCAGGAGGCTGTGGAGGAAGAGCAGGCTCAGAGCACTTCAGTGGGGCTGGCTGGCCTGGAGGCCATGGAAGGGCTAGGTGGGAGACAGAGCCAGAAAGGCAGATGGAAAGAGGCTGTGAGGGTCTGCGCCTAGTTAGGGTTTTGTCCTAGAGGAAGTAGAAAGATATCAATATTTTCTCCTCGGAGAAAGCAGGGAGAACCCGCTGTATGAAGTGGCCTGGGCAGGTGGGTGGAGGCTGGGCTGTGGGTGGGCGCATGGGTTACCGGTGAAGAGCCTGATGCCACAGTGTGTGTAAGCAGAGATGAATGTCAGACCTGGATGGACAGAGAGGTGAGAAATGTGGACGTCAGACTGGTCAGTCTTGGCAATGGACAGATGAGGGTAGGAAAGGAGAGGAAGGAGGAGTTAGGGCCTCCTCTGTTTCTTAATCCAGGTGATGGGGCAGATGGTAGCGCCATTCACTGAAGCTGGGGACACGGAAGATGTTGAGTTCAGGTTTGGCACAAAGAGCCCCAGATGGAGACACCAGCAGAGAGGACCAGGAGGGGATTAGAGGGTCCTTCACAGAAAAGGCAAGGGTCAGACAGACGTCACAGGCAAGGTGGGCCTGGTGGCTCACAGGTGTTGAAACCCTCCCACCTTTCTCATACCTTCTCCCCTTTCATTCCAGGAAGGCCAGAGGCTCCGTCAAGTCCAGGCTGTCCCTCCGGGCCCTGGGAACATCAATGACAATCAGCCCACAACATCCTTGATAAGAATCAAATACTGTACAAGTGCTTCCTGGAAAAGGAGGCCAGGACTAGGAGGACCCCACAGATGAGGTCCTTGTGCCAGGTCCGTGGTGGAATGCCAGTCCTGGGCCAGCGGAAGCTGGACACCTGTGCACGAGGGTCATGCTTTCTCGTCTGTTGGGGAGTCAGGGGCAGGGTCAGATGAGATGGCCTCAGAGGGGCTCCCACCCCAGGCCCAGCACTGAGGCCCTATGATTCTAAGACTCCGCGTGAGTCTGCATTTCCTCTTCTAAGATAAAGCAGCAAAACAATGTGTAGGATGTTGTTTTTCTTAGCTGCTGCTTCTCGGAAGAGTCTTAGCAGTGACTTGGCTGAGGATTTTTGTTTACAAACAGAGCTAGCTGCTCGCTCCCTGCTGTGAGCATAGACCCGTGCTGGGGACTTAGGGACTGTAACTATGGGCCCCTCCCCGCCTCAAAGAAGACCTGTGGCCACCAAGAGATGACTTCGGTGGCTTACCAGGGGCCCAGGGTCACCAGCAGCTCCATCTTGTCCAGGAGATCCAGGGGGTCCCATGAAAACATCAGTTCCTGGTTTTCCTGGAATCCCAGGTGAGCCAGGTGGGCCTGGGGGGCCTGGGAGGCCTGGGGGACCCTAAAAATAGACAGTCTGTTAAGAAACAACAGCGGAGGTGACAGATATGAGTATATACTGAGCATACATGCTCTGTTTATTCTCTCCCTTGCTTACAACAATCCTACAAGTAGAGAATGGTGTTCCCACTTAGCAGATGGGGAATCTGAGGCTCAGTGAAATTATACAACTTGTTGAAGGGGTCTCTCACAAAAACAGCTAATTAGCAGAAGAGCTGGCCCTTGAATCCAGGTCTTTCTGAGCACATTAGATCATGTTTTATCCTTAGGTGTACATATACAATAAAAACCCAATTCATTGTAATTCTCAGAGATGCTCTGGTTAATTTAGTTTTCTGATTATTTGAGAGGTCAGTCAAAAACCACCTGTTGTGCTAACTCTTGTTAAAGAGCTTCCTGCAATGTGCTAGTCTCTTTAGCCTCTGTCTGGGTTGGCTTATCCCATCAGCCTGAGAAGACCCATTCAGTGAATGCTATACTGTTCCAATACTGGCAGGACCAGTGGGCAGAGGGCCAGCTGAGTGGAGCCATCTAGGTGGGGATTCCGCACGGGGGCTCAGAGGAAGAGATGGAAGTGAGGTTGGGGTCAGGGAAAATGGTGTCAGTTGTAGCTGAAGAAGGGAGGTGCTCCCTGGGGGGCAACTTAGAAACAGGCCAGTGGGAGCCCAGTCTTGGGCAGGAGACCAAAGAAGCGAGAAACACCAGAGGGAGAAGTGGTGTGAACAGCTAGGAAAAGGGGGTCATCTCAGGGCAGGATGGATTTCAAGAAGATTCTGGAAGCCAAAGTGAAATGCCACCTAGACAAGAGGCCAGTAGGTCTCTGTAATGCATAAGGGGTGGGGGAAGAAGCCAGCTTGTAGAGGTGAAGGTTATGGCCACACCTGCTAGAGAAGGCTACCAGGAAAGGAGGCAAGTGGCGAAGCAGAGGTCCTGAATATAAAATTTGGCTCATACTCACTTAAATCAAAACAAAAGTAATCGATGTGGAAAAATATATACAAAGACATACAAAGGGAAAAATATAATGAACTCCCAGGAGCCCACCATCAGCCTCGACAATTATTGATGGCAGCTAGTCTGGTTTCATCTGGTGTCATTGTGAAGGCCATCCAGACACCTGGCCATGTCATCCTTCACACTTACTCTTAACAGATCCTCACCGCACCCCAGGTCACCAGAGCCAGAGCCGATGTTTGAGTCCCAGCCCAGGCCAGAGCCTTCAGCCTCTACTCCCACCTGCAGAGAAAAGAAATTCTCACAAACTGGTTTCAACTGCAGCTGCCTGAGATCAGCCACGTTACTAAAGTTTTCCCACATTCCATAGCTCCATTAACCTCTGCTGCCACCTTGCCTTCTGGCCCTTTCGGTGTCCTTTTTTTCACTCTAGAGCTACCCTCCTCCCTCACTACCTCCCAGTTGTGCAACCAACATGCAGCCTATCCTCAAACATACTACAGGCTTTTACATCTTATCCTCAGCCTCCTATCCTGCTTTTCGAATCCCTTGAAGGCCGAGTTTCATGGTCACCTCCTCCATGAAGCCCTCCCCACCCCATCTTTCAGACAGAATTTATCTCTCTTTCTTTTGTATTTCCACTGGCCTCTGTTGAGGTTTTGATTTGGTACCAGGACCACCTGACATGAAGCTCAGCTGTGTGTGGTCCATCAGCCACTCTAGACTAGGACTCCTCCAGGGTCAGCCCAATCCTGAGGCAACTCTGGGTGCCCAGTGTCCAGCATGAGATCTGGCACCAAGAAGACATCTAGCACATACTTGTTGGATGCTATCAATTCCCCCAAAGAGCAAAAGAAAATTCCTAAAACACCCTTAGTATCCACCTAATATCTAGCTTCTGCTATGTCACCTGCACCCAGCAGATAACAGGCTCTCGGTAATTATTTGCCAAATGACCTTAGAAATGGGACCACTGTGGGATTTGATGTTCAACTTCTGGATCATGTCTGAAAATGGGTGGCTATGGACAGTGCAGAAAACAAAAGTGGAAAGTTCAGACACTAAGACTCGCCCCTACTTGCCTCCTGGGAGCTGTGAGACCTTGAGCAAACCCTTAACCCTCTCTGAGCCTCTTCTGCAAAATAACTTTATATACCTAAAGACTTTATGATCGTAAAGACTTTGTAGAGTGGATACTGTCTTGACTGTCCCTATTGTGCTTTTAAACCCTTTGCTTGGGAATCAGGGCATCCATTTCCATTCATCGCAGATTGTGACAGTCAAGGGTGATCTATCCCAATTAGTCACACGCCAGGACGAAGCACTGCACGTTCACGTCTCCTTTTCTCCTCTCTCACCCCCACAACAACCACCTACCCACACACCCCTTTCTTCTTAGAGCTTTAAAAAATCCCGTTGTAAAAGTCATAAGGGGATGGTGGGTACACCAAAATGTGTTAGGAACCTAACAACCCTCGCAGTTCTACCACTTTGAGGCAGCAACTGCCAACATTTAGGGAAGGCCTTCCCTTCCAGGGTTTTTGCATGTGTCTATTTTTATATTGTTAAGACCACACAGCATATTCAAGCTTATAACCAGCTATTTTTACTTAACAGTGTATGGTATTCTGCCCCCTCCCATCATTAAATACTCCAAATAAGTATAATTTTAATAGCTACATATGTTCCATTATTTGAATGTAATTTAATTCTATTAACCCCCATTGGCTAGTTAAACCATGTCCAATTTTTTACTACTGTGGGCAACACAGATTAAAATTCTTGTACATAAAGCCTTTTTACATATTGGACTCTCCTTTCTGATGGGTTCTTAGAGGTTTCTGGGTCAACAATATGCAGTTTTATGGCTGTTAATATGTGTTGACATAGAACCTCCCAGAAGTTAATAAACCTATCAACACTTCCACCAGCCTAGCTGGTCTCACTAACCCCTCACGGAGTGCCAACTTCTCAAAGCAGAAAATACAAAGGACAAGTGACCCAATTTCTTCAACAATCAATGGCTAAACGAAGAAGGTGGGAGACACTGTAGATTAAAAGAGACTTAAGAGATGCATTAACCAAATGAAACGCATACAGCTTGTTTGGATCCAGATTCCAAACAAGGAACCCGGAGTTAGTAAAGCCCTGGCCAAGTAGCTTGGTTGGTTAAGAGTGTTGTCCAGATACGCCAGGGTTGCCAGTTTGACCTCCCCCCCTCCCCGGTCAGGACACAGGCAATAATCACAAATAAGTGGAAAAACAAATCAATCTCTCTCTCTCTCTCTCTCTCTCCTTTCCTTGCTCTCTAAAAAATCAGTCAATAAGTAAAAAAATACAAATATTAGTAAAAGGATTTTTTAAACTATGGTATTAGACAATAGGAAAGAACCACTGCTCGTTTTGTTAGATGGATAATGACATTGTGGGTAACAGGGGAAAAGGGGTCCAGATCAACCTATTAGAGTACACATTAAAGTATTTATGAGTTAAATGATACAACGTTTGGGATTTGTTTTAAAATACTCCAGCCTACTCTCTGCTCTGCTCCAGAAAGATGGCAGCAGGAGGTGGAACATATGAAGAGCGATTGGTATCATGACTTGACCACCCAGCCATCCACTTTTACAGACAGGAAATGAGGCCAACAGAAAAGAAAGGATGTGCGTGAGGTTGCACAGGTGGAAGGGACTTGGTCACCTCCCCACACGCACACCCTTGATGCTTCATACCCTCTGCAGTCCCTGCGCCCTTGCGGGCTTCCCCCCTCCAGATGGGAATCTCCTGACATTGGAGATGGGCCTTTGCGTCTCTGGTCAGCTCTGCCTGTCAGAAAATTCTCATTTCAATTTAAAGGCCACATGGGACACGAAGCCAGGTGCCCTAGATTTTTACCTCCTGCTTTTTCCTCCACAAACTTCAGCTTCTTTGTGTGTTCCCAGGCTGGAGGCCCCGCCAGTGCCCAAACCGGGCAGTTTGCAAACCAAAAGGAAAGCCCACTTCTGAGAAAGGCAGGGAAAGACTCCTCCCAGGACTTCAGCCTTTTTTTCTCTCCTCTGTGAAACTGACCAAGACAAATATTCACGTCTCTATGCTACTTACGGAAGTGACCGGAGTCAGAGTCACTGCTGTCTCAGGAGTCACAGAGGTTTCAGGAGTGGACACCGTGGGTATGGGGAGCGGGGGCCCCTCGGGGGGAGCGCTGCCCAACTCCTCTGCCTCAGAGGTGGTACAGGGCTCTTCTGTCGTGGCTGCTGCTGAGTCTTCCTCACTAGGACCCTGAAGGCAACAGCAACACAAGGAATAACATCACTTCACCCATGATGCGATGTGCACACAGCTGCCTGCCCGGGAGTCTTGGTGACTGTCATTTCTATGGCACTAGCCCAATTTCAAAACACATTCTTACTCACGACTGTCATTGCCCTCGACACATTCACAGAAACACTGACTCGTAATTCCTTTCTGAAATATGGATCTCCTCTAAGCCCCTGTGCGCACACACTGTCCCCTCCTCCTGGCAACCCCGTCCTACTTTGGCCATTCTCTCTGAGAAGGTTCTTCCTGGAGAAAGCTAGAAGGGAGCAGGGTCAGGATAAACATCGGCTTCCCTGACCCCCTCTGTTATGCTCCCTCCATTGCATCCTGCCTCCCTGTGGTTAGTGTGCCCTCTGCCCCACCTCCTGCCCCCAGCCCAGCCCCCACAGGGGCTCTAACTAGCTGAATGCGTGGTTGCCTCTGGGGAGGTGGTAACTGCTCCTGCCTCCCGATACTGACATCTCTGGCCCCTGGTGAGCCACAGAGAACGCTAGGACACACTTACAAAAGTGACTGCTCGCTCTGGGGCTGCTGTGGTTATGACGGGAGGCAGGCCACGTGTGGGAACCCTGCTGGCCTCCTCCTCTTCGTCCTCCAAAGTGCTGAGGGACATTTCTGCAGCAGCTGCTGCTGTTGTCAAACTTCCTTCACTGACCGCACCCTGAAACAAGACTGCTGTGAGGGACCATGTCCCTTTGTCCATGCCCCTGGATGGTGGCTGTGTGACCACAGGGGGGAGAGTGCCGCGGCCACCAGAGAGCTGGTGTGGCCACAGTACCCCTTCCCTTTCCCATCTAAGGCCCCTCAGGTCGTCCCCCCACCCCCAGGGTCCCCTCCAGCACACCTAAGCCTGCACATCCTCACTAACTGGACGCTCACCACCTCCGCAGGTGGCCATTCTTTTCCAGACAGCGCTGCTAGTTAAGTTCCAGCTTCTACTGAGTCAAAACTGGTGCCTAGTTTTCTCACCCTGTGACTTTGCCTTTAAGGAAGGCATGGGAGGGGGCAAAATGAGGATGAGGGATGAGGGATGAAGGAGAGGGAGGAAAAGAAGGTGGTGGAAGCCCTGGCTGCTGTGGCTCAGTGGATTGAGCGTCGGCCTGTGAGCCAAGTGTCGCTGGTTCGATTCCCAATCAGGGCACATGACTAGGTCCCCAGTTGGGGGCGCGAGTGAGAGGCGACCACACAGTGATGTTTCTCTTCCCTCTCTTTCTCCTTTCCCCTCTCTCTAAAAATAAATAAATAAACAAGCAAATAAATTAATTATTTAAAAAAAAGAGAAAATTGTGGTGATCCTTTGGTTCATTAAAATAATCCATGCACTTCCGGCCAAGATGGAGGCTTAGACGGACACGCTAGGTCTCCCTCTACAACTAGAGAGGAATACAACTACTTCAAAACAAAGGATAACTAGAAATTCCAGAAAATAAAACTACACGGAAGCCCAACATATGAAGTTATAAACCAGCGGCGCCCTTTGGGCAGGTAAGAGCGAAAGGGGGCGGCATGGTTTGCGGTCGCACCTGGGACAGCGGCAGGGAGAGCAATCCCGGCTGCAGTCGAACCCCTGGCAGCTCGCGACCCCAACGCTGGGGAAAGCAGCCACCACATCGCCTTGAACAGTGAGGCCCAGGAGGGCGGGAGGACGGATCCCAGTCTCCTAGCGGAATAACTGTGTGAATCCATCTTGGACCCCCGCCCCCAAAGAAAGCGCCACAGGGCTGCGAAATAGGTCGCGGACAGGCACCGGTCGCTGGATTGTGATGACAAAGCACCATGGCGCAGCGAGAAAGGCTGCCAAATGGCGCCGGTCGCTGGGTTGTGACGAGTACACAGGCACTGCCCCCTACAGCCGGCCCAAGAAAACAAAACGCATCTGTCAAAATGAGGCAGACAACTATAGAAATTCCGGTGGCACAGCTCACCAGGCAACAGATGGAGAACCTGACAGATGAACAGATAAGAAACCTGTCAGATGCTCAGTTCTGGGCCATTGTTATCAGGTGGCTTACAGAATTCACAAAAGATCTGGAAAAAGATGAGAAAGAAGCGAAAAGCACTCATAACGAAAGGAACAAAACCACATACGAGACAGATGGTGAGGAAAAAAAATCCAGAGTTCATTTCAACAAACTGGAATATGGAGAAGGAACAAGCAGTCAACCAATGCAGAGAGAGGAAATGGGAAGCAACGATGAGAGGATCAGAAACCTCTGGGACAGCTATAAAAGGCCCAACATAAGAATCATTGGTTTGCCAGAGAGCGAGGAAGATGAACTAGAACTTGAAAAATTGAGTGAAAATATAATAAAGGAGAACTTCCCAGACTTGGGGAAGGAAATAGACTTACAGGTCCAGGAAGCACAGAGAGTTCCAAAAAAACTGGACCCAGGGAGAACCACTCCAAGACACATTATAATCAAAATGTCAAAAATTAAAGATAAAGAGAGAATCTTAAAAGCAGCAAGAGAGAAGAAAAGAATTATGTAAAAAGGGGTCCCAATTAGACTATCAGCTGACTTCTCAAGGGAGACCCTGCAGGCAAGAAGGGACTGGCAAGAAATATTCAAAGTAATGAAAATCCCAAACCTACAACCACGAATACTCTATCCAGCGAAATTGTCATTCAGAACAGAAGGACAGAGAAAGTGTTTCCAGGACAAAATAAAACTGAAAGAGTTCATTAGATCCAAACCACTGTTATATGAGATATTAAAGGGACTGGTTTAGAAAAAGGAGGATCAAGACAATGAAATCTAAAATGAAAACTGTGTCACAACAACCAACAACAGAAGCTAGGGAATTGAAACAAAGGCAAAACTAAACAGGCAACGAGAGTGGAAAAAGAACTATAGGTACGGGGAACATATTGGGGGGAGGTCAACAGGAAGGGGGAATGGGGAGAGGGAGGGAGATGATATAGGAATTAAGGATCATGGTAGGAGGGAATGGAATAGACACAGAGAGGTTGAGAAGAACTGTAAGCACAACTAATGGACATGATCTAAAAGGGGGGGACAACTGGAGGGAGGGGGCCCACCGGGTGGAGGGGAGCAGAGGGAAGGGAAATTGGCACAAATGTAATATTATAATCAATAAAGCACATTAAAAAAAAATAATCCATGCAATTGTCCAGTGGCCTGGTGGCTGGTGAGGGCATCCCCCCCCCCCCCCACTGTAAATTTTCACAGGTTGATAGCATTAGGCCAGAGGTGAAAGGCTGGGAGCAGTGTGTGCAATGATCTCAAAATGCCGTTGGTGTGGGATGGTGTGGGATGGTGTGGGATGGTGTGGGATGGTGTGGGATGGCCTGACATCTCCCTCCAGTCACTCACTCAGCAAATATGCATCGAGTGCCTGCCATTTGCAGCGATGAAGACAGATAGATGAACACGATGTATATACTCCCTCCCTTGCAGGGCTTATAGTCTGGGAGGGAGCCAGAAATGGACTATGTACCAATTTTAGTATTAATGACAGTTATGTGAGACCTTCCAAGGAGAAGTGCGGGTACCATGAATGTGTCTGTGGGGAGACCTCACAATCTGAGCTGGCACCTCCTAGACGACATGGTGTTTGAGCCGAACTCTGAAGGATAAGCAGGAGCTAAGGAGGGGCGGAGGGAGAAAAAGGTTCTGGGCAGAGAGGAGGTGGTATGGGAAGATTCTGAGGCAAGAAGAGGCATGTTCAAAAACGGCAAGGTCAGTGAGGCCGGCCAGGCCAGACCCAGCAAGCCTTGCAGGCCATGTGGGACAGCTGAGTCTGCAGGATGGCTGCCCATACCAGGAAGAGTCAGGGGAGATGATGGGGTTGGCCAGGCACCAGCCTCAGCCACCACCTGGGCTGGGGATGGTGGGTCAGTCCAGGGCTTGGTGTTGGCTCTGAAGAAGGGTAGAAGGGGTTGGGTCCACCGTAATTTTAGGTAGCAAAATCAACAAGGCTTGATGGTTGATGGGATGTGGGAAGGAAGGAAGAGGGAAGAGAATCCTGGATTAGGACTGGGGATGATGGTCCTACTCATTTGAGGTGGGAATTCGGAAGGAACCGAAATGAGGAGTCTAAGTTTAAGTCTGCTGAGCTTGAACTTGCAGGGCGCCCATTATAGTGACATTATAGGAGGACACTCCTTATAGTGACATTCTAGGGATAGACTCTCCAAGTGTCCTGGAACATCTGTGTCCTGCCCTCAGGAGGTGGGAACAGTGTTTTCACAACACTTAAGGAGAGGGCTGAGAAGTCCTGGTTGTGCCCTTGGACCCTGCTGGGGCTGCACCCCGATCCCCCGCTGCCCTCTGACACCCTGCGCTTGCTCCCAGAAACAGGCCATGGCTGAGGTCTCCGTCACCCATTCTCCTCACAGCCCAGCACACCTCTTCCCTGGGCCTGACCCCTGCTGGTGGAGGTGATGGCCCCTGCCCAGCCCTGGGACTCACCCCTACCTTCCTGACTCAGCCACCCCTCCAGCGGGCTCCCCATGGGCCTGGAGGGGCTTCAGCACAGGCTCCCTCAGGGGGGAGTATCTGGTCAGGAAGGCGCCCCCACCCTGCTTAGGCTTCTCTGGATTTTCTAAACAGAATGCAGACTGGCCCATTGACGAGGTAGGGTCTGCTCCCAGCCATGACTTCATCCTTACCAGAGGGACCCCTTCCCCAGGCCCCTGGGTGGACATGAAGAGGGTGCTAACCTCAGTTGGCACACTGCCGGCCTCGGCTTCCCCATCAGTGCTGGTGGGCATCTCAGCCTCCTCTGTTGCTGTCACTGCTGAACCTTCTTCAGTGTCTGGAGTCTGCAGAGGAAGACATCACAGGGACCAGGTCAGTGATCGACAGCCTGCAGCCAGAGGAGGCCGATAGGCCGGGCACCCCCACACCTGCATCTGGTTGCTCCCTCATCTCCAAAGCATTTGCACATCCAAGACCTCACCTTATACCACTGCCCTGACTGGGCTGCCCATGCAGAAACCTTGACCTTCACACCACCCAAGGTATGAGCGCCCTGGCCAGCATGGTGCCTGTGTGTTCCTCCTATTCCTCCCTGCCAACCTCAGTGGCCGGTGCTCACCATAGGCCCTGCCACCTATCTTCCACCACTCCCGAGAGCGAAGCTTCTGCTGTGCACCCAAGTCGTGGGGTTGGGACAGCACCCAGGTCCTGGGACACAAGCTCCCTAGTGGAAGGGTTTGTTTGCTTGCCTCACTCTCCTAGCTCAGTGCCCTCTGCCTTCCCTGCCTCTCATCCCTCCCTGCTCTTTCAAGGTCTGCACTGATCACAGGGACAAACTCATGCCCTGCTCTTCCAGCCTTTCCTCACCGAGAACCCAGGCAGGATCTGACAGTGTTAACCAAACCCAGAGCGAGCCAGCACCACCCTCACCTGGAACAAGGCAGGGCCTCTGAACCATACCCCGCTCCAGGCTCGCTTCCCCCATCCTTTCTCCACTCGGGGTCAGATACCTTCCTAAAACCAACTCTGACTGCATCACTGCCTCCTTCAATACCCGCAACAACTCCCTGTTTCTGCTGAACATCTCAGGTTCTTTCTCATGGCTTCCTTGGACTCAGAGGCCCCTTCCGCCACACTTCCCTGCCTTCGCTCACGCATGCCTGCCCCCCCTTCACACACGCCTGCCCCTCCTTCACGCACGCCTGCCCCCCTTCACGCACGCTTGCCCCCTTCACGCACACCTGTCCCCCTTCAAGCACGCCTGCCCCCCTTCACGCACTCCTTCCCCGCTTCACACACTCCTGCCCCTCTTCACGCACTCCTGCCCTAACTGCTGGGCAGAATGCTCAGGTCTTGCTATGCTCGTCTTGATGCCTCTAGGCCTTTGCTCAGCTGGTCCACCTCTTGGGACACCTGTCTCACTCCCATCTGCGAGGCCACTTCTAAGCATCCCTTTGGTCTCACCTTCAGCATCTGTTCCCCAGGAAGGCTTCCTGGGCTCATGAGTCTGGGTTCTGGCCCCCTTTGTGGTGCTGCCAGCACCCCGTGCACTTCTCCTATTGCCCCCCTCACCCTCGGTCCCCAGGAGGTGGTCTACCTTACTTGCTTTGGGCTCAGCACAGTGCAGCAGCCCACAAACACCTGCTGAAGGAGTCAACACACAGCTCAGCCTTCAGACCACTGTCTACTTGAACTTGGCCCCACAAGGCTGCGGTTCTGCACGTTGCAGGCAGTTGAGGAAGACTAGTGCCTGCTCCCACCTGAGATGCCCACCATCTCCCAGAAAGAGATGAAGTGGTGCATGCACTCCAAGCTACTTACTGAAGTGACCCCTTCTTCCCCGGGGTCCTGGGTGGACATGGAGAGGGCCGGCCCCCCAGTGGGCACATTGCTGGCCTCTACTTCGCCTGCAGTGCTGACGGTCATCTCAGCTTCTCTGGCTGGGGCTGTTGATGCCAAACCTTCTGCAGTGTGTGGACCCTGGAACAAAGGCATCATGAGGGACCACGTCACTGGGCCCACAGCCCTGGTCAGTGTGCCCGTGGCTGGAGAGAACAGACTGTCCACAGCCCTCTGTCCATTTGCATTTCCATAGCTTCTTTCCCTCAAAGCATTTTCTCATCTGTTCTTCACCCTGGCCCCACAACAGTCCCAGAATCACAGTGTCCCAGGGACAGGAGAGACAGCGAGGCACCTGTCTGCACACACCAGTGACTGGGAGATCACTGCCTCTTGAGTCAGCCTGCTCCAGCTCTGACACTTCTATCTAGAGGTGTCTGCCTCCCTGTGACCCCTCCCATGTGCCCATCCAGAAGCCATAAGAACAGGCGGAACGTCTTTGCCCATGATAGCACTTGGAGATGCACAGGCAGCCACCCTGTGCCCCTCGGCCTTCTCAGGCTAGATACCAGCTTCCTCTTGTTCCCTAGGACTTAGTCTCCTTCCGGACACACAGCCTTCCCTGAAGGTCACACAGCAGATGCAGGAAATGGTAACAGAGCAGCTTTGGCTGCTGGTGCCAGCAAACTGACTATGCTTATCTCAGTTTCCCAAGGTGGTGTTGGTGGTGGTTATTAATTTGGGGGTTGTTTTGGATCCTAAAAGCTGGTCAAAGTTAGACAGATGTCCTTGCTGCAGGACTTCTCAGAGCCTATAAGGAAGATATAAAGTGGAGCATTTCCTAAACTTATTTGACAACAGCCCCTTTTCTTTTTCACATAACATATTAAGTCCTTGCAGAATACTGTCAAAAACAAACAAACAAACAGAGAGATGATGTCGCAGGCTTTATAATGAGACTCTTTCTGACTCAACTTTAGCTAAAGTCCCAAAGAGCTCTGTAATGAAGTATAACTAACTAATTAATTGTACAAGTTAAGCATAATTCCACTGTCATCAGGTGCCTTCCAGATGCTGAATGAAGGAGCCAGGCCACTTATGATGGACATGCTAAGGGACAATGAAGTAGAATTGGTTCCACAAACATTAGCCCCTCACCTGCCTCCAGGCTATATAAGAAAAAAAAAAAAAAAAAAAAAAAAAAAGAATTCATTCTGAGAGAGCAAGAATTCCTTTGGAGGGAATTTGAAGTGTGCTGTGGCTTTTCCCTCCCTTCTCACCACAAACCATTTGGTAAACTGGATATGTATTCCTTGGAATTTGGGAGGCAAAGGGACTGAATTTTTTATATTATGTGGACTGGACTTAGAAAATACCTGTAAAAACAGGCTGTAATCAGATAACAACTGGGCAAGTACGAGAACGTCTGGATTTTCATCCCAAGATTGTGGGAAGAATGAGCTAACCCTGTAAAGTTTCAGCAGAGGCCATTGTTTCTTTTACTTTGGCACCCAATGGTGTCCAACATTTAAAAAATTTGTTTTGCAGCCTTGGCTGGTGTGTCTCACTTGGCTGGAGCATCATCCTGTAAACCAAAGTGTTGAGGGTTCTATCCCCGGTCAGGGCATGTACAAGAAGTCAATCAATTGATGTTTCTCTCTCACAACAGTCTCTCTCTCTCTCTCTCTCTCTCTCTCTCTCTCTCTCTCTCACTTTCTTCACCTTCCTCTCTCTCTAAAAGCAATGAAAAAATGTCCTCAGATGAGGATTAAAAACCTTGTTTTTGTGAGTATAAAAGTCAGTTACCCAACCGCTGAGTGAACACACATTTAGTTAACCTGATTCTGTCTTGATGGGGCTCAAAGAGCGGAAGAGGCTGTGCATCTTCACAAGCGGACAACTGGGCAGGAAGGAGGCAGGTACCGTCGTGAGGACCCGCTGTGTCTCCTCTCCCTGTCCTGGTGCATCCCTGGAAAGCCTCTGGGCCTGGGACTCCTGCCTCCTGTCCCAGCAGAAGGGAGGCCATCTCCACCACATTCAACTAAACCCCTCTTGTTTCTCCATGGTGCCCAATACAAGTCACCATCAAGTCTGAAATAAGCAAATTTACCGCTGACTTATCAAGTGAAATTTACCATTCACTCACCTCTCTAGTGGCGTGAAGGAAGGCTCCATCCCCTGAGCCAGTGTCTGTACTGGGGTCACTGTTCACAGTATCAGCCCCCTCCAGGGTGTCATTCAGGATCTCCCCAGACCCTAAGGAAGCAGGCATTCTGTGATTAACAACTGCACTTTGCAGACTTGAAAAAGAAGAGGTACCTCTTCCCTGGCTGACCTGAAGAGATGCCCAGAATACAGGATTAAGAGGAAATTAAAAAACAGAAACAAAAACCCAAGGCAGTGTTACATGTGCCCAAGGCCTGAGATCAGCCTGCTCTTTTTCTGCCCTTTTTCCCAGGGGTAACCATTTCAGACCAAAGTTCAGCCAACGCCGGGGCACTGAGATTTAGGTACAAGGTCAAAAAACAGCCCTGATGCTGACCATGGGGCTGGCTGAGCAAACGGAAGGCAGATTACATGTGGTTTCAATCACAGTTTCTGTCACCAGCTGCAGGGCTGGAACCCCACTTTGGCACTTAGTGACCTGTGGCAGGTCATTTAACCTGTGCCTCAGATTCCTCATCTGTAAACTGGGGATAATTCTTATCTCATAGTGTTGTTTTGAAGATGATGTGCTACAAAGATTAAATAAATGAGTACAAGAAAAGCCTCAAGGACAGCCCCTGGCATAGAGCCAGCGATCAATAAATGCTCATTGTCAGTGTGGTTCTATTTTAAATTTGTAAAGGGACAAAAGCTGTATATGAGTATACATGTTTTATCAACATTATAGAATGAATATAGTTATTATATAACACACATAGATATATATGGAAATAATGTGTGTATACAGATAAACAACACATACTTGGCTAAACCACAATACTTAATATTGATTTCCTCCAGTAGGTAGGAGAGGAAACTGCTATTTTTTTTGGTTTTTACAACTCTGCATCAATTAAACTGTTACAAGTACATAATGCTTTTGCAATGTAGAAAACACATGGAGTCCTAAAGCAAGGAAAAAGAAATTATATTAACATGAAGAATGTCTGTTATCCTTAAGCATGTCTCATCTCCTCCCTCACTTAATCTTCCTGCTAGCTCATCTGACCTACTTACAAGGACTTTCCCACCGCTTCGCAGCTGGTGAGCAGAGCCAGGACAGAACCCCACATTTTCAATCTCCCCACTAGCATTGTATGCCATGTGTGTCCTGCTCTGATCTGCACATTAGCACCTTATTATTTATTTATTAACCCCATTCCGCAGAGGAGAAACAAATCCCACAGAGAGCCAGTGGTTGGGAGAAGCCAAGTCGACCTGTCCCCATGCCCAGACATTTCTATGTACGCTCTTTTTACTCATGTCTCATGATATGAACAGTGCGGGGGGGGGGGGGGGCGGGAGAGATGCTGCATCGTTCCAGGGACCTTTTTCAAGGAGCATTCCCTCACTCTCTTGCATCCTCCCTGCTCCCACCACCAGGGGGTACTGTGTAAGCAGCTGGCGGGACACCAGGCCTCTGAGTCCCCACCCCTTGAAGGATGGAGTTGAGGGTAGTATGTGCCCTGGGGCAAGATGGTGTCAGCGAAACGTGCATAAAACTAGTAGGTGGCTTTCAGGGTTCAGGACCATTTCCCTCACCGTCTAGACTTTCTACCCAACAAGCAGAACGGGAACATTTCAGCCAGGTTCATTGTTTTCCTTTGGCCTTTTATTTGCTGGAGAAGGAATCTGGCTGATGCCAGAACAGGCAAGTTGTGCTTGGATCTGGGTCCTGGTCTGCATTTGGCTCCCACCTCCTGTGACCTCACCCCTCAGTCTGGGAGAGGCCTCACCCTGGGCCCTGCAACCTCTGCCCCTCCTTGCCTGTCCTCAGAAATCCCAATTCCACCTAGGAGAACAGCATTGCAATTCATAAACCACTCCCAGCAGACAGTTAAAGAATATAAAGCCTGGAAAAATTAAGCAACTTGCCCCAGGCACGACAGCAAATAGGTGGCTAAGCAAGGCTTCCATCCAAACTGCCTGCTCCCAGCCAGCCCCACGGTCCTTCCACAGCAACACCCTGACTCCTTGGCTATATTATGATTTTATTAAATTATCATACAATTTTTTTTCTATTCAGTGCTACATACCTTCTCTCACCCACAGACTTCCCAAGTTTAGTTATTAAAATAACATTCATTTACTGATGGCAGAAGTAAAAAGAATATATAAGATTATAAAGGACATGTAAACTATAGAACCACAAAAGAAGAAAATTAAAACCACCCACAATCCCACCACCCAGAAAATATTACTCACAGCATTTTGTTGTATATTATTTTAGCACACACACACAGGCACGTACACACACACACACACACACACACACATTGTTCTACAGGGCTATAAATAAATATAAATAACATATATTCAAAATTAGGGTCATAGCACACATATAGTTTTGAAAGGTGCTTTTTTCATGGAGCGTACCATGAGCATGTCCCTGGGTCGTTCACTCTTCTACATCAGCAATTTCAGGGCTGCACATATGAATGAAATACCATTTTCTCAATCAGTCCCTACTGTGGGCATCTGGGCTGTTTTTTTACCTTGTGCCTAAATCTCAGTGCTCTGGCGTTGGCTGTAACTTCAGTTTGAAATGGGCAGAAAATGCAGGCTGATCTCAGGCCTTGGGCACATGTCAAGCGGCTGCCTTGGGGATCACGTCAGATCTTGGGGTTTTGTCAGAGCTCCTCTGTATGGCTGGACAGGGACCAGAGCCTTGGATAGGGAGCCAAGAGGCCAGATGGCACCCAAGGCCTGCCATTGACCTCCTGGGCATCTGCCCTTCTCTGGTCATCAGTTAGTTTCCCCACATGTGCCACACAGGGGGTTAGATGGCTTGATCCTCTGAAAATTGGGGAGTTTGTGGCCGAGGCTGGGAATAGTGGAGTCAGGCCCGGGCACTGGCCCTGTCCTACCACTCACTAGCTGTATGACTGTGGGCATGTCACTTACCTTTCCAAGCACTGGTGTTTCCATCTATAAAATATTGTCTAATATTGAATAATAGCAACTAGAAGACGTATGGTTGGGTTTGGAGGTGAAGTAGGTAAACGCTTGGCACATAGTAGGTATTTAATAAGCAGCAACAATTACTACATACTTTTCTGTTAAACCCCGGGTGCTTCAGGAGGGGTGGAGTTTGGGGATTGGAAGGTCAGCTATCCAAGATTAAAAAGCAGCCCTGCCATTTACAAGCCCTAGAGTCTCAGCTGGGTGACTCAATTTTCCCACCTTGTTTACCAAATGCAGAAGGTTACACAAGATGCTCTATAGTCCATATGTCACCCAGGCTGGACACATAGTCGTCACTCAATACAAAAGCCGCCAGGTGTGAAGGTGCACCCAGGACTTGCCTTGCTCAGGGCTGTTGTGCAGGATGACGCTTAGGTTGGTGGTTTTTGAGGTCACCTCGGGTACAGGCTCACCAGAAAGCTCCACATCCTCCGAGGGAGGGGATGGAGTTGGAGGTGAATTAATGGGTTCAACTTCTGCTTCTTGAGGCTGAAGAGAGGGAAAAAATGAGATCCAAAAGGATTTACTTGTCAGGAAAGCAGAAAAAAAAATGGCAGCAAATATCATTGGAGAAAATAATATATCCACAAAGTGCTGAATAAACCCAGAAGAAAGCTTAGACCTGTCTTCTAGTACCTGGGTGATCACTGAAGCTGTCAGGGTCTGAAAAACTTGCATGTAAAGATAATTTAATTCTGTTCAGTTTACAGTGAGCCTCTGCTAAACTTGCCTGAGCTCTCTGAGCACAGACACCCCAGGTCTGTATCCCAGGCCAGGACAGAGATGCTCGAGAAAGATCTATTAGATGAAGAAATGACTGAATAAATGAATGAACGAAGCAGGCTACACTCAGTAAACGCTGTGTAAATCCAATCCCAGATGGGCACTGGTCACGAATTCCTCTGAAAATTAAAGATGGATATGGGTTCCTTTCTAGGACACTTGAGTTTGTGTGTAGCTTTTCCAATGCCTGTGAATATCTCAACTAACTTTACCAACTAGAAAAAAAGAAACCAACAAAAACCCCCAAAAGCTGGAAATATAGAGCAGTTCAGCGATCTAGGTAGAATTCCTGATGGGGGGAGGGGGCTAGGCAGCAGAGGTCATGACATCATCTCCAGACCCAGGCTCAGGTAGCAGCTCCTGAGACCCGGAACTAGCCATTGTTGAAATAGTCTCATCCCTTTCTGAGTTCAAGGCGCTAAGGGGTGAATGGAAGGATCCTGTTGACCAGTGTTGGACCAATGATGTGAACAAGAAACAACTCAGACACTAAGGTCTCAGGGTTAATTTGTGATTGCAGCCATCACTTAATCTATCTTGACTAATCACAGAAAATTATTTCCTTAATGTCAGAACCTAGTATATAAACAGTGAATCTCTGGTCCATCAGAGCAAGGAAGGCTCTTATGGGTCCCATAACTTAGTTCTTATAATCAATCTTGGGTCAATCTCAGCTCTCCACTTATTAGCACTGTTTTGTTGGGCAAGTCGTATAACCTCACTGAGCCCCTGCTTCCTCCTCTGTGAAGGGGGCCCATGATAACTGCTTGCAGGATATAAGATGCATGGAGGTGCTCAGCCAGGGCATAGTACCAGCCCACCAATGGTAGCCACTCATCAGCGTCACTGGAATTCTAAAGTCTGGGAAAAAACAGCACCCCCATAGTGATTTTGTCTGGCATTAAAGATGATTGTTTTATCTTTTTGCTTATCTGCAGTTGTAGTTTTTAAATAATGAGAATGTTATATTTGTGCAGCATATATATATATTGTTTCTTGTACTGTAAAATCTCCAGGGTGGAGGTGGAGATGCAGGTGGGCCTTGAAGAATGAACAGCATTTCAGAAAACAAGGATGGAGGGAGGTCCTGAGGCAAGAAAGGACACAGCGTCATCAGGAACTGACGCCCTGCACTTGGTGAGGGTCAACGACAGAAGCAGAGGGAAGAACCAGGAGGTGCAGAGAGGTGGGCAGCAGGGCTGGTTCTGTGGTGAGAAGTCTGGCTTGGGACCGGGGCATCTGTGGGGTCTTAGACTGGGGAGTGGAGTGGGCAGGTGTATACTTTGGGGAGTTCACTCTAATGCCAGTGGATCGGGGGTGTTGAGGTTAGGCCAGAAGACCAGAGGGCTGCACTGCAGAGGCCCAGTGAGGCAGGAGCCAGGGTGGTGCTGGGGAAGCAGAGGGCAGGGACCACCCCAGAGAGGCTGTGAAGACCATCAGGACTTCCCCACTTCTCCCAGCCGCATGGTGGCCCAGCAGCCCAGCAGGGGGTAAAGAGCCTGTTGCAGGCAGTTCCTCTCCCGTTCTTGCCAGGATTTAGCAAGGCAGCCACTTCACCAGGGTTCCCTGATGGTCTCAAAAGTCCCGTCTCTAGCCTGGAGCAAGGCTGCTGGTGGCTGGAAGCAAAGCTGCTTTATAAGGGACTTGGGCTTCAAAGCCAGGCAGGCAGGGCAGGTGAGGGTGCAGGAAACGCAGGACAGCAAAGGGAGGGTGGGCTGAGCTCTGTAACTCAAGGTGGCAAAGGTTGAGTATATGAAATCACTGACTCCAGTCTGTCAACCAAAAACCTCTTGTGGAAAACTCCTAACAAGGCAGCCACAAATCCCCAGTCAAGGGCAGAGAGTGAATCTAGTAAGCTGACTCTCGGTGGTCAGGTTCAGGGTCAAGTACCCTGCCTCCAACAGGCAGCTCTAATGGTTTTCAGGGGTTAGTTAGTGTGAATGGAGAACCAGTGTGGCCTGTGACAAAACATAAATGTCATGTCTTAAGACTTTTATTAAAAGTGTGTTGATTTGCTGAGCCTCCATTGATCTTCAACACATTTTTCTTGAGGCCCTACTCTGTGCCAGGTCCTTGGCTAATCCCTGGGGATATGGAAATGAATAGATAAGATAGGGTGGCTGTCCTCAAACTGCTAAACCAAGAAAAGACACAGACACAGACCCAGACCTAGACATAACTAACTGTGATTGAGGGCGAGTGACGCGTGGGAAAGCAGAAGGGAGAGCCAAGTGCAGGGCGCGAAGCTGACAATGGCCTCCAATTAGGGGCTGTGGACTGGATCCTGGAGGATAAGTAGGAATTGGCCAGGCAGAGAGGGGCAGGAATGGTCCCTCTTTGCAAACAGAACCCAGGAGCACAGGCATGGATGAGGGGTGAAATTGCAGGGCGTGTTTGGAGAACAGTGAGAATTTGGGTTTGGCTGGAAGAGAGATCCTGGCTGGGGGTCAGAATCACCTGCAAAACTTCTTTGTAAGTACAGATTCTTGGACCTCACTCCAGACCTACTGAGTCTGAATATCCGTTATGCAGCCCAGTCACAAGTCTTTTTGAAAAACCTACCCCCTCTCACTGCTGCCTTCCCCTGCCCCCCCCCCCCCCCACAACTTTGATGTACAGCCAGGGATGAGAACTATAGGGATATTAATTGTACCACAGCATAAGATAGAACTTTCCAGAAATGGAATGGGGTGTCAGCAGAAGCTGACTTAGCAGGGAAAGAGTGTGGAAGCAGGGACTCCTACCCTAAATGGAGAAGGAGGAGAGGAGGGGCTGGCTTTTTAAGTTTATGATTCAGTTTGCTGGCCATGGCTTGTGTCTTGAAGGGTGGCAGCTGGAAAGGGTGAGGACAGGGAAGCAATATTCATTCCAAGAGAGAAGCCAGGCAGAGAGGGGAGGGGGACGTCTGAGAGTAAGCGGGAAATTCCTCCGACTTGGAGGGGTGGCCAGGGAGGGCAACCATGGAGCCCCTCTAGGAGGTGGTGAAAGGGGAAGTCCCAGCTCCAGAGTAACATGACTGAGTGAGCTTGGTCCCTTCCCCAGGGACCTGGCCGTGTTGCCTGCTCCCTGGGCAGCCTTGGACAAAACTCTACCCTCTGGGGGATGAATGGGAAAACGTGGCCCTGCGAAGGGGGCCAGGGGAAGCGAGGGCTCTGCAGAAGTTTGCACAGCGATTCTGATATCCGTAATAGACAGGTTAGCCTCAGGACCTAGAGCTCAGGACCGCCAGGCCCAGGGCCACAGCCTTGGGGGTGAGGGCAGGGGGGACGGATTCTCTTAAGGACTGGGGGCAGCCACAAGGGTCTGGCATGGGGCGGGGGGGGGGGGGGTCCCAAGAGGAACAGGCACTCTAACACATCACCTCAATCCTCACAATAGCCAATAGCCTATCATCAATAGTTAACAATGACAAACGTTCACTGAGAGCTGCGTGTGGCAGGGTCAGCCCTGCATTTTACACAGATCAATTCATCCTACCCTCTCCCTGACCCAGTGCAGCGGTCTGCGCCCTTTTAACCAAGGGACACTGAGTCTCCAGAAGGTGAAGCTACTGGCTGCAGGTCAACCATGGTAAGAGGCAGAGTTGAACTCGTACTTGGTGGGACCGCAGCCTATACCAGTCCTCTTATAGCCACTGAGGAGAATGGAGTTGGAGAGTCTAGGAAAGAAAGCATTTGGGATGCCCCAGAGGCCAGGGTCCATCAAATCCCTTTTCACCTCTCTAGACACTTCAGGGACTCATTCCATATCTGTTCCTGGCTGCCACACACACCCACATCTGCCCTGCCTGCAGGACCCTAGACCAGGAGAGGAGGCCAGGCTAGGGTCCTGATGCCACCACCGTGTGACCCTGGTGAAGCCATCCTGTCCTTCTGAGCACCCCTCCCCCTTGCAGGGTTGTTGCAGAGATTAAGTTAAGTCATATATACAAAGCACCGACCACACAATGGGTATCAAGAAAGGCCAGTGCACTTCCTTCCCCTACCATTGCTCTACTTCTGTCCAGAGCTGCCAGCTGCAATGACACCTCCATCAGAAAGTCTTCCCTGACCAGCCCCACCCGTGATCATCTCTCACCCTCAATCCTTGTTCCCTTCTCCTGTCCCACTTCCAGGGCCACCTTGGGTTACTGGCATCTCTGCCCGAGCCGGCCTCACTCCTTGCTGTGAATGGACGCACTGGGCGAGCAGCATTGGGCTAGAAGGCCAAAGTGACCACCACTCTGTGCCCTGGACATGCCAATGGAGCAGCCAAAAGCTGAGGGGTACGCAGGATTGCCACACTGCTTGGACCAGTCACTGCCAAGGTGGCCACCTTGGAACCTTGACATCCTCCATCCAAGCTGCCCAAGAACCAGCTACCATCCTGGGGATGGACTTCTGCAACACCGCCCAGGACAGCAGCTCAGAGTCATGGCCTGACCCCCGAATGGGACATAAGGGGACCTGCGCTCTAGCCCCAGCTCTTCCCATGTATCCTAGAGCCAGTGTCTTTTCCTCACCAAGCCTCAGCTTGGCCTTCTGTACAAAGGACACCTTTCCATGTCTTTGTACAGAAAGAGGTGACCGTTGAGTCCCTCCAGCACCGACAGACTATGGTCCTGTCCTTTCCCACCCACACATCTGTTGCCAGAGGTCTATAATTTATAGCCTCTGCCTTGTTGCCATTTCTCTGCTCTTCTAGCAGACGTGAGTTTACAGAATGAGCCAGACGCGTTGAGGACATTGCTGGGGCTTCTGTGTTCAGTGACTCATACACTGCTGGCTATTTTCATTCAGACGGGCTCCTTGGTGTCTCCATAGTCTGACTCAGTGCTTTTGACACCACTTCCTTGTCACGGACACAGGGGACATTCCCAGGAGTGAGGAGGCCTGGGCCCCTGAGATGATGGCTGACTTTCCTATGGGGCCGGAAGTGAGCTCTTGGAAGGACTTAGCAACTTCCAGGAGTGGGGGCCCTGACTTCCTTCTCATAGCCAGAGTCTCGAGCAAACATCACAACAGCCCCTGTTCAGGGCCACATCCCTCATGCCAGGCGTGGGCCTGACACCTGGCCCTGCACAGTCTCCTCTAATCCTCTCAACAACCCCATGAGATAGGACTCTAATTATTGTTCTGTGGTGAAGAGGAACGAGGCTCAGAGAGGCTGAGCAAGTTACCCAAGGTCACAGAGCTGGGAGGAATGGAGCACAATGCTTGCCTCTGGGCAGCCTTCTCACGGTCACAGTGCGGGGCAGCTCTCAGGTAACTGGTGTTCCCCCGCACTGGGGACTTTGTAAAATGCCCTTTGGCCAGTACTTTACTGCCCTCCCCAGATGACCTGACAATTGAAGTCATAGATCTGAGAACAGACATGCCAGACCTGAGGCTCTGGGCACTCTCCAATAACTATCAGCCCCCTAAAAGCTGACCAGGATGACATGGCACAGCTCCCCAAAACTCACTGGGGCTTGAGTGTAGGTGTCGGCTTCTAGGATCTCAGCAACTCCGACTGTCTCCTGGAGCCCGCTGGCCTCTCCGGATGCCTGTGTGGGGGTGGATGGTGCCAGGTAAAGGGGGCTCAGGGTACAATCGAGACAGCCAGAGAACTGCCTCCTGTGGAGGAACATGTGTGTGCATGCACGCGTGGGCGTGTGTCTCAGAAAGCGACAAACGGACAGACAGACAGAGTGAAACTGAGGAGAGCACATGGACGGGGTCCACCCTTGGTTACCCCTTTCGTTTCCTTCCACATTGTGTTGTTCAAACAAGCAAACAAAAAACTACCCCACTTCCAACTCAGGAACTGATTCATTTGTCAAGCATAAAAGCTAAATTTAGGTTCACTTTTCTAAGAATGTACATTCAGGGTGTCTTAGAGATTTAGCTTCGATTTTAGAATCCTGACACCTTTTCCTGGCAGGAAGTCTGCAAATCAGGCCATTGACTGCCACAGTTGCGGACAAAAATAACACCTTAGAAGAAACACCACTGCCCCCCCACCAACTCTTAAAAGTAATAAAAAAAGACCCAAAAAGCCCAAAATAGGACTTGAGGAGGCACTTGCCAAGATGTAAGATCGTTGAGGCCCCGTGACGCTCTAGGGATGAGGAATTGCCTGGGCACCCAGCCCTTCCCTGGCAGACTGCTTGCTGAGCTGCGGGGCCCTCTGCTGGGGGTAGGGGAGGTAGGGGCTCACCGAGGATTCCTCGGCTTCACACAGCTCCTCCGGAGTCCTGGGGTCAGGGTGGATGGTAAGCTGCTGGATGGAGCCCTGGGGAAAAGCAGAGGGGTCAGAAGCCACTGCTTACATGTCAACAGCACAACCACCAGTGGAAACATGATGGCTTTTGTGAAGGAGGAGAACCAGGGACAGGATGGTGTGAGAATGTGCTGCCTGTTGGCTGCGACAAGTCAACCCAGCCACGTCTTGGCCCGCTCTCATTTAGGGGGTTCTCTGCTGGAGCCAGTGTAATTTGAGCCCCAGTAGCTGGAGAGCCCCTTGGGAAGCATTTTGTTCAAAGCACGGACTAACACAGCAGCCTCCCAACTGCTCCCCAGGTCTCCAGCATCTCAGGGGCAGCCCCTAAAATGCGTATCTCCCCTCTCCCAGAACATGTCTTTTATTTGTGGCTGGGGCCTTCTAGGCTGGAAGGCCCCACCTCAAGAATAGCTGCCTGCCAGCTTCCCTCTCTCCACTCTTACTACTCTCCCCACACTTAATAACTCATTCTCCATGACCAACCCAGAGCATTTAAAAGTTGTTCATTGGATTGTAACTTCTTAAAGTTCTCAGTCTTCTTGCATGCTACAAATAAACCCAAACTCCTCCCCACAGTACTGCCCTGTATCAGTGAGCCCAAGGTCAGCACACGTACTGACTAAATGAATAACCACAATAACTTCGGGATTTTCTTTAGAATGGCTTATACATAAAAGCCCATTTGCTGATACTTTTTCGGGGCACGCTGTCCAAATGGAGAGAGAGCAGCTCTCTCACGCAGGCATTCTAACCTGTTGCAGCTCTGTAGAAAGTACTGCATCTGCTACTGATTCAGGGATAAAAATCACTGAAGGATCTAACAAACCCTACTCTCTTCATAACGCCTAATATGCGCAAAGTGCTTTCACACAGGCCATCGCGCTTCACTCTACGACCCCACGGTATAGGTTTTGTTCTCACCACTTTCAGGTAAGAAAGCACAGAGAGGATCAGAAAATCCAGGTACTGTCTAAAGCATTGGGTTACACGGAGGACTCCGGACTGGAATCTAGGTCCTGGGTTCCAGGCCCAGTGTTTTCCCCACCACTTATGCAGCCTCTTTGAGGACATAGGGATAAAATAATAAGTGCAGTCACTCCCGTTGTCTATACAGTGTCCAGTGATCTGAAGGGATTGCACTCACGGTGAATCTCTCCAGCCCCGTGGCTCCTGCACTGCCCACAAAGAGCCCTGCGCTGGACTCGAAAGCCAAGGCCCGGGAGGACCGCTGGAAGGGGACATGGCTGTGCTCCTCGCAGTCCACCAAGAGGGTCACTTCCTCACCCTGGATGATCATGGCAAAACGGTTCCACCTGTGGGTCATCACGGGCACCGAGAAGGCAGCCGCCTCCTGGGACACGTGGGAGCCGGGCTCAGTGTAGTAGAGGATGATCCTCTGCTGGCCATCCTCCACACCTGAGAGCCGCAGGCCCAGGTAGATGACCTTCTGGAAGGCATCCGTGATGGCAAAGAGCACGCCACCTTGGGCACTGCTAGGCTTCACCGTGACACTGATGGCAAAGTCCTGGAAGAAAGTGGGTGGGATGAGGATCCTGGCTGGGCGGCCCACGTTGGCTCCAGGCCCAAAGCTGTAGGCTGGGAATCCACCATAGCCTGTGACAAAGGACACAGATGAGGGCAGCGGGACACCAATGAGCTCCGTGAGGTCCACATGGCCCTGGGAAGCCGATCCTGCAGGGAGGGAGAGAGAGGCCATGCTTCACACATGTATTCTACTTTGCTTGGAAATGAGAAATCTCAGAGGTTACCTGATACAACCTCTACCTGAGATATGTTAACCCTGCACCATACAATATAATAGCCATTAGCCAAGTGTGGCTAGGGAGCACCTGAAATGTGGGTCATCCCCATTGAGATGTGCTGTAAGTATAAAATACAAATTTCTAATACTTAGTTTGGAATAAGGAATGTAGAATATTTCATTAATAATGTTTACATTGATTACATGTTGAAATAATAATTTGAGGAAATATTGGGTTAGATATGTTATTTAAATGTTTTAAAAGAATGATATAAGGGCCCTGATTGGTGTGGCTCACTGGGTTTGGCATCATCCAGCAGACTGAAAGGTCATAGGTCTGATTCCTGATCAGGACACATGTCTGGGTTGCTGGCCAGGTCCCCAGTTGGGGGTGTGAGAGGAGCAACCAATTGATGTTTTCCTTGCACACTGATGTTTCTCTCCCTCCCTTCCCATCTCTCTAAAAATAAAGAAATAAAATCTTTTTTAAAAAAAGAATAAAATGAGGAACAAGCATGTGCCCCCCATTCTGCTTCAGAAAGAAAACATCAGGTTAGCTGAATCTCTCATGAACTCTCCAATCGTCTTCCCCTGCCCACACCGCAGAGGCAGCCACTAGGGGGCGAGGTGTTTGTCATTCCCATGCACGTCTCCGAATGTTCACTACAAGAGGATGTGTCTCTAACACAATGCGGGACCACTGTGTATGTCTCTTAACCGCATCGAAATGTTGGCACGCACTTTTTTCTCTAGTCAACACTATATTTTGGGGATTTATCTTTGTTGAGACATATGGTTCTAGGTCTTATTTTCATGACAGTACTCTATGGTACAAATAAGCCATAATGGATTGCTTCACCTTTCTGTTAATGGAAAGTGAAGTTTCCATCATATTACAAATACAGCTGCTATGTACTTTTTAAAAAAATACATTTCCTTTTATTCTCTTTTTTTTTACAAGGTTACTTTATTTTATTTTGTTTTTATTTTTTTATTTTATTTATTTGTTTTTAGAGACAGGGGGGAAAGGAGAAAGAGAGGGAGAGAAACATCAATGTGCGGTTGCCTCCCATGTGTCCCCAACTGGGGACCTGACGTGCAACCTAGTCATGTGCCCTGACTAGGAATCGAACCAGCGACACTTGGTTCTCAGGACAATCAATCCACTGAGCCACAGCAGCCAGGGCTTATGTACTTTCTTATACATGTCTCCTCGTGGTTACCTGTGCAGGCAATTCCACCATCTGAGGGTAGAATTATTGGGTGACATGGGGATACACACCCACAACTTCACTCAATGTTGCTAAAATGTCTGAAGCAACTGTGTCATTTTTTAAATGGAGACATAATTGACATATAACATTGTGTATCTTTAAAGTGTACAGTGTGTTGATTTGATATATTTATATATTTCAATATGCTTTCCATCTTAGCTTTAACTAATACCCCCATCACGTCAGGTAATTATCATTCCTTTTTGGTGGTGAGAACATGTAAGATGCAGTGGTGCCCTCACATGCCCACCAGCAACGTGTTCTGCCAATATTTAGGGAAGGCAGAGCGATGTGATTTGGGAGAGGTCTATGGGGTTTTTCAACTTAGTGATAATGCTTGTTTCTTATTCTCTACTCCCCAGTACAGTCCCTCCAGTGCCTCATGCTGTTGCAGGTCTTCTTCCTTCACTTTGAATACTTTTCCTCTGTCACCTACTCTACCTGGCCTCATACTACCCAATTATTTTGCCAGAATATCTCCTTTTCATCAAGACTCAGCCCTGGCCCCACCCTCCCTTGAAATCCCTTGTTTCACCTCTGGTACCCACACCCTCCTCCTCCCTTTCCTGAGGCTGTATTAGATGGCCCCTCAATCCACCCTGGGTCCTCCACCACAGCCCCCAGGCATTTCACTCTTGGGTGTCAGGCTCTCTTACCACTGGACCAGGAAGACAAGGACCACACTCTTCATCTCTATGATCCCAGACCCAACCCAGTGCTGGGGAATGAATGAATGAGTGAAGTTCCACCCCCTCATTTTACAGAAGGCATAAGAGAAATTAAAAGATGGAAGGGGTTTGCTGGCTATGAACTCAGATCTGATTCTCCACCCAGTGCTTTTCCTCTCCAGTTTGTAAAATACATTAAAACAGAAATTAATTTTAAGCACAACCAACCTCAGAAGGCATAAATAAAATGATTGATGAATCTAGCTAAATTTAACTACATAGAAATTTTAAAAAGCTCTGAGTAGCAAAATAAGAATTCTCACAGTGTCAAATAAAATCCCCACACTGGACAAAAATATTTGCTACATATATTACAGACCACAGAGTAATTACCCAGAAACACAAAGCAAATGAGTAAGCAGCAGGGCAGCAGCCCAAGAGGAAAACTGGGCAAAGAATAAGAAATTCTTTCCACAGCAAAAGAAATAAAAATGGCTCTTAAACACAGGAGAAGACAGTCAACCTCCCTCAGAATGAGAGAAATATAAATTAAGACTACAAAGATGTACCGTTTTCCCCAGTGGCTTGGTAAGGATCAGATTGGACATATGTGGTGTTGGCAAGGGTTTGAGGAAACAGGTCACCTCATATGCTGGGGGGACCGTCTGTGGGAGGCCCTTTGCCAACATTTACCCAAATTACAAGTGCGTAGGACCTCTTCCAGCCAGTAATATTACACCTCTATGAACTGTTTTAACAGATAAAGTTACACATGTGAAATGGAAAGCATGTTCAAGAATATTCATTGCAGCATGGTTTAAAACATATCAAAATGTCCATTTTTGGAAGTGCTTAAATAAAGAATACTTTTTTTTGATTTATCTGTACAGTGAAATGCAATGCAACCTTTTAAATGGTGTGGTTCCTTAGTTATTGATATGAAACAATTCACAAGATGTATTAGGTAAAAAAAAAAAAAAGACAAAAAAAGGTGCATAATAGAATCATTATCAGTTGGAAATACAAATATCAATACATATTAAATACATACAATATATTTTAAAATATAGGTTAGAATGTCTCTAGAAGGATAGACAAGAAACTGGGAGGAGAGATTGTCTCCAGGGAAGGGAAAGACAAGAGATTTTCTTTTCACTGGATACTCTTTTCTACTTTTTGAATCTTACACCATGTATATGGTGTGAAAAATAAAGACATTCACGTATTTTTAAAGACATTCCGTCCTTCCACCCCCCTTTAGACATGACAAAACCTTTTCTTCCTGCTTTTCCTCACTCAGATATAGCCCAGCTTTGTATAGGAAAAAAAAAAAAAAAGAGTGAAAAGAAATAGAAATAAAAGCAAACACCCCACTGAGATTTCTTTTCTCCCCTCCACAGTTTAAAGATAAAAACAAAACAAAACTGTGAGCACCCTGCTGACAGCCATGCTTTCTTCTTCCTTTAAGCCAGTGAAAAGCTTTTCCTCCAGTTCCTCTCTCTCTCCCACTGAGAACAGGAGGGGGAGCTCCTTTCCAGGTCTGGAGAAAGCGTGGAGTCAATGGGCCAGAGACTCCCATCCAGTGACTTCTTTCCCAGTGGTGTCCAGGGGGCTCCAGGGACAGGTGGGGGCAGGGGATGAAACATTCCCACCAGGGCACCTGGTTCATTAGTACAGCCCAGGCTTCCACATGGCCATTCTGGAAGTTCTTAGTCCCAGAGAGATGCTGTGTTAAAAAAATAATCACAAATCTACCCCATCTCCTTGTTTAATAGACAGGGAGACACATGCGGAAGAGAGTTCCATCACCAGAAGATGCAGCCAGGGAGCAGCGGATGGAGCATCTAGGCAAGGAGGGACAGACGGGAGGTGTGATTCTGCTTTGGGGTGACTTGGAATCACAGGTCTCCTGAGCCAGTGTCCCTCCCCACAATCTGTGCCTCCCAGGCCTCAGGCAACGCAAGGGAGGACAAGGGTGCAGACACCAGCTGAAAAATTTCATTTCCGCTGGGTCAGCCACAGAGGGAACCAAACCACAAATCTAGAGGAAGCTCAAGTCAGAAGTCAGGCCAGCCCTGCTCTCAGAGGCCCCGCCTCCCTCCACACACACTGTCCACACGGCATGGTGCAGTGTGGTGGGGGTGACCCCTGGCCTGGAGTGACCCATGCTCAGGGCTGCATCTGGGCCTGCTGGATTATTTCCCTTTGGCCACTGGCGAGAGGGCCACCTGCTCAGGCAGCCACCAGGGAGGAGAGCAGAGAGAAGACAGGGAGCCAAGACAAACAGGTCTAGCAATTTGGTCCATTGGCTTGACCTGGAATGGCTCTGTGCTGGGCAGGAAGGGGTGGGGGTGGAGGGGTAGAGATCACAGGTGATGGGAAGGCATCCTACCATCCTGGAGGGGCAAACCAGAAGGGGCATGCTGCTGGGGGGCTGATCATGGAACTCTGGGCTCAGGAACCTCGGGACCCTTCATGGGAAGGCACCACACTTCTCACCCAATAATAGTACCTGTTTCATAGGACATGGTGTAACTTGAATAAAATAATATTCCTAAAATGCATAGCACACAGGAAGTGCCAGGCATAGAAGCGGAGGCCCTGGTAAAAGTTACTGAGGTCAGGCCTGAGGTCTCACATCCAACAAGGACCTCACTGCATGCTCATTCATCACCTGGAGGTCCAAGCTCCCTGCCATCTCCACGATGCTGGGGCCAGGAGCCCAGGAGGTCCCCAAGGATGCCCACAGCCATGGGGCAACAAGAGGGCCCAGTCAGGGGAGGCAGGGCTCCTGAGGGGAGTCCCAGCTCTGCCATTAAATCTCTCTGTGCCCTTGGGCAAACTGCTCTCCCTCCCTGATCTCAGTTTCCCCATCTGTGTAAGAGGGAGTTAGACAAGATCCACTCTGACATAGTCTATGTATCTTCACTGCCTTCAAAACACCTCTTGGGGCTGAATCTGACCTCAGTCTCAATCTCTCATTTCATTAATGGATTGAGGGTAACTTTATTTACAATGGGGGTTCTTCAACATATTTCCAGTTCCTGAATTTGATAACCTTTATAAAGCCCCCACACTGTGCCTTGTGTGGTGCTGGGATAATGGAACTGTACCTGGAACACAGGCTCTGAGGAATTCAGGGTCCAGGTGTCCCAGCAGCCATCTGTTCCTGCAACTCACAAGTTCTAAAGCCTTTGTGGCTCCCAGTACCTTCAGGATGAAGTCAAAATTCCATTCAAGACACCCCCTGCTTTATCTCTGCATCCTCCCTTTCCCTGTTCCTGTCTCGGCTCATGCTATTCCTTCTATTAGTAACAGCCTCCCCATGTTCTCACAGCTGAAAATTTTCAGGCTCACTCAGCTGCACCCCAAGATGCTGGAACCCCCCAGAGCAGGCATTCAGCAATGTGGCCTGAGGAAAGGGGACAGACAGATGCCACGTGGCTTCACTCCCCTGGAGCCTTTGGCTCAGGCTCCAGAACAGGCTGGGCGGCCCCACCCCAGGGCACAGAAGAGGCATCAGACTGCTTTAGAGATGGACCGGGAAGGGGAAAATCTGAGCAGTCACCACAGGGTGCGACTTTCCTCCCAGGGGTCCAAAGCCAGTTTCCATGGGAACTAGGACAGGATCCCAGAAACAAAGAAATAAACATGGTAGGGTTCAGGTTTTCCTTTCACATAGATGAGAGCGACCAGCCCAGAGGAGGTAAGTAACAGATGCAAACACCTCTCTCTTCCTCCTTGCAGCTGTGGACTCCAGGACTTCTAATGCCTCTCTTCCCAAGTTGGGCCTCAGCTTCTCCTTCTGTGTAATGGGCTGGTTCAGCCCATCCACCTGTGGGGTCCTGAGGAATACCAGGGGCTAGCCTGGGCTTTGGAGCCTTGTCTCCCTAGGGAACTGTATCTGGCTTTGCAAAGCTCCATCTCACGGATGACATCTGGGATCTAAGCCCAGTGCTCATACTTGTTAGCATTTAAGGCCAGAATATGGGCTAAGAAGCGTTCCTCTGGCTCTGGGTCAACAAGAACTGCAGAGAAGCCAGACACAGGCAGAACCAGGGAGGCTGAGGACACCGCAGGCTCGTGCACGGCAGCAGCCCCTGGCGGCCCTACGGAGAACAGCACCTCCACCAAACCCAAGGTCGACTTCTCTGTCTGCAGCTGCCCGGGACCCTGCCTGTGCCTGAGGAAGCCCAGAGACCAGGAGACGGGGAGACGGGGAGATGGGGAGATGGGGAGACGGGGATCCCTACAACTGAACCAGAGACAGAGGTCTGCAAGGGACCCAGGAGAGCAGGTCTGAGGTCACGCAGGGAGCTGTGGCCAAGCCAGGACTAGAATCCTAGAATCTAGATGCCTGCCTTCTATCCTCTGCCCTTTTCCTACTCCAGCTGCCTGGAAAACAACTCTCTTTCCCACCTGTGGCTGTGAAGAACCACAGAACAGTCAGCTTTTAGGGAACACATGGACTGCTTCAAATGGCCGGTGTATTCCCACTGGCTCAGGAGGTCCAAAGGACCCCGTGTTGCTATGTCCAGGGGCTGAAGTCAACAGGGCAAGAGTTTATAGGTTAAGTTGGGGTGACTGCCCTGGGGACCCCAGCAGGCCCCTATGGCCTGGATTTTCCTGCCCTCAGCCCCTGAGGAGAGAGGGGGTCCCTACTCCCTCTTTTCTGCCTGCAGCATGAGCTGGGGAGCCTCATAGAATCCTTCCTCCTTGCTCCTTTTCAGTCTGTCCTGCCCGGGAGGGGAACATTCCTGCATCCTCTCAGGGCTGTCTTTCCCTTCCCTTTGGGTACCCCTATAGGGTGGTGTCCCCAAAATCAGACCTCCTGGACTGCATCTTCCCTTCCTCTTACTTCCCTGGAGAAATAGGAAGCTGGGAGTTCAGCAAGCCCAGACTCTATAGACAAAGAGCAGCTGACCATCTGGAGAAGGAGTGTCTTCTGCCGTATACCCACCAAAAGGCCACTTGGTTTATGCTTGTACATTTCCACTGCTGGGGAGCTCACTCCCTCCACCACCACTCTGACCACTGTGGGACAATTCTAAGTCTTCGGAGCTCCTTCTCCTGGAGAGCTTAGGCATATCTCCCTGTAGTTCCCACCCACCTTGATAGGCCAACCTCTGCCCTCTGGGACCACGCACAACTCGGCCTCAACTTCCACATCATGATCTCTCAGAAACTGCACAGAGTGGTGGAAAGGGCCACCTGCTGAGTGTATGAGTTTGAGTAGTCCCTCCCTTCCCTGAGCTTTGTGTTCCTCAACTGTGAAATGAGAGGCTTGGACCAGATGGTTTCCAAAGGTCCTTGCCAGGTCTGAGAGTCTCCAATTCTGCATTTCCCTCATCTCCTGTCTGTTTTCTGAGCTCTCTAACCACCCTTAACTGTGGTTTCGTCAGCCCACAGGCTTCAGACCTGGAAGGAATGACTCCAACAGGGAGCAGGACAAACCCAGGCTTTCCCACTCTTCTTTAGACAGGGCAGCCTTGCCAGAGGCAGGGAATGATGTGCCCAGGAAAAGGTCACCGCTCTGCTTAGAAGGAGACATCACTCCACCCAGGCTGGAGTCCCTAGAGGCTCCAGGCTCTACCTGACTCTGCTCGCAGAAAGCAAACACAACAGAATTCATGCTGCATGAGATCCGTCTGTGTCCCATAAAGCTGCAGGAGGTTCTTAGAAAAACCTACCACTAATGCATTTCTTAGAAAAAGAGCAGTTTCCCTGCCAGGGAAAAAATCCTGGATCAACTTAGAAGGGAGACCTGGGCTTGCCAACAATGAAAGACCTCATTTTTCTGAACTACAGAAGAGCATTTTTCTACATGTAAACTTCGGCCGCCTCCTTCCCTTTTCCGGTTTTCATATATAGCATAAGAATTTTCCTGCTCAATAAACTTACTGTGTGAGCGCGCTCTCTCTCTCTCTCTCTCTCAGGCCTTTGGCCTAAACTGAGAAAGGATGGTTTTGAAGGGAGCTGGAGGTGGGCAGAGGCCGGCAAGGTGTGGGCCCTGCAAGCTTGGCCGCCCTGCCCAGCAGCTGGAAGGAGCTGGGCCCAGCTGAGAGCCCCAGCAGGAAGGCACCCACCCAGCACCTTTTCTGCTTTCCAAAGCATCCCTTCACCTGTTCTCTCCTCCAGAAGGAAGGCAAGGCAGGGACCATTCTCTCATTTCCAGAGGAGGGAATCAAGCCCCAGAGAGGGAAAGTAACTCCCTTGAGGTCCCAAGGCAGGAGCCAGCACTGAAGACTCGACACTGGGCTCTGCCTATTACCACCCACTGCCTCCCAGGCTTCCCTTGAGACCTGGGAGGGAAGAGGTTGCACATCTCTGGGTCCCCATAGTCCCTGTCCATCCCTCTGTGCAAACACGATCATCTCACTTCATGCTGGCGGTTAGTTCCCTTCCTTCTCTGCCATGATGAGATATGGGCTCCTAAACACGGATCTTGGAGACTCACCTCTCAGTCCCCAGCCAAGGGTGACCTATGGATGAGTGACAAGAAACAATAACATCAGCAGCTCAGGTTTACTGTGGGCTTGCGGTATGACAGGCACCATTCAAAGAGCTTTCTGCCCATCATTTCATCTTTACTACTGATTCTCTATGAGGCAGGTAACTTTACTATCCCCATTTTACATGTTAGAAAATGGAGGCTTGGGGAAGTTCACTACTGCTCCAAGGGCATAAGGGTAATAAGTGATTGAAGTCAGGAGTCAAATCTGAATAGGTGGGATAGCATGGTGTGAATACTACAGCCCTGGCCACACGTCAGAGCCACCTGGGGAGATTTTAAAAAGACAGAGCTCTGTCCCTCCCACCTGGCCCTGTGGACTCAGAGTCTTCCAGGGTCTGGCCTGGGTGAGTCTGGTGCCCTCTCCCAGTTGGAAGCCACAGGTAAGGGTTCACCCCTTGGTGTCAGGCAGACCTGGTGTCAGACATACTTGGGCTTGAGTCCTGGGCCAGCCACTAACTGGCGTGTGACCTTGGGCAAGTCACTTCCCTCCTCTGTGCTGTAGATTAACCTGTCCAGTGGGCCTACAGCCTCCTTGTGAGAGTGGATAGCACAGGGAGGGCTGTACCTAGCCAGTACCCTGCATGGCGGGTGCGCTCACCACCTGGTGAGCCCTAGCTGACTGGACTGCAGTGGACCCTGGGCCAGTTCCCCTCACAGCCACCCTCTGACTCTTAGCTGTTACATAACCAATAATATCATTGAATAAGGAGCCCCGGCAACTAGGGACTGAGGGAGTCAGCCCAGAGAGAGCATGGTAAGACTCCCTCATTCTGAGACCCAGCTCTGCTCATCAGCCCTCAAACATAGACACACATACGCATACATTAACCCCTTGGGCAGAAATTGGCTGCAGTGCAAGTCATACAAGCCTGGGGAAGGGCGGGATGGGTCTTGCTGTCTTACTGCAGTGAGGGCCTTGAGACCCCTTCTTTGTTCCCCGCCCAAACCTCTGATCCAGACACCTGAGTATGGAACCTCCTTGGGGACCATGTGTGGCACATCACAGGTCAAAACCAACAGGTGTAGGCAGGCGTGAGCAGCCATGGGCACCTGGGAAGAGCTTTGTAGTCAACTGCTCCCAGTTTATCGAAGTTCCTTTTCCATTTGGGGAACAAAGGCTCTTTGAGTGCCATGAGGGCCTTGAATCCTGACGATGACATCAGCAGGAATGAGTCATCATCCCGGCAGGCAGCTCTGGAGGACTCTGGGGCGCATAGAGGAAAATGCATGGAAAACGGGCCTGGAGGAGAAGGGGCCCCATGGGGGGCACCAGAGAGGAACGCAAAATGACCTGCTGGAAGGGGGCACCCAACCACCCGCAGCTCCTGAAAACTGCCAGGCTTGGCACTAGAAGGGGATAGGGAACCAAAAGCTGGCAAGGCAGGCAGTGTAGACAGCTAGGCCAGAGGGTTTAGAACTGTATTCCCCAAGGTTAGGGTTGGGGTATGGCAGAGAGGGGGCCACTGGCAAGGGGATGGGAGGCTAAGAAGAAGGCCTGCCCCTCGGACCCCTAACACACACATGTGAGTCACATGTATGCTCACATGCAGATTCAGTCACATGTACAGTCACTCACAAATACAGATTCACACTCATAAACACACACTCATACAATAGTCTCACCTATTCACAACAGACTTATGAACGCATTCACACACTGATTCAGTCATACTCCCCCCCCACAGAAACACATATCTTCACCCTTACTCATCCCACACTCATGCACACTGACCCTTCCAAAGCTTACCCTCATACCTACTCACACGCACTCACACACTCAGCCACCAAGTTGTCTCATGCTCTTAGACATTCATACACACTTACCTGCCCTCATACACATACTCCCACCAAAGCAACTCAGGCTTAACATGTTTAATATATTGGATTCCAATGACAGCCTCAGGTGAAGAAACAAATCTGCAGCTAAAAAGAAACCAACAACCAACCAACACACGTACCCACAGAAACCCTTCCACACAACTGATGCTGAACTTGGGGCACCATAGGGGAGGGTATTTGCCTAGGGACCCACAGAGAGTCCGCAGCCCACTCTTTCTTTTCTAGATACCTCATTAAAGGTCTGCAGAGCTTTGATCTCACTTCCTACACACAGAGTTCCAGCCTCTCTGATGTGGGTACATTTTCTATATTTTCCTCTTGCCAATAAAACCTTCTCAGAATATCAAATTTGGGTCATGACTTCACAAAGTGATGAACCCAATTAACTCATCTTCTTGGAAGCAATGCTAGAAATGGATGATTAATAATTGTGAGCAGCTGACCTATACAGGTGATACCTTGGGCTTCGCACACACCCTGGCACAGATAGGTGCCCAATAAATGTTAGTTTTATGAATGTACAACTGAATACATAATAATAGTTCCTGTGTATTGAGCCCTTACTGTGTCCCAAACACCAATTTCTTTACCTGCAGAACACTGGTTCCCAACCCTGGCTGCACAGAATCAGGAGATTAAAATAAAAAACAAAAAACTACTCATGCCCAGGCCCACCCCGAGAGAGGCTGATGCAGCTGGCCCAGGAGCAGCGGGGGCATGCCAAGTTTGCACAGCTTCCCAGGTGATGCTAATTCACAGCCCGAGTTCTTTACAACAACCCGAGTCTTACTGTTCCTAACCACAGACGTGGGAACAGAGGCACAGAGAAGTTGAATAACTTGCCCACAGGGTCCCAGAACTGGTGATTTACACCCTCAGCTGTCCAGTGCAAAAAGTTGAGTCTCCCTCTGCTTCAACCCAAGGCTGACCCACTCCTGGGAACACACCCTGACTGTCCCAGCCCTCAGGGACCTTGAGCACATCTTCCACTCTGTTCCCATTGCCTTGATCACCCCTTCCCCTCGCTCTCAGAGTCAGCACTCGGCACCTTCCTTTAGCTACCAGGAACAGGGCTCTGCTGCCAGCATGGGACCATCTCTCACGGCCTTTGTCTTCTGAGCAGATCTGGAAGGACTGGAGACTCTGGGCGTGCTGACCACCGGGCAGCCACTGCTCTCACTTCGGCAGACCTGACATATTTTTCAGAGCTGGAGAAGGGATCTCTGAGCTGCATGGTGTTGGGGAGGAAGACTCAACCAGCTCTGGCTTCAAATTCCAGCTCAGCATTTAAAAGCTGTGCCACTTTGGATAAGACACTTCGTCTCTCTGAGCCTCAATTTTTACATCTGTAACATAGAAATAATGCCCCCTACTTCAGCAGAGTTTTGAAAATGACCTGAGATAGGCATAAAATACTGAGCAGAGGGCCCAGCCAAAGCATGCATTTAATAAAGCACAATGGTTGTGGTTATTGCGATTATTAGCAATGACATACTACTTTTCTCTTCCCTGAACCATTGTTTATAATTGCCATGGAAGGTAGCTTTGGGTAATTTTCCCTCTCTGTTTTTCTCACCTGCAAAATGGAGTGATACAACCTCCTTCCCTAGGTTGCCGTGAGGATCAAATGTGGTTCTTCATGTGAAAATGCTTCCTTAGGCGTAGCCTGCTCAAGAGTGAGAAACAACGTGGATGGAGAGCTCTGAACAGGTGTCGTGGGGCTGAGAGTGCTGATTTTCTCAGGTTAGTGAAATGTGAACTGACTGAAATGCTACAATGTGACCAATATAACTTCCTAAGCAGAATTTCCTGTCCTAGTTTCCTAATAGCTTAAGGAAAATGGGGCCAACCCAGGGGAGCTGAAACCTGGAAACTGGTTTGGTACCCCATACCATCCCCCAACTCGAGGCAAGAAGCTAGGGTCAGGCCTCACCTGACAGCTTCTGGAAGAAACAACAATAAAAACAATGGTCTATGATGACTATAGTGGGCTGGATGACGGCCCTCCAAAAACTATGTCCATGTCCTAACCTTGGAACTTGTTCATGTGACTTTATTTGGCAGAAGAGTCTTTTGCAGATACAATTAAATTAAGGATCTTGAGGTGAAGAGATCATCCTGGATTATCCAGGTGGGTAATCCAACTGCATGTGTCCTTATAAGAGACACAGACGGGAGATTCGACAGAAGAGGAGGAGACCTTGTGACCATAGAGGCAGGAATGGGAGTGATGTAGCCATGAGTCAAGGAATGGTGGCAGCCCTCAGGACCTGAAAGAGGCAACAAGGACTCTCCCCTAGAGCCTGTTGACACCTTGATTTTGCGCTTCTGACCTCCAGAACTTTACAAGAACAAATTTCTGTTGTATTAAAACACTACTTTATGGTAACTTGTTACAGCAGCCACAAATCTAATACATTTGCTGAATGCTTACTGTTGGCTAAGTATGACCTAGACTCAGTCATTTTAATACTCTCAATAACCTAGAGAGGAAGGTGTTACTATATCTATTCTTTAGATGAGATCAAGCTGCAGAGAGATTTGATCGCACGGCTAGTAAGTGTTAGAGACAAAATGTGGACTGAGACAGCCTGGGGTCAGGCTCCATAGCCCATCTGCTTAACCAGGACACTGCTGGTTCTCAAAGTATGGTTTTGGACCAGCAGCCTCAGCAGTACCTTGTAACAGTGGGAAATTGTAACCCACCCCACCGTTCTTTTGATATTGTTCCTGGAAGTGCTGACTCTGACTAATATGTGGCTTGTAGATAAACAACATGTTTGTACAATAATCCTAAGAATTAGTTTCAAAAGGTACAGACTCTGACCTTCAGGCATCCCAACTCTGGGACATTTGCTGACCTTCAACAGTGGGAACAGGACGACGTGAGGCCAGGATGGTTAAACCAGGATGATGCACACCAGACCATCACTTGCCTTATCAGAATGGACTGTGCTCATCTGCATGTAGAGAGCTTTTCAACCAGCCTCCTTGACCTCTTTGTTCTGTTGCCCTCTTCCACCTTATAAAAACCATTGCCACTACTGAGAGGTGGAGATGGGCTTTGAGACAAGAGTTCCCCATCTTTCGGGTTGCCAGCACCTGAAATAAAACCACTTTCCTTTACATCAGCACCTGCTTCTCGAGGCTTTCGAAGAGGCAAATAGCTGGACCTGCGTTTGGTTACAACCTGGGAAGTGATCAGTTACACACTCAGGGGCTCTACTCCAGACCTACTGGATCAGAAGCCGTAGTGAGGCCGGCAGCCTGTGCTTTCACCAGCCCTCCCAGTGACGAGGCACACTCAAGTGTGAGACCCACTGCCTCGCACTGTGCCGCCGAGGGTAAGGGAGTAGCCTAACACTGGAATGGGGAGGCCAGCTATGGGGAATCATGGAGCAGGAGACATGAACAGGCGGAGAAGCAGTAGGGCTAAGACCCCTGCACGGGACTGGGCAGGAATCCAGACGCCTCTGCTGGGACAGACTTATGCAAGGCCCCAGCCAAGATGAGGCTTCCTTCTGCTCATAGCATAGCAGATGAGTGACATCCCAGCCAGGCTGATGGGAGGCTGAGACCCCTAGTTAGTAGATTCCACTGATTGACACTAAGAGGGCCGTAGGGCCTGGAGTGAGGCAGCCAAGTAGCCCCAGGCTGGAGGACTAAAAGAGGCTTGGGAGCTGCATCCCACCGTCTGGGCACGTGGGTTAGGGATCTGAAGCAGGATGAAGCTTGTAGTCTCAAGGGGAGCATGTCCCCAGGGAAAGCCTGTCCTGACTAGGAGGAGCCCACATCTTCCAGGAGGGCGGTGACAGCGACTTCCCTGTCTCCTCAGCTCCCCTGCCTTGTACAAGGGCTTAAGGTACCTGAAGACATCCAGGAAAGTCCACACTGGGAAGCTGAGCCTGAGGGTGCATCCTTCTAGATGACTGACTACAAATAAGTCACCATCTTGCCAAGAAACCCTCCCTTGGTTGAGTGGCTGAGTTTCCCAGTGGGTTCCAATCGCTCCCTATTCAGTTGTTACCTGTTTACTTGTTTGTGTCTCCCACCGGCCGTGAGCCCTCCAGGTGAGGATGCATCATCTTTATTTCATCTCTGTATCTCCCAACTTCTATGCTTCTCCCCTCTAGCACAGGGCCTTGCCCAGACTGAGCAGAACTTCAGCATTGATGGGTGAATTAATGAATGACAAGTATACACATGAATGAATGAATGAGCTTAATGGATTCTGGACAAGAGCGATTGTATGCTTGTCTCAGTATATAACATTTATTATCATCAATCACAAAGAATTCCAATGAATACCAGCTATTGTCATAGTAATCCCACCAGCACCATTTCACTCCATAGGCACTTAATAGCCTCACTCTGGTATAATGTAATGCAGGTATCCCCTGCTTTTCAAAAGTTTGCTTTACGCTACCTCGCTAATGCCAAAGACCTATACGAGTACCTGTTTACACTAACTGAGGGAAATCCAAAGAGAATTTTGCTTTTATGAAAAAAGGCAATAGGCAAAACTAGCACCCAGCATTGGTTTTGCAGCAAATGTTATGGAAGCAGTGTGCACCCAGGCGGCAAGTGTGGCCTCCACCAAGCCCCTTCCAGAAGCTACACTCTGTAGCTTGGAGCTGTGTTTGAGGGCATCTGTGCTTTATCGTGATTTATTTCATGTGTCCATTAGCAAGATGTGTGCTAAGGTCATGGCTTCTTCACTTTGCGCCATTTCAGCTTGCGAAAGGTTGCACAGGGATGTTCTACTTTCAGAGAGCAGAGTGGGGGAAACCCATATTCACAACCTCACAGAGGCTCGATGCTCACTTTCTCGAAGCTGAGATCTGTCTCCATCCTTTTTGGCAGACCCTTAATCAGAAGGGCTTTGAATGACCAGCCTTCTGCAAAATGCCTGCTCTTGGCTCTCACCCATTGACTGCGTTAGGAGTGTCACTCGTAAACACACTGGCCTCTTAGACTTCAGACTAAATTCCAGCTGCCTCCACTTTCCCCCCTCCCTGAAACAAGGATATGGGTGAGAAACAACATATGCTTCCCTTCTCCATTTACACCATTCACGTTCTTGAGGTTTGGCTGGAGGCCTCAGGGAGGCTGCTCATAGCCTATCTGGGTGTTAGAGTGGAGCTGGGGCCACTGGACAAGGTAAGATGGGATGGGACAGGCCAGTCCTCGTGGTTCCAGGAACAGAACAATCAGAGTCCTGCTCCTGGTGCATCTCCCCCCCGCCCCCTCGCCCCCAGCCCCAAAGGGTGGGAGGGCCATCATGGTGGCAGGAGCTTGGAAGAGTATTTCTGGCAATTTTTAAGCCTCTCCAAGTGAGGCATGTCCTTGGGTGTTTCTTGAATTCTCTGGCATGGTTGACAACCACATGGTCAATAAAATCTCTTAAAGAGTTGCTAACCACATGCCTTAATTCACTCATAGTTTACATGATCCCAGCCCAAGCGAACACAGCCACAGGGGGGAGAGAATCCCTGAAGGGAAGGCAGAGTGGACCGCTCCATCTTTCAGTCTATCCTGGTCCCAGCTGAGGTCTGGCCTGGCCCACAAGCAGTGTCCAGAGGCCAACCTTATCCAGACTTGACCTCGGGCTGGACTCTGCGAGATCAAGAGGACTCAGACTTTGGTGTCTGAGCAGCTCTCAGCCTCGTAGACAAGAACAGGACACCAACACATGGAGTCCTGACACAGGTGACCTGAACTGAAGGAGAGGGCACTTAAGATAGGACTGGAAGACTTTGCACATGTGGGGATGATGGAGCCGGCAGAGCACAAGCAAACCCACAGGGCTGGAGGAGAGGAGGTAGGAAAACTAGGGGTAGAGGCGTGGTTCTGGGGGATGGAGCAATGGAACCCTTAGATAACCTCAGAATTAGAGCAGAAAAAAGTATGAATCTAGACAAACAGATTTGGAAGTGTTAAACCAACATGCATTAGCTCATTTAATCTCGGCACAATTTGATAAGCTGGGCACTATTGCTATCCCACTTTGCAGATGAGTAGACTGATGCTGAAGGAGATCAAGGCCACAGAGCTGGTAACTGAGATGGTTGGGACTCACACGTGGGTCATCTGGGGTCCTTCCCAGCTCTTTTTACTTATAATCACTTTTTCACTTAGGAGACTGGAGTCAGACTGTGGAGAGCCTTGAATGTCAAGCCAAGGCGAGTAAAATTTATCCAATAGACAAGAGGGTGTCTCGGCAGGTTTCTGAGGAAGTCTGCAGCTGACCATTTTAGGAGGCATCACCACTTCACCTCGAGCTGCTGCCCTGGGAGTCGGGCGCCCTTCCTTCGCCTTGCCAAGGAGAGGGTGGCTTGGGCGATCTGGAATGTGGAATGAAGGCGGCAGTCTGGCAACAGCGAGAGACATACTTTCCTGCAGCCTCTCAGCACTTGGCACATTATGCCCTGGGCAGAATCAAGCTGCCCTGGGAACAGCCCGGGGCGTCCCAACAGAGGAGTTCGTGTGACTTCAGTCAGGGCAGAGAAGCAGCCTGGGGACAGAATGAGCTCATGGCTTCAGCAGGCACCGAGAAATCTTGCCTGCCCTGACCAAGGCTGATGGAGGCCTGGAGAGTCAGGGTGACCATCAGAACTGGGAAGGCCCTCAGGCAGTACCCAGTCCCATGTCCCCAAGACGAGAAAACAGAGGCCCAGCCTGACGATGTGACTCGCTCAAGCACCTACGTGATGTCATGCTCCCTCAGCTTTCTACTATCCAGACCACTCGCACCCATTGCCCTGAAGAAGTCGAGGCATGGGAAAGTGCTGGGTGCCCAGCAAGTGCCCGACATGGGAATGAATGCATGTGAGTCTGCATGGTCCACATATACAGTGCGGGGCAAAAGTAGGTTTACGACTGTGAGCCGTAATAATTTATTAATTATTGTATTATTTTCCATATGGACGACTATAAACATGCCCTTGCCCCGCCCTGTATAATGACTTGGATGCTGTTGAGCAGGGAGAACAGATGGCATAAAAAATGTGTCCTACAGCTGTTACCGAACACACTGCTTCTTTTTACCAATTTTCCTTCTCAGTTGTGCAGAGACCTGCCCTCTGCAGGATGTTGGAGCACCATTTGGCTCTGAAATGGGATTTGAGTTTAAGGAACAGCCAGGACAGATGGTGACCCTGAAGTCATATTTTGAAACAGGCTAACTCTTGTTTAATCTAGATGAAAGTACTTGACAGTCTCCAAATGTTTGCCGGAGGAAGAGCCTTTGTACTTCCAGAGCCGTGGAGGGGGAATCGGACCTTCCAGAATGAGTACCCAGGAGACACCCCTCACTGGAGACCTGAGACTGAGCGTGACTTTGGGGGGACCCAAAGAGGACAAGCCTCACCCAGCAGGTGCAGGGGAAGGATGCGGGATTTGGCACCAGAGAGACCTGCGTGCAAGTCCTTCTTCCACTACTTACTAGCCGATGACTTTGGGCCAGCTCTTTAACTTCTCTGAGCCTTAGTATCCTTATCTGGACATAGAGATGACAATGCCCAGCTCTCAGCATTGGGGTGCAGGGTGACATCAGGGGCTGAGCACATCTCGTTCATCCATTCATAATTCATTCTCAAATATTATCAAGCACCAACCGCCACGTGCCTGGCACTATTAGCATTGGCAATTCATGGAAAGAGAGGACAGACATGTCGCCTTCCTTCATGGAATGCATGGTCTAATACTGAGCTCCTCATCCCTGGCTGGGCTGAAGAATCACCTGGGAGCTTTAGAATACTGATGCCTGGCTCCCAGCCCAATCAGAGGCTCTAGGCCTCAGCATGTTTTAAACATCCCCAGTGATGCTTCTGTGCAGCAGGATGGGGTTCGTGGGCTAGGGGTGAGCCCTCAGCCCCTGAATGCCTGCTGTCTCTGCTCTGGTCTAGGCACCCCTCCAGCATTACACAGCCCAGGAGGTAGGACCTCTACAAACCCCATCCAGATGAGGAAACAAAAGTGCTCTTCAGGGACAATTTTCCCAAGTCATTTAGCCAATAACTGGAGGAATTAGAATTTGAAGCCCATCTGATGTTTCCAAAGCTCAGCTCTAAACACATAAGAAACCCTTAGCATAGGTGAATTTCTTCCCCTGTCTTTCCTCCCACATCCCTGAGGATGGAAAAGACTGGTAACACATCTCTGGTCAAGCAGCGCTTGGGAACTTCAGGGTGGTACGATGCCACCCACCTGGACATCAGAAGACCCAGTTCTAGACCCAGTTCTTCTATATTTTAGCTGTGTGACTCTCATCATGTCCCTCTTCTGTCTGAGCCTCTGTCTTCCCATCTGTCACTGAGGAGAGCTAGAGTGGATGATCCCGAAAGTCCAGCATTTTCAGGGTCCTCAGTGTTCCCAGTGGGCTTTGATGGAAGTGAGGTATTGAGCCTTTCACAAGGGAGCCTTAGGAGCCCAAGCTGGCCAAGGAGCATGAATGGTGAACTGTGCCTTCTCCCACAAGCAGCCACTATGCAGCACGGACCACACTGGGTAGGAGGCTGCCTCCAAAGGGCAATCCTTAGAAACCTTGAACTTGAGTGGGACCAGTCGGTCTCCCACATGCATATGCATGAGCAGCATTTTTCACATTCCACCCAACCTTCCTTTGTTAACACTTATTCCTGAAAAGGTAAATGCAGACTGAGCGAGGAAAGCTTCTTACAGTCATGAGCACACACATCTATTCATTCAACTAGTGTTTATGGAGTACCACCTGCTGTGTGGAAGGCACTGTCCCACCCAGGTGTGGAGGACCCAGCAGTGACAGATGAGGTTTTTCCCTGATGGAGTGGACAGTTCTAGTACAAGGCTTTGGAGAGCAACCTCCATCTTGTCCATGGGGGAAAAAAAAAAAAAATTAACCCTTTGACACACATATGCGTTCTATATTTGCAGACAGAAAAAATGCTTATATAAGAATTGGTTCTGCCATCCATTGCAATAATTTTGAGCCTCCCCTACAAGTTCAAGACCTCAAATTTATACATAACATCATCTTCACTGAAGCATCTTACCATATGAGAGAGGGGACCCTATATCCAAGGGCCTGAGTCTAGCCAAAGAGCCCTCAGAACTTGGAAATGTAATTAAAGCTTCCTGCTTTATCTTTAAAAGCACTTAAGTTGTGCACTCCACTCTATAACACATGTGTGCTGTTTCTTTTTTTTTTTTAAGATTTTATTTATTTGTTTTTATAGAGAGGGGAAGGGAGAAAGAGAGGGAGAGAAACATCAATGTGTGGTTGCCTCCCGCACATCCCCAACTGGGCACCTGGCATGCAACCCAAGCATGTGCCCTGACTGGGAATCGAGCCATTGATACTTGGTTCGCAGGCCGACGCTCAATCCACTGAGCCACAGCAGCCAGGGCCTTGTGCTGTTTCTTTTAGTATAAAAATTCTAAATTATTCCCCAATTATTACTGGACTCCCCATGCCCCCACACAACCACTGAGTAAAATGGATACAGGAAATAAACGATGTGGCTTTGCGTGCCACATTGTCTACAGAGGGTAATGCGCCACCGTATCCCACCATTTCTAAGGAGTTGCTCCTCTATAGGGATATCTACAAACTTCCCATGTGAGTCGTTCCCTCCATGACCTCATTTCTATTCCTTGTTAAGAGAATTTTGCATTGTGTTTATGGATACACGTGCTCCCTGGAATACAGAGATCCAGAGACAAACATCTAAAGAATTAACATCAGAGAAGGACAAGCCGCTGGTCCAACCTCCTTGCTGCATAGACAGAAAGAAGCCTTTCAAAGCCAAGGCTAGCTGGAGTCTAACTGCGGAGGGCGATTCTTAGACTCCTTTCTCCATGGGACCCTCACGATCTCTCAACCAGGTGACTGTGATGGCCTGGGAGGCTCAGGATGGCCGAGGAAGGACCAGAGACTCTGCGCTGGCTCAGGGCTCTCATTCCAGCTCGGCTTCCCTAACATTTTGCTGCAAGTCCCTTAAATACACTTCTTTGTGCAACACAAAGCTGGAGACCCTGTACCCCAACCCTGAAGCAGTTTACTCTCAGATAAGTAGAGGCAGGAACAGGGCGGGAAACAGGACCCAGAGCCCTTAGCCAGCAAACCCTGAGCTATGAACATGGCGCTGGACCCAAGGGACCGTGGAAACCCGAATGATCACCCAGGGCCAGGCTCGGGAAAGCTGCTACTGAACAAAAGTTTGCTTCCATCCTGGCGATTCCCGCCATCCCAGTGTCACCACCCCCTGCCCCCATGATGCACAACCACACACAGTCTGTTGCCTCTATCCTCTCATTCTGCATATCTATCTGGAATATTCCACTGCTCTTACAACCCACCAGCCCCACCACCTTTCCTGGCTGAATCTGACCTCTCTCCACATCTCATCTTAAATGTCACTGCTCAGGGAGACTTTCCTGACACCCCAGTACAGATTCGAGTGGCCAGGTATGTGCTTTCTCGGCTCCCTGTACTTCTTCGTGACACTTTTTACCATTTATAAATATTTAAAGTTTTCGTACAATCCTTTATTTAGTGTCTGTGTTCCCCATTAGACTGCAGGCTCCACGAGGGTGGGAACCATGCCTATCGGTCCATCACCATATGCCTGGCACATACTGCATTGCCTCGTACAGGGCAGGGATTAAATAAATATTTGAGTGCAAGTGAGTGAACAAACGAACACATGAGAAACCTATCAGGCTATGACAGGCAGGGTGGCCATGTTTTTGAGCCAGAAACTTTGGGATTAATCTTGTCCTGCCCGCCCACATTTGCAAAGTCCTTGCTTAGCTATATTTTCCTTTGTCCACATCAGATTATATGCCTGCTTATTTCCCTCCAGCTCTGTCTGACCCCACAGCCCCAGCACTAACCACCTGCCTCAAGGGCCTGCGTCTCCCAGTTCCGCATGTGCACACAGCACTGGGGTCTGGGTAAGGTTCAGATTCTGATGAACCAGGTCTGTAGGAGATCATTGACTGGAAGGTCAATGATTCTAAACTCCAAAAACAGATGGCATTGTGCTGCGCTCCCTGTCCTAGGCAAGATGCACTTGCAAATGAAGTCTCACCACTGATGGAATGAATCAGGTACAAGCAATGCTGAGAGAGGCCACAGGGGGATTTAGGGACCACATCCATTAGTATTGAGGTTGAACCTTGTTACTGTGGCCATGACCCTTTATCAAGGATTCATCGTGTACCGGGCACTGGGCTAAGAGCTTTGGGGACGTGATTTCATGTCCTCACCACAAGAACTCTGAAATAGGTACTATTATTATCTCTGCAGATGAGAAAACTGAGGCGAGAAGAGGACTAGTAAATTTTTCAAGCTCACCAGCTAATAGGTGCAAAGCCTGGAATCGAACCAGCTCTGTCTGACCCAAAGCCCCAGCACTTCACCACCATGCCGCAAAGGCCTGTGTTCCCCTCTTCTGTGTGCACATGCCTCACCAGGAACCTAGGAAACTTGCAGACTCTGAAGCAACGGGTCTGGGGCAGGACCTGGAGTCCTGCATGTCTGACAAGCTCCTGAGTGATGCCGATGATGCTGGTGCAGGGACCATACCTGAAGCAGCAAGTCTCTAAGGGAGAAAAGGTGGAAGAGGATTTCAAGACAGAAAGGAGAGTATTCCAGACTGTGGGACAACACTAACAAAGGCTGGGAGAAGAGGACACACTCATTAAATTCAGAGACCAGCAAGGAATCAGTGTGGCTAAAACCACGGCATGGGGAGCGACGTGAGGGGGAAGGAGGCCTTGAGCTCCAGCCCAAAGAGAGTAGAATTTATTGAGCCATGATAGAGAGCCTAGAAGGGTTTCAAGAGGGGCCATGATATGAGGGGACCACGTTTTGACAAGCACTCTACAGTGACATATGCTAGAGACAGAGAGAGAGGGAAGGTCCTAATGGCAAGGGGTTGCTGTGACAATCCATTAGTGAGTATGACCCAGGAGGGGCAGAGGGATGGAAGGGACAGGCTGGATGCCATAGACCTAGCAGGGGCAGAGTCAATTTCTCTGAAACAAAGCCACAGTACTCTTTCCAGGTGCTGAACATTTCTCAGCCACCCCATGCAGCAGAGCAGCAGTGCAGACTGTAAACGCTGATGGCAGATACACACTTAGGTACATGCAATTCCAATGGCGTCTCAGATGGAACTATGGATGCTCAGAAATGGGACCCACCCACCACTTCTCCCAATCCAGCCACAGCCTCCATGGTGAGCCAGCATTTCCTTTCTTTGCAGAATAAGTATCTGAGTCTAAGAGTGGAAGTGACTTGGTCAAGCTCCCATGGCTGAGCCCAGAACCAAGGAATCCTATCCATGGCACACTAACCCAGGTCAGCACTGTGCATTGTAGAGAACTTCCCCCAGCAGAGAAAATAAAGGCAGCAGGCATAATTTGATATCAGTCCACACTTGCAAATACTAAGCAAACAAAACTGTTATATTTCTTTTTTAAAAAAAACATTCTGTATCTTAAACTGGAAGCTCGTATTCTAAAAGGGGAGAGGGTAGACCCTGAAATGGAGCCATCTACTCTAGACAGTTAAGCCTGAAGTAAAATTAGAAAATGTGTCACATGGAAAAACTGCAGTGAGAAATGGTTTTCTTTCCCTCTTTTTTATTTCTGTGGGAGAATGAGCAACTTGGCATTTTAACTAAATCAAGGAAGACAGCTTCTGTGGTCTCTGTTTCATACCAAGTATACACAGTTGTTGGACAGTTTTGTATCCTGACCATGGAATGGAATGTCAGTGAAGGATCTGAACAGGGTTCAGCATTGCTGAATTGAATCACTTCTCCCAACTGCCACAAAGTTTGGCCAAACTGAACTCAGGTGTCCTAGAATGTTCATGCTAACAGTGCTTTTGGAGTTTACCTGGTCCAACCTCTTCATGTCCCACATGGGGAAACTGAAGCCCAGAGAGAGACAGAGATTTGTCCAAGACAAAAAAGGAACAGGGGAATGTCAAAACTGCATCTCCACCAGGTTATTCATTCAACAAACTTTGCTCGAGTGCCTGCCAGGGGCCAGGCATGGTGCTAGATACGTGAAAAAATAACCCCATTCTGGACTCTTGGGGTGGCCCTCCCCATACTCCAGCCACTTGGAGGTTGTATGGTTTGAGATCCGGCTGTGAGGAGAAATATTCTGGGAGATGAAGCCAGAACAGCACATTGTGGTCTTCAGAGGGTCTCAAACATCATGCTAAGGAGTGTTATAATCATTTTTCTATGGCTGCTATAACAGATGGCCACAAATTTAGTGACTTCTATTAACACAAATTTATTACCTTATAGTTCTGTTGGTTAGAAATCCAACACAGGTCTTACTATGCTCCTTTCTGGAAGCTTTAAAGGAAAATCCATTTTCTTGCCTTTTTCAGCTTCTAGAGGCTGCCCACATTTCTTGGCTTGTGGCCCCTTCCTCCATCTTCAACACCAGCAAAGAAGGCTGCTCAAATCCTTCTCACATTACATCACTGTGACTTCCTCTTCTGTCTCCCTCTTCTACTTTTAAAGACTCCTGTGATTACACTGGGTCTACCTGGGTATTCTGGGATCCTGATCCTCTTCTAAATTGAGCTGATTATCAATATTAATTCCACCTGAACCCTAATTCCCTTTTCCCATGAAACTTAACATAGTCACAGTTTCTGGAGTTTAGGATGTAGACAACTTTAGAGGTCCACTACTCTGTTTACTATAGGTAGTAAGTATGGGAGGATGACAAAGAGTTCTAAGAAGGGGTGACATCATCAGAGTTGGTTTTACAGTGCTGCTCAAACTTTAATGTGCACGTGAGTGAGCATGGGTCTTGTTAAAATGCAGACTCTGATTTATTGAGTCTGTGGGAGGGACTGGAGATTTTTCATTTCTACTATGTTCCCAAGTGCTGCTGATGCTGCTGGCAGATTACTGTGGCTGCAATATGGAGGCCAAGTGAGAATGGAGACCAGGAGACAGACCTGTCTGTCTGAAAATAGAACTTGCTACCACTAAGGTGTGTGACTGGAAGGGGAGAAGCAGCTGGCTGATCCAAGTTCAGACAGAGTTCTGGGCATGACATTGCTAAAACAGCATGAATTTAGGTTCAGTTTGTCATAGCTTTTGAACTCTCTGCACCTCTGTTCTATGGGATGGAATGATTATAACTTTCCAACACTGAAAAGCATACCTTCCTTTTTCTTTCATGACATGTATCCTATCCCCGATGTGTATGTTATATCCAGCCCCTGCTCTGACCCCTCCATCATCCATCACAGCAGATGGCTGTAGGTGGTCTTCCAGCAGAGCTGGAGGCACACACAGACTTTGCTATGGTCAAGGGTTCATAATGCTGGGTTTTCACTAAGATCTCCACAATCTCAGGCTTTGAATGACTCATTCATTAATGTATTCAAACACTCATTGTGTCCCTTTAATACCATGTCAGATGTTGAGGAAGCACGGATAAATAAAACACGGTTTCTGCCCTCAAGAAACCCACAGTGATGAGGGAGCAGGGAGGGAAGGAGGTATTGAACTGGTTACCAAGTACAGGCCTGGATGCTTTTCCCATTACTCTTCACAGTAGAGATTATTGTTCCATTAGAGATAAAGACAATAAGGAAAAGAAAGGTAACTGGCCCAAGTCACTCAAAGGGAAGTAACAGAGCTGAGATTTGAACCAAGGAGACCTGGGATCCCAGAAGTCATGCATATGAGCTATATATACCCTCTGAAAGCTTCCTCTGGAGTCCAATGCCACTCACTCCTGTTGCAACCATGAATAGGGACTTTTCTCTTGGGGAAGCTATTGGCCTTCTCAACCCTGACTGCAACTTGAGAAGCACATCGAGAGCTTTAAAAGCCTGTCCTGACCCCAGATGGATGAATTAAGAATCCTGGAAGTGGTGGAGGGCTGAGCATCAGGTTCCTTTTGAACCCGAAGTGATTCCAAGGTGCTGTCAGGGTTGAGAACTACCAAGATCCTTGTGGCCTGAGCTCTTGCCTTCCAATCTCCTGAAAAACCTTCTTCTCTTGTTGCCCTTACCACAAGGCACATGCAAAAAGGATTAATAAATTGGAGGGTGGGGAGGGGAGGAGAGAAGGGAGGAAGGAAGTCCCGGCTCCACTCGCTAAGGACAATTTGGAGCAGTAGTGTGGGCACGGTCTCTCTAGTTGTTATTTTCTCATTTCAAATCAGAAAAATAGCAGCAATGGACAAAGACAGGGTGAGCTATGCATTCTCATGTGCTGCTGTAGGGAGTGTGAATTACTGTTATCTTTCTGAAGAATGCACCAAAAGCCTGAAACATGAGCATGCACTAGACCCAACAATTTGCTTTAGTAATTTGGGCTAGGAAATAATCACAGAAATGTTCAAATACAGAGCTATAAGAATAAGATCCTCACAATAGTGTTTTTTTTTAATTTAATTTTTTTTTCTGTTACAAGTGTCCCACTTTTTCCCTCATTGCTACCCCCAACCCAGCCCGCCCCTTCTCCCACAGTCCATCCTGACCCCATTGTCCATGTCCATGGGTTATTTATATTAGTTCCTTTGCTAAACCCTTCCCCTAGTAAACATAATAGTCTACAACTGGAAACAGCCTAAAGGCCTAAAAGGGGACTAGTTTAATTATGGGACATCCACATAATGAAATACTATTTCAATTACAATGGAGAAGAACATTTATGTTCCAGGGGAAGTGCTTAGATGGTTGTTAAAGGAGAAAAAAAGCCAAGCAACAAAATACTTTGTACAGAATGATCTGTTTATAATATACATGCATATTTAAGCATGGAAAAGAGCTTGAAAGATACCCCACCAAATGTTAGCAGAGTTTATCTCTGAGTCATGACATGATAACATGTGATCTTTATAAACTTCTTTTCCCTTCCCAGGTTTTTTACAATGACTATTATTACCAAAAATTTTAAATATTGTTGAAAAATAAATGTCCTCTATCAAAGCTTGCTTACCTCCCTCTGCCACCCCCATCTTCCAGTGGAAATGGGCATCCCTTCTTTGGTAGCACAGAGGCTTGCCTGCACCTGCATTAGGACACTCAGGATAAGCTCCTTAGCATTCAAGCCACTGCCACACATTAGTCTCTACTACTGGTGCTGAGTGCCTCCAGGATGGGTACTGGGTCCAGTGCAACTCTTAAGCCACCCAACACCTACCCCAGAAGGCCTCAGAGAGTGTAGGCAGCCAGAAAATACAGTAAAAAGACAAAAATCTATAGTAGTAGCCAAAACACACATGGCAAACAGTTTTGATGACTTCAACAGATGTGCACTTTGGGAGGAAGCTAGCTGCGTAAGCCCTCCTGGTGGTGGGAAGGACTTCTACGCTGGGCCCCAATTGGGTTTCAGTGATGGGGTGAGTGACTTCTGGAGAGACCTAAGGCAGGGCTGTTCCCTGCAAGCCAGATTCCAGCCAAGCACCCCACACCTGGGCAGGGACTCCCCCAGTACTTGAGGTCAGAGATCCCAGTTACCTGAGAGAGATACCAGGACCCTCTGAACAGTTTTCTGCCCTTTCCAGTCCCATGGCCTGCAATAACTGTGAATGATTTGGAATGGATTAAATTGGGTTGGATTGGGTTAAGTTGAGTTGAGTTGGGTTGAGTTGAGTTGGGTTCTGTTGGGGATAAGGGTTGGGTTGCACTCACTAAGTAACTTAGGACTCCTATCTCCCTCATTAGATCTTGCACAGAAAGACATCTGGACCTTCTCCCAGGTTCTATTCTAACCCTACATTTTTTTTCTCTCAAGTTGCCGTGGAGTAGAGGAAGGTATCAATCAATGAACCCAGCTCCTCCCAACCTCTGACTCATCTCAGCTGCCCTGTGTCTACAGCAATAGCTCAGACCCCATGATCTGCTGCTCTGACTTTGAAGCCTTTTTTTTTTTAATTTTTAAATTTTTGTTGCTGTTGTTGCTCATTTGTTTTCTTTACTGCACATTAATATCTTCAACTGAATCTTACTGTAAGATTGCCTTCTTTTTATTATTCTTACCTGTCCATTACCACTACAACACTCCCAGTATCGAAGCATGTTATGAGGAGATTATGTGATAAATCAATCAAAACTAAAGAATTTATGGCTTAATGAAGGAATCAGGGGTGAGTTCCCTTACCAGATTTTAAACATATTACAAAGCAACAATTATCAAGATCATGTGGATTAAGAAACACATATGCACAGGAAAGTGACCGGTAATATAGAGATTCCAGGAAAAAAAAAAAACAACTATATCATTAAAAGAAAAACAATTATATGATAACCAGAGGAAACAAAATGATGGGGAAACAGCTCATATTTTAATTAGTATTTTGGGGAGTCCAGTGTACCACTTTGGAAAAGAACTGACTTCATATTATACGCTATCTATGGTCCGTTTTAAATGGATCATGCTGCAGACATTAAAAGAAAATGAGAACATAAGCTCATCTATTTAGCCTGCAGAGCAAATATAAATATACAACTTTGGACGAAACAGAGGCTATCAGGAATAAGATAAGCAGGGATAAGCTAGAAAACTTGTTTATACAATTAGATGGAATAAAAAAAGAGTAAAGTAACAATAGTGTAAACTCCAGTCTAACTACTTATGAAGGTTATTAAAGGCAAGATAAACTAAAAGTTCAATAATGTACCCTGATTATTCAGTCATGGTCACCCCAAAGCCGGCAAAGCTGTAGAAAATTGGGATGACTTACATACCATGGAGGATGTGATAAACTGGAGCACTATCTCTAGACCACAGGTCTGACCTATCCATTCATTCCTTCTTTGATTCACTGAGAAAGTTTGCCGAGGATCCACTCTGTGCCAGGCAATGTACTAGGTCCTGGGATTCAGAGTTGGACAAAGCCCAGTCCCTGCCTCACAGAACTTCCTGCATAGCAGGGGAGACAGACAAGTAATCAAAGGTCATGGTCTAGTTTGGAAAGCCCTGTGACTGAGACGTGGGTGAATACAGTATTAGCCCAGAGGAAAGCCCAGTACACCTGGCAGAGCAGGAGCGCTTCCCAGAAAGGAACCTTAAGGGATGAATAGGGTCTGTCAGGTGGGCGAGAGGAAAGGCATTCTCAAAAAAGGGGCCAGTCTGTGCAAAGACACAGGTGGGACATTGCATACCTCATTCAGAAATCTACCAGTGGTTTGGTGTGAGCCCAAGCCAAGAGGGGCTCCATGTGAGTAGAGACCAGGAGGCAGGCAGAGGTCAGACCACAAAGGGCCTGCTGCAGTAAGGAGCATGAGTCCATCCTAGGTACAACGAGCACCCAGCCAGAGCAATTAAACTAGGGAATGGCATGATTAAACGTGCTTCTAAGAAAAATCGATCTAATTAGATAAGAACAATCCAACTAGTTCTATCTGGAATGGGCAAGTCTGTTTGGGGGAATCTAGTCAAAGGAAATAACCCAAAAAAGAAACCAAAGGCCATTTGTCTGACGATGTTCCCAGCAGTACGGCTATCATAGTAACAAAATGACCAAAGTCCTAGTGACCAACTCTGGACAAATGAGGCATGACCCAAACCCTCAGGGTGCTCCCATGGTAAATTGAGATGAATTGAGTTTGTACGGTGAGGGGGACAGCAGCTGGGGCCTAGAGAGAGAGGAAGGACTATAGGAGTTTAGTGATGAGAGATCCAGGGAAGGACCCTGGAAGAGGTGCCATTTAAGCTGATAGGTAGAATTAGATCTTAAAGGGAAAGGGAATGTGAGATAGTGCACTTTAGACAGTGAGATCAGTTCACACCTGTGCCAAGTCAAGAAGACTGCAAAATCCCAACTATACGTGGGAAGTTGTGAGTGGTTCAGTGTGGCAGCATTTCCAGCCTTCACTCTGCTGTAAAACACACAAGTGGGACCTCAGGCTACCACAGGCATCTCCAACTTCAGACAAAACCAAAAAATGCAGCCAGTAATTAAAACACTACAACTATTTATATTCATCACAATTTCTAATGGTATGTGAGCAACAGTAGCTCATGATGGACCAGGGCATAGGCAAGGCAGGGGGCCAGTGATACAAAATCTAAAATGGCTATAATTTAAAAAATGGAAAGTTACAAGTGCAGGCAAGAATATGGAAAAAGCAGAACCCTTTTACACCACTGGTATGACTATAAAATGGTGCAGCCACTGTGGAAACTAGGTTGGGAGTTCCTCAAAAACTTAAACATGGAATTACCTTATGACCCAGAAATCCCCCTCCTAGCTACATATGCAAAATAATTAAAAACAAGTACTCAAACAAATCCTTGTATACAGATATTCATAATACTGCTATTCATAATAGTCGAAAGGTGAAAACAACCCAAATATCCCCATGAGTGGAAAAATGAAAAAAACAGTTGTGGTATATCCATACAATGGAATATTATTCAGCCATAAAAAATGAAGTACTAACACATGCTACAACATGATGAACCTCAAAAACATTACAATAAGTAAAAGAAGCCATACCCAAAGGGTCATGTATCATACAATTCCATGAATGTGAAATGTCCAGAATAAGCAAATTCATAGAGATAGAAAGCAGCTCAGTGGTTGTGGAGGGGTTGGTGTGGTGCAAATGAGGGAAATGGGGAGTGACTGCTTAATGGAATTAAGGTTTTCTTCTAAAGCGATGAAAACGTCTTAGAAGTAGATAAAAGCAAAGGCTGCAAAACATTGTAAATGTACTAAATACCACTGAATTGTACACATGAAGATGGCTAATTGTATGTTATGTGAATTTTACCTCAAAAAAAGTAAATCAGGATATCCAAATGTCCAATAAACACATGAAAAGGTAATCAATTTAATAATCAAGAAAATAGAAATTAAGACTACTGTAAGAGTCTAATAGGTACCCATTAGAAAGGCTGAAATTAAGCTCAGATGAGACCAAGTGCTGAAGAGAATGCTAAAAAAAGAGGACCCTCATACCAGCTTGGTGGTGGTGTACCTCTGCACAGCCCTAGTGGAAGATGCGGTGTCTGTTCAGTTGGAGGATTTCATACCCTGTTACCCCACACCCCACTCTTAGGCACAGAACCAACAGAAATGTGTGTACACATGCACCCAGAGACATGTTCACAGGCACCCTACTATATTAGCACAAAGTGGGAAAAAAAAAACCCTACTGTTGGAGAAAAATGGATAAATAATGTACATGATATTAATACAATGAAATATTATACAGCAAGGAAGATGCATTAACTATAGCCACATGCAACAGCATAAATAAATCTCAAAAACTTAATATTCAGTGGAAAAACCCACACATCAAAGAAGACATCCTACATGTATACAGTTCAAAATGGAAGTAAAATGGAAGTTTAGAATTTGGGGATAGATGCTTAGGTACTAAAGTCATTTTTAAAAAGTAAGGAAGTGGTCACTATGTAAGTCAAGGTAATGGTTGCCTCTGAGGGGAGGGAGGGGATGACACAGCCAAAGGGCACAAAGGAGCATCTGGGGGCTATGCTATCTTTTGACCTATGTTACATGGATGTTTGTACAGTGAGAAACCACTGGACCACACTTTTTGTGTGTACTTTTCTGAATGGATGTGATAGTTCACGATCAAATACTTTATAGAAATGTAAATAATTTGCACATATCACTATTTTATTATCTGGAACAAATTCCTTGTGACACTACCATCTCTGTCTCCACAACACCCTCATTTTCTTTTATAGCAGGTATTGCAATGACACTGTAACTTTACTATTCAGCTGTGACCCCTTAGGGATACAAGGATAGATGTGGGGGGCAAGGACTCCATTAACAAGGGTCTCTTTAAACAAGGTGGGCCAGGAAACTAGAAGCCTTGGGACTTTGGGATTCACTTTCCTCATCTGAAGGACAGACACAATACCAGTCCCTGTCCCCACCTCCTGGAGTAATTGTGAGGGTTGGATGAATGAAATAGGAATGTTTTCATACCTCTGCCTGACCATATGAAATGGCTCATAAGTGTTAACCTACTTAAACTGCACATAAAATTTGGTTTGCAAGAGGATATGTCACATGTCTAAGAAGATCCTCTTCAGAATCCCAGAGGGACACTGAATACCCATTAGTTGCAAATGGCCCTCCCTAGGCCCTTTCAGCTCCTAAGGGTTCCCTAGCACACCCCTTTTACATCATGGATGGGAACAGGACTTCCTCTGTCTAAGAAATCACAGCCCTGACATCCAGGGACCTTGAGGGACCCAGCCTATACACACAGGAGGAGGAAAGAAACAACAAAGTGTCTCTCTCCAGAACCTTCTTCCTTTCAGGGGTGTGGGCTGCAGCAAAGTTCAGCAAAGACCACAGAACCTGAAGCTGCTCTCTGCTGCCGAGCTGGCAGTAACCTATGTCACACGCAAAATTGCAACGTTCCGACATGGGCAATGGCGCTGAGAAGTCAAAACTGTGCTCCAGCTGCCCTTTGATCTGCAAGAAATGCCAGGCTGGAAGTGCTCTGGCAGAAAAAGCTGTCATCGTGTTTGGGTCTGGCTTCCAAGAAGACAATGGTCTGCGCTGTCCCAGGCTTCCTCCAGCACACAAAGAGTTAACCAAGGCCACCCACTCAATCCCCAGTTTCCTTCAAGGACAGAAGTTGTTCCTCCCTCTCCCCACACCTTTACTGAGGCTGTGTACTAACCTCCTAAATCCAAAATTACTCAGGCACTACCGTCTGGAGAGCGGAGTTCTTTCACAAAACTGCATGGAGAAAGGGATGAGCAAGGAAGGACTGGAGCCTGCAGGTCTGGGCTCAAGTCTTGCCTTTGGACTGGCCACTTCTTAAGCCTCTCTCGCCCTCACTGTCCTCTCCTGTAAAAATGCCTGCACTGCTTTCTAACAGCTATTGCAAGGATCAAGTCATAACTTCTACCACTTATTTTCTGCCTGGTATGTGCCAGCATGTGGAAAGCATATTATTTCTAATATCTCTCTTCATCTTCACAGCATCCCTAGGAGTAAGGTGGTTCAATTATTCCCCCTTTTTAGATGAGGCAACAGGTCCAGAGAGGTGAAATTCATTGCCCAAGGTCACCTAACCTGGGCACAATTCAAACCCACGCAACCTGACAAGACCAAAATCTATTTTAATTAAGACCCCACTATTCATCCAACAGCCTGGTGGGGAAAATGAGCCTCGGGGAACAGAAGGGACCGGATCCCCTGGCTCCTAGCCCATAGCTCTACCCAACTCGCTGGGGCGCCACTGACCCCATGGACGGGACTTCGTAGGTAACTCAGAACCAAGTTAGGCATCAGAGCAATTTAGGACTGTTATTTCTTTCGAGGTAAAGGCTCCAGGTGTCTGTGCTGGCCATCTTGCTCCGCACCTGCGTGCAGAGAGGGCACCAGACCTGTCCTTACAATGAGCAAGGTAGCACGCACGACCTGAGCACGGGCGCTGGGTGAGCTGCAGCTAACTGTCCCCGCGGAGCCTCTGGTGCTGTCGCTGTGCTTCCAAACTCCCTCTCTGCCCCAGATTGGAGGGGCCGCGTTTAGCTTGGATATCTTGGGTGCCCTGA